>NC_051067.1:107368161-107668161 GCF_004664715.2 Peromyscus leucopus | reverse complement strand
CTGTCCAATTTCGCCCAGCCCCGACCCCGCCAGACAGCAGGGGACCGAGCACTACACAAAATCTACCCGCAGTTCGCAAACCGCCGCCCGGGTTGCGTCCGTGAGCCCCGCCAACCCCACCAACCGCCTCCACTTCCGGTCCTACTGACCTTCGTTCCCGGAACCTACAAAGACTGCAGAAGAAAGGTTCCGAGCTCTGGGAGACCAATTAGTTCCTACCCAAGCTCGCCTTCCTGGGCTGCTTGCTTCAGAATAGCCCAGCAGTGGAGAAATTTCCCTAGACTGAGAAAGAGCAAATGTGCTCATGGAGCACTGGGTTGCCTAAAGCCCTGCTGTCTCTGGAGATCCAACCCAGGTCCTGGCTCATTCTGATGAACTCTGAATAACAGAATCAACTCTACCACCCAGGTAGTGACTTTTCAGACCTTGAAAAGGTGAACTGGTGGAAGTCTGTTCCCTTAGGAGTAAGACCCAGGAATATGGTCACTACTAAAAAAACTAGTGGAATTGTCCCGACTGTCCCCAGCATCCCTTTGTCCCACATGGCAACTTCAAATTAGGAATAAAGAAACCATTGTTTACAAACACCTCTTTATTGCAGACATTTCAGGCACAGGTACATGGAAGAAGCTGTATTGCAGATTTTATACAGGGTGGATTAAGAGGCCGTGGTATCTACCTCTCCCCCACCCCTACTTCCCCCAATACACAGCAGCTCAGAGATCAGTCCCACCGATACCTCCTGTGTGCTGTCCAGGACTATGCTGGTGTAACCAAGCAACCCATGGAGCATGAAAAAATTCACTCCCCCCACAGTTCAGGATGGAGCGGGGGGCTTTCAGGTGTGCCCGACCAATCCTAGACCTGGTTCTAGCCTGCAGTTGCTATTTTGATACCAGCTTTATAATATCCAGAGGTCTCAAGGATGAAAAGCTAGATTTGTACTGGGCAAGACATGTGCCCAAACTAAGGAGTAGGGCGGAAACTGCCCTAATAGTTAAGACTTCCTGGGATTTGAAGAGCGCATGGGGGTGTGTGGAAGGTAAGATGGTGTATAAATGCCCTGCAGGAGAACTAGAGCATGACTCCTTCACAGATTTCTTCCATATTGTGTAATTTATACTCCAACTCAATGGGGCCTGGCTGATATCCCAAGCAGGTGGTACAGCATCTCTTGCTTTGCTTAGGCAATGTGGGCACTCTGAATGTGATCCTGACCCTTTGGGGAATAAAGCAGGTACCCCCATCTGGTACTTCAACCCACAGTCTAAACATGGGAAACCATATTTATCAAGGCCTTTCTAGCTGTTACAGGAGAATCATCTACCCTGCTACTAGACCTGAACCCACTCAGAGCAGAGGCCACAGGAGGTGTCAGGCAGAACCGACTGAAGAGCCTTCAGTACAGGACAAGCTTCAGGCCAGATCTGCTTCCAGCTCTTCCTGCTTCCCAAAGACCAAGTGGGGTGGAGAGAACTCTGCCCCTAGCAAGCTTGAGAGAAACTTAGTTGGGATGCTAACTTCAGCCAATTTGCTCCTTGCAGCAGGTAATGTTAAGGTGAGGCAGAGATGGGAAGGGGACATGAGAGACAATTGGCCAGAATTGTTGATGCCCAGACAACTAGTTAACTAATTAAAACAATTTAAACTGTTAAGAAAACATTTGTGGTTTTATTGTATCATGAGGCATTGAAACATCTGAACAAATCAATATCTGGGCGGTGAGGCAGCTGCTTTCTCCTTCACTTCTTTGGGTTACTAGAGCAACTTGTCAGTAGATTAAAAAACAAAATAAAACGAAACCAAAAACCGACAATCTTTTGCATTACTTAAGTCTTTCCAAGGCATGCGCTGGTACAACACAAACTTCTCCTGTCAGATGCAACTAGTCTAGCATCCAAACATCATGCACAACACCGTGGAGACAGACGCGCACTGCACCACTCCCACCGCGGCCCTGCTCGATTGTGTATGATATTTGGAGCATCTGGAGGAGTGAGATAGTATTGGGAAGAGGAGGGAGGAGGAAACAGCATGAGTGTCTGGCCAGGAGAGGTCAGCCGAAGTTGTGCAGGGCAAGCCTGAACATGTCATTGGTGCAAACCCAAGCATCGTTGATGTTCTTCAATAGAAACATCTGGTGGAAACCCATAATGGGATCTTCATCGGCCTGTATGGAGGAAGAAAGAGAAGATTCAGTAAGAAGGCCATGGAACAGGAAGGGTAGAACAAAGCAGATAATACAGTCTTCAGGATCAGGCACTCGTTGGCTTCAAACGGAATTCCTGTACACAATAGGTACTTGTGAATGTGAACTGCTATGTGTGAAACACTGCTGGTCATGTAGATGTCAATAAATGGCTACTCACACTGCCATGTATATTGAAAAGGCAACAGAGCAGAGGACTTGCCTGTCTCTGAAAGATGTGATCAAAAAATTTAAAGAATCTTTTTTTTTGGGGGGGGACAGGGTTTCTCTGTGTAGCTTTGGTGCCTATCCTGGATCTCGCTCTGTAGACCAGGTTGGCCTCGAACTCACAGAGATCCTCCTGGCTCTGCCTCTCCAGTGCTGGGAATAAAGGTATGCACCACCACCGCCCAGCTGGGAATCTTGTAGCACTTACTATTTAATTTATAGTACAAAAACAAAAAACAAAAAACAAACCTGTAAGCGACCTCAGTGTTCAATAAAGCCAATTAGTCTAATCAAGAGAAATTACTGCTAAAATTGACTGAGTCTGAGTAAATGACTTGAGGCTCAAAACTGAGTTCACATTGGGCATGGTGGGACATGCCTGCCAGCATGTATGACAAGCCCATTTAAAACAAACAAACATAAGAATCAAACAAGCAAATAAGCCTCCCCCCAGCCCAAATAAGTAAAATAACACACACACACAAAGTTCACAATAGGATCACAATTTTATAAGTAGAAGGGGT
This sequence comes from Peromyscus leucopus, assembly GCF_004664715.2. NCBI lineage: Eukaryota > Metazoa > Chordata > Mammalia > Rodentia > Cricetidae > Peromyscus > Peromyscus leucopus. Next base: position 107,665,221 of record NC_051067.1, on the reverse strand, counting down.
GGAGTAGGATGGGGGAATGACCAGCATTAACACTACAACAGAAAAAAAGCAGGCCCAAACCTCTAACTGGAATTCAGAAAATGAGGGTAAGTAAGCCCTAGTTAATAGGCAGTCTCCAGCATCACTTCCTTTTCTAAGAATTACAGTTGCCAGGTGGTGGTGGTGCATGCCTTTAGTCCCAGCACTCGGGAGGCGGATCCCAGGACAGCCTGGACACTGTTTCACAGAGAAACACTGTCTCAAAAAACAAAAACAAGAATTACAGTCAACAAGGAGGCAAACTGGTGACCTGAAGCTCCAGGTTGGACAGAAACCCCAGGAGAAATCTGAACCTAGGTGTGAAGTGGCATTGCTTTTTACCCCAGCCTAAGGAAGGGGACACGGGCTCCTTGGGAATACCTCCTCAACTCTAAGGACCTGCTGGGTTACAGTGCTGGGCAGGGCATTCAGAAAAGGCAAGAATAACTGAGAGAAGAGTGAGCCAGGCTTATAGGTATTCCCTCTGGGTCCAAGACAGGCACAGGATACTCTCTTTCCACACACACACATCCTGGACCCAACACTCCCCCCTTCCACACCCATATTGGACTCAGGAAGCACTATTCAGCTAGCCTAGGGGAGAAGCAGGCATGTACTGAGTCATACTGTAACATATTCCCAGAAAGCTGAGATCTGGCCAAGGAGTCAGCCAATTTGTCCTGCTTTGGGAAGGGGTTTTTGAAAACACTATCTGACTATAAGGATGGCAGGTCTTAAGAGAGGTAAAGGAGCCATGCACAGTGACACATACCTTACATACCTTGAAAAAAAAAAAAAAAAAAAGGTCAACGAGGTACTCAATGGGTAAAGGCACTTGCCCTATAAGCCTGGTGGCCTGAGTTGGAAGGAGAGTTTTCCTCTGACTTCCACATGAGTGTTGCAGCATACACAGCACACACCCATCATGTAAACACACACCCATACACAGTTTTTCACTTTTTTTTTTCTTAAGGGACAAAGAAAATACAACAAGGCAGGACTTCTAGATATTTGCTTTGCTTGGCACGTAAATGAGCTAACTTGGGCCAGGAAGGGTGGTACACTCCTTTCATATTAGCACTTAGCAAGCAGAGGCAGGAGGGTGGATCTCTGTGAATTCAAGGGCTTGTCTACATAGCAAGGCCCTATCTCAGAGAAAGAGATTGAGAGAGCATCAGCTTGTGTGGTATCACTGAGGGCTGTAGCAGAGAATTGTCTCTCAGCATCCCACTAGCAGGCCTACCTAATTCTCAGGGCAATGCAAGAGCCCAAGAATTTGGGAATACAACTTGACTCTGCTCCTATTCATCTTGTCTCTTTTCCATAAAGGTTCTAGACCAGTGTTCTTCGTTAGAACTTTATGTAACCATAGCCACTGACCAACCACAAGCACTCAAAGTGTGACTAATACAACTAAGGGAGCTCATTTTAATTTAATTAGCACAATTTAAAATTGTGTGGAGCCAACTGGTCTATATAGCAAGTTCTAGGCCAGCCAGGTTTACACAGTTGAGATCCAGACTCACATACATACATAGGTAGCTAGCTAGCTAGGTAGACAGACAGACAGACAGACAGGATAGAAAGAAATACTTGTGGGGTCAAGAATGTAGCTCAGAGCCAGGCGGCAGTGATGCACGCCTTTAATCCCAGCACTCGGGAGGCAGAGCCAGGCAGATCTCTGTGAATTCGAGGCCAGCCTGGTCTCCAAAGCGAGTTCCAGGAAAGGCGTAAAGCTACACAGAGAAACCCTGTCTCGAAAAACCACACACACACACACAAAAATAAATGTAGCTCAGTCCAAGACAGTACATGTTTATCATGTACTCAATGCCTAGCACTAAGAGAAGGAGGGAGAAGGCAAGAAAGGTCAATTGCATGTGGCTCATGGCTATTACATTAAATAGTGCAGGCTACCAGGTGGTGGTGGTGCTCACCTTTAATGCTAGCACTGGGGAGGCAGAGGCAGGTAGATCTCTGAGTTCAAGGCCAGCCTGGTCTACAAAGTCAGTTCCAGGACAGTCAGAGCAGTTACACAGAGAAACCATGTCTTAAAAAAACAAAACGAAACAAACAAAAACAACCCCAAAATATCTGGTGACTCATGCACATTAATTCCAGCACTCCAGGATCAATAAATAAGACATACTGGCTGGCATATACCTGTAATCTGAGCACTTGAGGAATGGAGGCAGGAGGATTAGAGTTCAAGGTGATCCTTAGCTATACAGAGAATTTGAGGTCACCTTTGGGCTACATAAGACCATCTCAAAAAAAAATTAAATAAAAAATAAGGGAAAATGTTCAGGAGGGAGGGGAGGGGCAGGAGTAAGAAGAAACATGACGTTTTCACGTGGTGACTCACAACTGTAATGCTAGCTCTGGGCAGGCTAAAGCACAACTACTATGCGTTGGTGACCCTCTGAGTTTGAGGCCAGCCTGATCTAGAGAGTGAGTTCCAGGACAGCCCGGGCTACACAGAGAAACCCTGTCTTAAAAACCAAAAAGGAAGAAAAATAAAAATAAAAAGCAGGCCTAGGCAGTGACTCTGATGGCTTTTGTTTTGATAGTCACTCTGGATGTCCCTCAATAAACAGATCACGTCTTCACATCCACAGGGAAGGCAGGAGCCCAGGGCTCTGCCTTGCCTGCCCACTACTGCCCTCAAACACAGAGGCACTACTACCTTGAGCTGGCCGACAACCATGCTGATGATACAGCTATCTGGTGTAGGCTGATGGTCCTGTGCCGTGATACTATGCTGGATTTTCTGGAACGGAAGGCTCTGCAAGAGAAAGAATGGGAGACAGGCTGAGGTCAGAAGGGGCCCGAAAGACGCTACCTGTATCTCAGTTCTGGACCTTACTTACAGACAACTTCTCCACAATGGCAGCTTTCCCCTGGAACTGCTGTCCTTCCCACGTAAGGCATGATGCATCAATCTGAAAAGTGCATAGGAAATGTAGAGTCAGGGCCTCAGCACTCTAAGGCCCTAAAAAAAAAGTCCTCACAAGGGCCTTGCTTGGGGAAACAAGTCCATACCTGTTTACTTGTCTGGAAACAAGAGAAAAATTAAGGCTGAAGCACAAATTTATACTAGCAATAATTTCTAAACTAGAAGTTCTTTATTTCTGCAGGGTAGCAGTGGGGAACACCTTTAATCCTAGCACTTGGGAGGCAGAGGCAGATAGACCTCTAAGTTCTAGGCCAGCCTGATCTACAAAGAGAGCTTTAGGACAGCCAGGACTACACAGAGAAACCCTCTCTCAAAAAACCAAAACAAAACAAAAAACCTGCCTGCCTAGAAGAATCCTTGGGTTAACTATTTGATCCCCATGAGCACTCAGGTGTTCTGGTCTTAAATGAAGCTATGGAAGCCAGCTTCATATTGAAAATGCTCATGGCTGCTGCCTCCAGAGGATAAGGAGTCCTAGTCTCTGACTGTTGCTACTTCATTTGGAAGAGAGGTACTCCTAGGACTATGTCCCCTAATAAGGTGCCAACCACATGGAACGGCAAAGCCCAAACATCTTCTTCAGGATACCACAGCTCCCACTCTTGATATCCAAATTAATTTCTGAGGTTCCTATTCTGGCTCTCAAGTTAGAGACTTACGTAAATTGCGCCTAGTTGAGTTCTGTCGTTATCAAATAACTGGTAGTAATGCTGAATAAAGCTGGATCCAATCTGCTCCCAAATTGGCTTGTCTCCCATCCTGGAGAGTCACCCACCTCACCAAGACCTGCAAAGACCAGCAAGACGAAGACAGTGTTAGTACCACAGAAGCATGAACTAGCCAGCCACTGACCTTTGTCTTCTAGCCTCCTTATCAGGTAAATCCTGTTGACCCCTGTTCTTTCAGACTACGTGACAAAGCCTTGGGGATTTCACAGACCTTATTAACCCCAACCAGTGGTAGGAGCCACATTTAGCCCGTCTTCTAAGGAGCTCCAGGTTGATGATAGAGGGGTGCCAGTTACACAAGATGGGTGCTAAGGATGTAACCAGGGCAAAGAAATATCAGAATAGCCCTATAAGTCCAGTAAGGGGAGAAGAAGGAACTTAACACTGGCCCCAGCTCCATATTTTCCTTTAATAACCTCTTAAGGCCACTTACTGACATTCTAACCACTGATTAGACCAGAAACTACTGATGTTTCTGTGCAGAATGTTTCTCGTTTAGCCTTCAAGCTCCCAACACTATCCCAGGGATGTTCTGGCAACGGGGGGAGGGAGGGACACATGGCTTCTAAAGATCCCACTCCTGACCACAGCAAGTCCCAAGGAGCCACCTAACAACTCTGAGGGCAGATGACTCTGGAGCTGGCCTCTTCTGTTATTTCTTCAGTGATAATGATATTCTCTACTCCCTTCAGAGCTATGACAGAAGGATGAGAAAGGGAAACAGATGGAAACAGCATCTCTGCACATCATCCTGTCTCACCAACTACCCTATTCCTGAAAGGGAATCCCCACCTAGCTAGAGGCCATGATCCCAGGAATACTGATGAAAAAGCCACTTCAGCTTTGTCAAAGCCCTCCAAGGGAGGGCAGCCTGCACTTCCTATGGGCCCTATACACTCATGTGTTGCTCTGTATGCATCTGACTGCACAGGAGAACATCCTCTGCCCTGATAATATGTTGGAGACCTAAGAAGGCAATCTCACCCCAGCAGAAAACCATTAGCTGCAGGGGAGCTGATACAAGCCACTGCTTCTAGGGCTGCCACATTCTCCTCTGCAAAACTGAAGATGTTAACCCTGAGGTTGCTGGTGGTTATGTAGCTTCTTTGCCAATGAAACTTAGTAAAGTGATTGTTTGACATGATAAATACTAACTTACTACAGTCCCTACAACCTCAGCCAAGGCCAGAGGAGCCAGCAGGAAGGGACAGAGTAGAGGAATAGAGATAAATCCAATCCTCCAGTTTATGACGGATACTCTAGCCAATGAAGGGACAGGAAATGAAGCCAGTTTTAAGTTCCCTAGGAGGTAGGTGCACTAAAAATAGAAACTCTATGCTCATATCACTAGGAAATGTCCAGGAAAGTCTAAAACAAGCACAAGGAAAAAGCTTGGATCCAGCCACACCTGCACACAGGAACATAAGGTGTGTTCCAGTTCACGTCTGTGCCAAGAAACAAACCAATAAATGGAAGCCTAGGCCCTACTACTAGTTTCACATTTCCAATCTTCGTCACATTTCAAATTTCCACATTTCCCTACCCTCACATCTCTACCACCCCTTCTACCTTAGTATTCGCTCAACATGTCCCCCAAGATATTTTGCCCAGTTCCCAAGAACTCTGGAAAAAAGTTGCAGAAATAATGAGAGTCATTCTTCCTTCTGCCCTTAACCTACATCCAGGTTGGGCACTTCTCAGGGGAGATCCTAGAAAAGAACATGCCAAGCAGAAGAAACAGCACCATCAAATATGTGACAGCACCAGAACAGACGAGGACAGGAAACTAGGATGTCAGAGACGGAGTGAGAGGAAGCAAGGCTGGAAATCAACCCAGAAACCAGAAGTGCTGGCACATGGTAGGACAGTGGGGTGGCACTTTTTTGGCAGTATTGTCCTATCTATCCTATGAATCTATCTATCTGGAATAGTCTCACTATGCAGTCTAGAACTGACTGGCCTAGAACTTGCTATATAGACCAGGCTGGACTATTATCTACCTGATGTTTCCTCCTGAGTGCTAGGATTAAAGACATGTACTACTATGTCCACTTAGGTAGGGTTTTGTTTTGTTGTTGCTTGTTTTAAGGCAGGGTGGAGGCAGGAGGATCAAAAGCTGAAGGAGTTCATTGGCTACAAAGGGAGTAAAGACCCATCTCAAAAACAAAACAACAAAAAGAAAACCCAAAGAAGACTGCATTAAGACCTTTGCTTTGGGGCGGGAGAGATGGCTCAGAGGTTAAGAGCACTGCTTGTTCTTCCAAAGGTCCTGAGTTCAATTCCCAGCAACCACATGGTGGCTCACAACCATCTGTAGTGAGATCTGGTGCCCTCTTCTGGCCTGCAGGGGTGTGTGCAGACAGAACACTGTATACATAATAAATAAATAAATCTTAAAAAAAAAAAAAAAAAAAGACCTTTGCTTTGAGGAGACCAACCTTACTCCTAGCCTGCTCAACCTTCATGCATTTATTCCCATGTACCCAAACATAACATGTGATATTCCACTGCCATCTTGCTTTACAGATAAGTAAACAGGTTTGGCTGAACAATGTGGAAGGACTTGCCTAAAGCTCATTCGGATATCAGAGTCAACAAGGCCTTACATAACTGAACCCTAAACCACAAAGTTGGTCACATGTTCCCTTTAACACTGTTGCTTTGGGTTAAAGCCAAACCCTAACCTAATGTATGGTATTACATTTCTCCAGTCCCAGCACTTAGGTGGTTTTAAAGGAGAGAATAATGAGTGAGTTACAGGCAGGCCAGGGCTACATAGCAAGACCCACCTTAAAACAGGCAGTCAGATACATGGTGCACGCCTCTAATTCCAGCACTTGGGAGGCACAGTAGGACTTTTGTGAGTTTCAGGCCACCAGATTGCACAGTGAAAACTCTTGTTTCGAAAAATAACAGGATCCAGGTGTGGTGGTGCATGCCTTTAATCCCAGCACTTGGAGGCAGAGGCGGGAGGATCTCTGTTGAGTTCGAGGCCAGCCTGGTCTAGATGGTGATATAAAAGCCAGCCAGAGCTACATAGTGAGACCCTGTCTCAATCAAACAATCAAACAAACAAACACAAAAACAACAAAGAAAGGAACTGGAGAGATTACTCAGCTGTTAATAGTGGTTCCTGCTCTTCCAGAGGATTAGAGTTGGGCTCACATCACCAATATCAGGCGGCTCACAACTGCATGCAACTCCAGCTCCAAATGATCTGATACCCTCTCTTCTGGTCGAATATAGACATATAAAAACAAAAAGCCAAAACCATACAACACAAACTGCTAGGTGTTACATATACCTATAATCCAAGCTTTTGGGATGCTGAGGTAGAAAGATTGTTGGAAGATCAAGGCCAGCCTCAGGAACAGCAGTGAGTTCTGACTAGCCTGGGCTACAGAGTGAGAGCTTGTTTCAAAAAAAAACAAAAAAAAAAAACCAAAACAAAAAACAAAGCAAGGTGGGGCTGGAGAGATGGCTCAAGTTGCTAAAAGTGTTGGCTACTCTTCTAGGGGACCTGGGTTCAATTCCCAGAACCCACATGGAGGCCCACAACCTCTGCAACTCTGATGCCCTCTTTTGGCCTCCAACAGCAGCAGGCTTGAACATGGTGCAGACATTCATGCAGAAAAAACACCCATACAAATAAAATACACTAAAAAGAGAAAGAGCAATGCGGGGTGGGGGTGGGGGGTGGGGGTGTGTGGTGGTATTCTAATTGTACTGAAATGTGATTTTGATTGTATGTTAATAAATAAAGTTGCCCGGGGGTCAGAGCTATTAGAGCCATAGACAGAGTGTGGCGGTGGTGGCACACGCCTTTAATCCCATAGATCTCTGTGTGTTCAGGGATACAGCCAGCATTGGAGACATATGCCTTTAAGACCTAGGGGACTGTACATTCAGACAGTGACGAGGCAGTCACGTGTTTGGGTTTACAACCAATGAGAAGGCAGAATGACTATGAAACGACTTACACACAGGAAATAGCTCTCTTTTTCGGGAAGCTGGGACACCGCAGGAGGAAGGGTGAGATTTTAGCTCTGAGCTCTGACCTCTTGGCTTTCTCTTTTACATTGGTTCTGTGTTTCTTATTTAATAAGACGGTTGGATACATCTACAGGGTGGTGGCGGCGGCGCATGCCTTTGATCCCAGCACTCGGGAGGCAGAGCCAGGTGGATCTCTGTGAGTTCAAGGCCAGCCTGGTCTACAGAGCTACAAAGAGAAACCCTGTCTCCAAAAACAAAAAGAGAGAGAGAGAGGAGAGAGAGAGAGAGAGAGAGAGAGAGAGAGAGAGAGAGAACGCACAAGAAGCAGTATACATCTTTAGTCTCAGCTCTCAGGAGGCAGAGACTGGCAGAGAGTTTGAAAGTAACCTGGTCTACATAGTAAATTCTAGGCCCTCCAGAGTTATATTAGACCCTGTCTCAAAAGCAAACAACAAAAAAAACGAAAACAAAAAAAGGGTAAGACAAACAAAAAAGATCAAACTGTCTAAGCTCTGGAGGTCATCTATACCCATCCCTATCTTGCCAAGGCTGTTACACAGAGAAACACTGTCTCAGGGGAAAAAAAAAAGAATAATCCAACCATCGACTCCAGGTTAAGTGTTGACCTAAAAGGTTTCACTAGGCAAAAGAAATGTCAAATGTCTCCAAAGACAAAATCTGTAATAGCAGTAATCAACACATCATGGAGACTCAAAAACAGACATAGATCAAGCAAAGAAATGTACACAGAACCTTCTATGTACCACCCCACCCCAGCAACACTCATGTCAGAAATGAACAAAACGAGACTCAGTGAGTTCAGCAACTCCTCAGCTGGTAGACAGTAGACGTCAACTGCCCAGGTTTAGCGGGCTCCAGAGTCAGGTTTCCAATGGCAACCTGAGCCCTCTTAGAGATAAAAATGAACAGATCTCATCTGTGAAACAGTAGCCTCTAGGCATGAAGCCCTAGACCTCTGAGTCTCAATCTCTGAGAGACGTAAAGCAGGCCCCTCTCAGAGATTTTTACACCAAGGGCTGAAGATAGATTTATATAGTAGTTTATGCCTGTAATCTCAGGATTTAGGGGTTTAGAGATGAAGACTATGTGAGTTCTAGGCAAGTCTGGGCTAAAGTGATGTCTTATACCAGGAAAAAAAAAGTCACTGCAAAGATTGTTTAACAGTTAAGAGTACTTGATGCCCTAGCAGAAGACCTGGGTTCAGTTCCCAGTATTCACATGTTGGGCTCACAACCATCTGTAACGCCAGTTCCACAGAATCCAAAACCCTCTTCTGTCCCCTGTGGACAACAAGCATGTACACAGAGCATGTACATAAATGAAAGTAAAATATTCATACATATAAGAAGGGTCAGAGACCTGACAAGATGGTTCAGTAGGTAAAGGCATATACTACCAAACTTGTTGATTTCAATCCCTGAAACCCACATGGCAGAAGTTGTTCTGATTTCTATATGCATTGTGGCATGTCCTTCCAAAAAAAATGTAAGATAAAAGAGAGGGTTCAACTGTAGAGCACTTACTTTGTGCCAAGCCCAGGGTTTAATCCCCAGCACCACACACACACACACACACACACACACCCCAAAATCACAAAACAGTTTCTACTATTTCAACAAAGGAGAGTTAGATAGATGCTAGCCAAGCTGGACCTGGGCTGATATGGACAAAAGAATGAGAGAAGGTTAAAAAAAAAATCACTAATTCCACAGACAGAGATGATCTCACATCTGGATGTCCATCACTAGGTCCAGTGAAGAATGCTACTCCACTGAGCTTGCAACACAGCCTTAGAAACTGAGTGCCATTCTCCCTTCCTTCTGTTTGCCAGGACCAAAATCTTGAAGCATAGAGCCTGAAAGGATTAAATGTAAATATAAAAAATTACTCAGTATTTGTGTGGATATATGCTATGTATGCAAGTGTAGGTAAGTACTGTAGAGTCAGAGGTTTACTTTGAGGAGTCAATTCTCTTTCCAAGGAAGCTGGGGAACGGGACTCAGGGTGTTAGGGTTTTTTACTGAGACAGCACACCTGTCTTGAGAAGTGTTCTTCAAATAGTAAGACTGGCATCAGACCTTGGTAAAGCCCCTTGGAAGAAAGGGAGGGATGAGCAGCAACCCAAGACAGGACAGTCCAGCAGAGTGACTGCCTGTCCTTTAGGGGAAAAAAATCTGCCCTGCTGGCTAGGTGTGGTGGTACATACTTGCAATCCTGCCACTTGGGAGTTGGAGGCAAAAGGATCAAGAGTTTCAGGCCATATTTGGCTACATAGGGAGCTCAAGGCCAATCTGGGCTATATGAAACCCTGTTTCAAATAAAACCATAAAAATTTGTCTCTTGGGATAGAGAGTTGGCTCAGTGGTTAAGAACACTTGTTGTTCCAAAGAACATGGGTTCAATTCCCAGCACCTTCACGGAGGCTCGTTACTTCCTAGGGCACTAGGCACCCATACATACATGCAGGCAAAAGACTCACACACATAAAATAATAAAAATAAATCTATTTAAAAAGTAATCCTGCCTCTCTAATATCATGAATCTGCAATATGTAACTCACATTCTATGGCCTTCCAGTGGTTTCCATGGTATCTGGAACAAAGCCTCACTACTACTTTATTTTTAAGATCCTGTCCCTCCTGGCTGTCTAACCTTGTTCTCTACCGTGTTCCCATCTACCCTGTTCCTCTTTAGCGACCACACCGGGCATCTTGCTAGTTTCTGAACAGACTGAGCCCATTCTCACCTGAGAACTCAAGTCATTGCTTCTTTTATTGCATTTATTTAGGGGTGTGTGTGCGTGTGCTTGATTGAGCCCAAACATGTGGAGGTCAGAGGAAAACTTGCAGGGCTTGGTTCTCTTTGAAGGCAGGTTGTCAGGCTTGGCAATAAACACCTTTACCTACCAGGCAGCTCCTCCTCCTCCACAAGACTTCCTATACTTCACCCCGAGGCCCAAGAAACTTAAGGAAGGTTGATGACGCTAGTGACTCATCACCCCAGTCTATTTCTTAGACCTGGACACTCCACTCCCAACCCCCGCCGCTTTTTACGAGACAGGGTTTCTCTGTGCAGTTTTGGTGCCTGTCCCGGAGCTCGCTCTGTAAACCAGGCTGGCCTCGAACTCACAGAGATCCGCCTGGCTCTGACTCCCGAGTGCTGGGATCAAAGGTGTGCAGTCACCACCGCCCGGCCCCGGACCACTCTTGCAACTAGATACCTGGTTCCTTGTCACTGATACCTTCCCTGACCATCCTAGTCTAAAATAACTGTCCAGGTACTCATTTTCCTTTATTCTTTCACAATTTCATACACACACTTTGTATGTATGATACATACAATATGATCCTATTCTCCCCCATTATCTCCTCTGATTCCCTTTCTTCTCCACCTAACCCCTTCTTCCCAACAAGCTCCCACACACACACACACACACTTTCATGTCTTTTTTTTCAGCCCACTGCATTTAATTAAAGTACTTGCATGAGCATGAGTGAGGGGTTATTTTCTTGAGCTGGGCAAATAACAATGGTGACACCAATGAATGATCCCCTCTCCCAGCAGCCAGCCCCTCCCCTCTCTCTGATGACCCAGTCTTAGGAAGATAAGCACTGCTGCTGTGAGTTCATCAGCCATGTCATATCCAGAAATCTGGTTACTCATTTTATCTCCTGTATTGTTTTTCTTAGCATTCATCACCCTGTCAGAGCATCATATTTATATTGTGGCCTGTCTCCCTGACCAGGACAGTCTTAATTACCCATTTCCATGGTACCTGGCTCAGCCCTCAATAACTTTTTGTTGACTAAGTGGATGAATGTGTAAGAGCCTCACCTAGGCTGGCTGTTCTCTGGAGTTGTCAGTTTGGGGCAACCCTGCTCAACATAAGTGGCTCAGTAACCCACAGTCTCTTTCACCCACATCTTATTTGTAAGTTGCCAGGAAATGATCCTTTGATCCATTCAGCTGAGTGGCATGAGATAAGTGGAGACTGGCCCCAACCCCCTCTCTTAATCCCAAGGCCCTTGGAGAGCAGCTATGGCCAATGGTAGACACACAGCCAATCCTTGAAGATCTGGCCGCTAGCCTGCTTCCCTTCTCCCTGTGTTATGAACCAATGGTCCTGGCTCCTCATCAGTAACTGTAGACAAATTAGGGAGAAATTACCCAAGGGGCCAAAGCAGAATCCAGTGGTAGAGAGTAGTCATCAGCCTCCAACAAGAGGCTGCACACAGGGAGGCATCCTTTTTTTGGGGGAGGGGGGTTTCGAGACAGGGTTTCTCTGTGTAGTTTTGGTGCCTGTCCCGGATCTCTGTAGACCAGGCTGGCCTCGAACTCACAGAGATCCACCTGGCTCTGCCTCCCGAGTGCTGGGATTAAAGGCGTGCGCTGCCCAGCAAACCGGGGGAGGCATTCTTGATCCAGGAATGGCAACTGCCCAACCTACCCCTTCTCTGCCTCAAGTTGAGAGAGACATGTTGGTGCCTAGGTGGTTAGCCAGGGCAAAGCTCTTTCCTGGAACCCACAGACTTAATGAAGTCTATATATCCCTAGTACCACTCGAACCCTATCCTATGCCTGGAGACCTACAGAGCCCAGACTGATCCAGGAGCTGAATCCTGGGATCTGTATTCTCTGCTCTGCTCTGCACTTACTGCCCCAGTAACTTCCCTTTCCCAGATGGTTTCACTGATCTCTGGAGCCCTAGGCTTTTTTAGCATGTATTTGTGAACTGAGCTTTTTGATCAGGCCCCCTGGTAGGGAATGAGGCTCCTCAATAACTACTTCCATGGTCTGTCACCACCATCTGAAGACAACATTGCTATGATAACAAGACTGAGCAGAGCAGAGAATATAAAGAACAAACAAGAGTCCACAGAAGACAAAAGGACACCTCCTCTATCATGTTGTCCGACTCAAGCCTCATAATGAACTGGTCCTACTAAAGGCTAGTGTAGTTTGCACTTCAGCAAGGTATAACTCCAAGAAGATGGAATTCAAAACCATGAAAGGCCCCTGGCACAGCCAGTGCTTGATTATCCATAAAGATGGCCAGAATGGAACAGCTAAGAACCAAAGTGAAATAGCAGAAACACATAGATAGGTAGCAAGGAGAAATCCATGCCTTTTCTGTCTTTCTGCTCAGCCAATGCCTGAGTATGTGCTCAGTAGTTCAAGGCTGATTCACCACAGGGACAAAAAAGAGCCATTCCCCTATGACTAGAAACCACCTGCAGGTGAGATGGTACCACATAGATCCTTCTAGAGGCATCAGGCTTTCCTTTGGAGTTGGTAACATAGGCCTAGAGGCCAAGGACAGAGGATCAGAAAATCAAGGTTACAGTGTGAATTCTAGGTCAGCTTGGACAACCTAGTGAGACCCATCTTAAAATAAAAGGTTAAGAGGCCAGGAGTGGTGGTGTACATCTTTAATTCCAGAGCTCAGGACACTTATATGAGTGCTGTCTGCACGTACACCTGCAGGCCAGAAGAGGGCATCAGATCCCATTATAAATGATTGTGAGCCACTATATGGGTGCTGAGTACTGAACCCGGGTCCTCTGGAAGAGCAGCCAGTGCTCTTAACCACTGAGCCATCCCTCCAGCCCCTTTTGCCTAACTTTCAACGTCCATCTTGGAAAATGTTTTTATCCCTTGGCCCCAAAAGACTATTCTTATGCTCAAGGCCCCAGTAAGGATAAGCTGAAATGTAGTCTAAAACAGTCTTCTCGTTTCTCATCTCCGCACCCACTCCCCACAAAGATGGAGACTGAATCTAAGTCCTCATGTCCACTATTCACAAGTGCTCTACCACTGAACCCAAATCCCAGTACTGTCATTTCTGACAACCCTAGTGGATCCTGCCGCGTCGAAACATCCAGACAACAGCCATCTCTTGACTAAATCCTCAAAATCCCTGTGACCAGCTCTGGTGACCCTTCATCTCTGGGGAGGCCTCCACTAATCTTTCAGCCCAGAAAGATGTCCTGGTTTCCCCTCAAGGAACAAGCGGTACTGAAGATGTGGTTCAGTGGGTAGAGTGCTGGCCAGAGAATACCACAAGCCCAGAGTTTTATCCCTGGCACTACCTAAAACAGAACAGTGAAGACACACAGGCCTGTAATACAATCCAAGTCACTCCAGAGGTGGCAGCTGGAGGAACAGGACAGATTTCAAGGAATAACTGCTTGTCACTGGAATCAAGACGATCATGAGGGAGTCTCAGCTAAGTGAGAGATGTTACACACTCATGTCTCAGACAAGAAAACAGAAGGCTGGACAATGCTGTCGACATACCCAGGCATTTGGGGAACCTAGCAGATCCCTGTGGTTTTTAGCAGTCACTGGAGAAGAAAGCGGGGCCACTAAGTCTTTGCTCTTCAGCACCCTAGTCCTTTAAAAGCTCCCCCTTCTGCACAGAATCAGAGTCCCTGCAGTTCTCTTCTCCTAAGCCTTCAGCTTATAATGCCAACATTACTCCATCACCCTCAGCACTGACACCTTCCTTCTCTAGCACCAGGGCTAGACAGTGTGTGAGCGTGTGAGTCCCTGTAGCCTCAGCCCAGATCAGACATACAGAAAGGACAAAAGAATGTCTTTAGGAAGAAAAACAAAAAAAAACTGAACACTCAGAGAAAAACAAAACAAACCCTGATCATGTCAAACAAAATGCTAATACCTTACTAAGGGAATCTTGAATTTTTTTTTTTTTTGAGATATGATCTCATCATATAGTCCAGACTGTCATTGAACTTTTTTTTTTTTGGAGACAGTGTCTCTCTGTGAAGCTCTGGCTACCCTGGAACTCACTCTGTAGACCAGGCTGGACTCAAACTCAGGAGATCCACCTGCCTGTGCCTGGGAGTAAAGGCATGAGCCACCACCACAAGGCTGATATATCCTTAAACTCTTACCCTCCCCTCCTGCCTCATACTCCACAGTGCTAAGATGACTTAAGTCTCTTGCATGGTGTTCATGTACATGATCTCACGCAGGTGTGTTCCTAAACATCAGAAGAAGGCCTCAGGTGTCTTGCTCTTAGCTTTGCTCTGGTCAGTCTCACTGAACTAGGAGTTAGACTGGCAATCAGCAAGCCTGAGCAAACCTCCCATCTGCCTCTGACGAGACCTGGGCTATGTGGGTGCTGGGGATTTAAACTCAGGTCCCCACCCTTGCACAGCAAGCATTCCTACCCACCTAGGTATCTCTTATCTGCAGCAGTGGTTCTCAACCTTCCTAATGCTGTGATTCTTTAATACAGTTCCTCAGACTGTGGTGACCCCCAACCATAAAATTATTTTCAATGCTACTTCATAACTGCAATTTTGCTACTGTTACGAGTCATACTGTAAATCACTTTATTTACTGATGGTCTTAGGCAACCCCTGTGAAAAGGTCATTCAACCCCCAATGGGTTGTGACCGGCAAGTTAAGAACCACTTTTTTCTGTATTTTCTGAAGGGTTTTTGTTGTCATCAAGGATGTTTTTGAGAAGGGGGTCTTGTAATGCCAGGTTGGTCTGAAATGCATGCTCACTCCTTCAGTCTCACAGGTGCTAGAACTTCAGGCATTTGTCATTTTTTTTTTAGAAGAAACGTCCTGATCCTAAAATTTGGGAATTCTGCATCTTTATCATCCATCACCTCAATGCACTAACTGCAGAGGTAGCAGAATAAACCTAGACATGGTTCAGACAGAAGTGGGATTCTAGAAAGAATGAATCAAATTTTATATTAAAAGGCCAACTGCGTACCACCTTTACTCCCAGCACTGGGGAGGCAGAGGCAGGTGGGTCTCTGTGAGTTCAAGGCCAGCCTGGTCTACAGAGTGAGTTCCAGGACAGTCAGAACTGTTTCACAGAGAAACCCTGTCTTGAAAAAGAAAAAACAAAACAAAAAAAGGCCAACCGTGGTGGTTGTAAATTTAAGGCCAGCCTAGGCTATATAGCAAGTTCAGAACTACTCTGAATCACATAGCAATACTGTGTCAAAATAAATTCTAGGGCTATTGAGATAGCACAACAGGTAAAAGTCCCTGTTGTCTTGCCTAATAACATAATGTCATGAAGAGAACTGACTTCTACAAGCTGTCCTCTGACCTCCACAGTTGTGGCACATGCATAGCCACACACAAAATACATTTTTGAAAGATTGAAAAAGATAATTTTATTAGCCAAACCAAACAGAAAGCTTGTTTCTGTCACATGTTTGTGCAGCCAAACTCAACTGTCCTATGTCAGGTCCCATGGCTGCGAACATGGCAGAAGAGGGTAGAGAGAGATTCTGAAGAATCTCGGGGTTCTCCTTTACCCCTCAGACCTAAGTGACCTTCCAAGTCCAGAAATATCAGGGGCTCCTCGGGGTCAGGGCGTCTAGCAATGGTTTACTCTAGATAGAAGTTTCTGGGAACAACTTCTTTTTTTTTTTTGTTTTTTTGAGACAGGTTGGCCTGGACTCACAGAGATCCACCTGCCTCTGCCTACTGAGTGCTAGGATTAAAGGTGTGTGCCACCACTGCCCAGCTAATTTCTGGGAACTTCCAAGGAATAAGGAGAGACCCAAATTCCTATTTCTGGTTAGCTTTGAAGAAGAGAATCGTTTTTGATCTTCAAGGTGCTGAGTATACGTAGCCTAGCATTTATAGTCTAGGGTGGGACCCCTAGCACTGTATCAAGAAAAAGAAGTCCTATGCACAAGCCACCTAGAAGCTTGGCATATGCAAACTGATCTCTAGCCATAGACCTAGCTCATCTGAAACCCAGACAAGCTAGTTTGTTTTGTTTCTTTGAGACAGGGTCTCATGTATCCCAGGCTGGCCTTGAATTTCCTACGTAGCTGAAGATACAACTTTGGATCCTTGTTCTCCTTCCTCTCCAGTGCTAAGTAAACTGGGATGTCAAGCTTGTGCCACCACACCCAATGTATTCAGTGCTAGGATTAAACAAGAAATCTACAAACCAGTTACATCCCTAGCTCCAAGGAAGTCTGTTAGTAAATCTTTGCTTATTGCCTTTGACTAGGAAGAATGACTGGGTAGAGAACTGGACTGGAGAAAAATTCTCAAGTGAAAACCAGAAAAAAAAAAAAACAGTATCTGAGGAAATATTCATGGAGCAGGTGGGCAAAAGACAGTGACTTTCTACATTCTGGTCCTGTCAATCATCCTAAGAGACTGGCCACTCTGCTTGCTGAGGACTGAACTGCTTCTTAGTCCTTATAAGAACTGTGACACAGAAGTCATTAACAGGCCAGAGAATTCAAGCTGACAAGAGATGCCTAGTCCCTTAATCACCACTCAAACAGAAGTGCCCTTTCAAAGCCTGCCTAATAGTAACTGGTTAAATACACCTCTTCTCCAGGAACTCAATGTGATGATCTAGGATGCCATTATTAAGGCAACGTCTCAAGGCCCAACTAGCTTCTTGACTGTTCACAAGCAGCTCCAGCACAAGAGAAGAGAAACCAGACATTCTACGTCTTCCAGCTCCAGCTCTGCAACCAGCCTCAAAAGGCAAATACAGTCAAAATCAGAGCTCTAGTCACAAGGTTCCTGCCACGTTTCTTGTCCAGCACTGGGCTCAAGGTACTCAAGCTTGGAGCCCATTTCACGTATCAAATCCTACCTTATCCTTCTTAAGGAATCATCTTTATTTCAGGCTATGCTCTGCTAACTCTAGGAGGTTCTTATACATCGAACTGCTTCTTTCGTTAAAGAATTCCAATGTTAGTTTCTGCAATAGCACCAGCAGCATCCTGCCTCAGAACTATAACAGAGGTTCTGATGTATTTTAGAATTGGGCTATGCCTGAGAAACCTAACAAAATCCTTGGTGGCTCACACAACTAATTTCACTTCTTTGGGATCTGGCATCCTTCCTCGATTGTAACAAAGTCAGGCAACCCACCCCAGAGCTGGATCCTTGTCATGGATAAAGAAGGGTGGAGGCTGGGCCTACCAGCCGGGAACTGCCTCTCCAAAGACACCAGGTCCAGATTTCCTAAGACTATCTAGAGATAAATCCCACGAGGCATCCCCTCCCGCCCCAGATTCCCTGCCCCTGTCCTCCATGCTGGACAATGCAGCATAGGTTCCACTGAGGTAGAGGTTAAGTTTCGTGCACTCCCAGCAGGCAATCAGGCAGAGAAGCGTTCACCTACATCCTAGCCGGGCTATGGTTTGGAACCGGGCAATGGTCCCAAGCCCCAGCAGCGGCAGGAGGGCAACCCTTACCCATGCTGGCTCTGGAGCGAGCTGGGTGGCGTTGCCCATCGCCGGATCTTCGCCGCCGGTGGTGGGACGTGGGTCTGGGGTCGGCCCGCCAACCTGCCAGCAGAGGTTGTAGGATTCGAGCAAGCCAGGCAAGGCCACACAGGGCGGGGCCCTGAGAGCTATCCTGATCGTCCGGACCAGAGAAAAAGATCTGGCCACAGCGCGGTCCAGCGCAACAGCCAGGACACAGGGCAGCACGGACAGGCGTCCGTCAGGCTTTCAGCATTCCCCCGGCCGCGGCCGCAAAGAATCCGCGGGAGGCGGAGCCGCGCGCGACACATGGTGCGGGCCCCGCGCCTCTTCGGGCCGCCGGGGGGGTGTGAAGAGGGGAGGGGCCTCCCAGGGCCTCGAAGCAGAAGCTCCCGGCGGCCTAGAGCGCGGCTCTTGCGGCCCAGCCCCCGCCCCGGCGCGCTGGCCCCAACACTCACCCGTGGGGCTGGCACGATGGCGGCAGCGGCGGCGGCAACCCAGCGCGGTCTGCGACCGACTGTCCCTTCCCCCCTGCCTTCCCTCGCCCGTCCCGCTGCACTCTGGGAAACGTAGTCCCGATACACTCCTTATGTGCGTCAGTGAGCTTGAATAATACTACAATTCCCAGAGTGCTCTGCGCGGAGGCGCAGCCAAGACTCGTAGCGCGGGAGGCGAGGCTAAGTCAGAGAGGGCGGCTGTCGGAGCGAGCCCCTGAGAATTGTGGTCTAGCGGAAGCCTCTGGAACACGGAGTTGGCGCCAGGCAAGGATCAGGTCTCGTCGTAGCCCGGTCCCAGCTGTCCTGGCCCCGCCTAAACTGTGTAGTGGATGGTGCCTGACCCCGCCTCCGTGGGAGCCCTGGTCTAGCTTGACGCTGGCCTGGCTCGTTCCTGTATCCCCTTCCTGGTCCCCTAGGCTGTATCTGCGTCCAAAGCCTACTCCCTTTAGGCGCTCTGGCTACCAGTTCTGCTCACGGTGTGGCCTTAATCCTTAACCCGCGTGGGGAAAACCCACTCTCCTCTTGTCCCAACATTTCGTTGAATTAGCTCTCTCTTGGAGGGAGCTACTTACCTCCAAAGTTGGTTGCAAACTGACTAGGCTTTTTCTTGGGCCCGAGACTCAAAACGCCCGGTAGGTGGGCCATAGTTGGGAGAGGTTAATCTCACTTGTACAGAGAGGGTTTTCAAAACAGAATCATCCTGAGTTGTTTTTTGGTTTTCGTTTTTAAATTTCTAGGTTTTGTTTTGTTGCAGCGGAGAAATTATGAAAATTTTTTTGTTTTTTTACATTTTATTTATGTTGACAAAGGACGAGCCAGGCATGCGTGCATGCATGGAGGCTACAGGAAGCTTACAGGAGTCAATCTTTCACATGGGATTCTCAGGATTAGAGGCGTTACTTTATCCTCCGATTTTTTCTTTTTCTTTTTCTTTCTTTTTTCTTTTTTTTTGAGACAGGATTTCTCTGTGTAGCCCTGGCTGTCCTGGAACTTGCTCTGTAGACCAGGCTGGCCTTAAAATCAAAGATTCGCCTGCTTCTCCCTCCTGAGTGTTGGGATTAAAGGCGTGTGCTACCACTGCCCAGCCTGAATTTTAATTTTTATTGAAAAAAAAAAAAAAAAACTGGCTCAACCTAACTTTCCCAAGTGACCAGACTGTAAATAATCATCCCACCCCTTCCCCCTTACTTTCAACATCCTTTTCAGTTTCCTTGGTAACACAAACATTTGAAGACTGTTTTCAGTCGGGTCTGTGCTGAGCAAAAGGCTGGCTCTGCAGCCAACCCAAAGAGCCACAGGAAAGGAAAATGGCTTCAAACACCCCTAACTCTTTCCTCCATGCCAGAAAAATTATTAGTACTTCTGTTTTGCCATAAGATTTCCACTTTGGGCTGCACCCCACCTCCTGGGGATGACTGGTAAAACTAGGCTAAGCTTGGTTAAGTCCTGTCTGGCCAGACTACTTTGGCTAGATGCTGCTTTTATGACCCAGTCACTAAGAGCTCCGACTTGGCCTGTTGGGGATACATCTGGAGCCTCACCACCACCACCACCACCACCAGGAAAACAAAACACAAGACAAGTTATGAGACAGGAGGAAGGATCCAGGGAGTGCTGCTAAAGGCTCAAGAGAAGCAAGGTGACAGCAGCCGTCCTTTCAAGGATACACAGAGTATGGCCCAGGACTGGGAAAGCCCCGCTCCGAGGAAAGAGCGTTGACACGTGAGAGTTTGGCAGTTAGCCTAGAAACGCACTGCTACGCTCTCACCATCTGGTTAGAGCCAAAGCTACCTACAAAGACAGATTCAACTTGTCCCCAAACTGGTCACCTATACAACCTACACTGCAGCTTCCTCGAGACCTATTTCCCAACTCAGAGCCAAAGGGCCAGAAAGGAAGTAGACCTTGGAGTCTTGGGGACTTGCAAGTCACAGGGCATGTCCCTAGGCAAGGTGACTGGTCCATAAGTAACTCAGAAGTGAGTCAAATTTTACAGAGCCAGAGCCTAAGAAGAGTCCATACGTGCCTCAGTAGTCACAGAAACAGGTACTTTTAAAAGACCTCACAGACCTGGACAGATGGCTCAATAGTTAAGTATATACTGCTCTTTCAGACAACCCAAGTTTGGTTCCCAGTATCCATATCAGGTCACTGACAACTGCCCTGTAACTCCAGCTCCAAGGGATCTAATGGCTTTCTGGCCAATTTAGGCAGCTGCAATCACACAGACACACGTAATTGAAAATAATAAAAGTAATTTTTTAAAAAAAGTCATTCACATCTGGTGGTGTGGTGGTGGTGGTGGTGCACCTTTAATCCCAGCACTGGGAAGCAGAGGCAGGCAGATCTTTTTAAGTTCAAAGTTAGCCTAGTCTACAGAATTGAGTTCCTGGACAGCCAGGGCTACACAAAGAAACCTTGTCTTGAAAAACAAGTTATTTACATCACCCCATTAGGTTTGAGCTAAATTACTTACAAATATAGATAAAAATAACCTCTCAGCTTTCCAATATCCAATCTAGATATAGAGGCAGCCAAAACCAGTGTAGGGGTTACAAACCAATTCCTTAATGTCCCCTCTGTTCACCTAACTCTTCCACAATGAAGGTGTACTGAAACCAATGTATTTGCAACAAGAGTCTCTGTGCCTGAAGGAGCCAAAGCTGCTTCCACTTCTGAACGTAAGTAGTTTTTTTTTTTTAAGTAATTGCTTTCACACAAGTACCAGACACTGTATGTCCCAAGGGATGAAATGGTAAACAAACTTCAACTCTAGATGAGAATTCAAGAAGATTAGTGGTGCATGCCTTTAATCCCAGCACTTGGCAGTCAGAGACAGATAAAAATCTCTGAGTTTGAGGCCAGCCTGGTCTACAAACTGAGTTCCAGGCTAGCCAGAGTTATACAGTGAGACCCTGTTTCACCCCTCCCCTACACACACACACACACACACACACACACACACACACACACACACACAGGAAATTAGGCTGGGCGGTGGTGGTGCACACCTTTAATCCCAGCACTCAGGAGGCAGAGTCAGAGGCAGGAGGATCTCTGAATTCAAGGCCAACCTGGGCTACAGAGTTCCAGGAAAGGCACAAAGCTATATAGAGAAACCGTCTTGAACCCCCCCCCCCAAAAAAAAAGGAAATTAAAACTATCAAAATCTAGAGGAACAAAACAATTCCCATTTACTTGTCAGTCACACCTTTTTGTTTAAGAAAATCATGGAAAGAGCTAGAGACAGCTCAGTTGGTAAAGTGCCTGCCTGAAAGTACATCACAGAACCTACGTGATAAAAACAAAACAAAACACAAAACACAACACACACACACACACACACACACACACACACACCAGGCATGCAAACTTGTGATGCAAACTTGTAATCCTAGCACTCAGGAGGCAGACAGGCAGATTCCCTGAGGCTCACTGGCTGGCCAGGCCAGCCAGCCTAAACTACTTGAGGAGTTCCAAGCCAGTGAGAAGACCCAATCTCTCTTTCCCTACCCCACTACCCCCACAGCTGATAGGCAAATGCTCTACCACTGAGCTAAATCCCCAACCTCTAGAAGACCTAGATAGCAACTGAGGAAAGACAGCCCAGGGAACCTCAGGCACCCAAACTACACACATGTACATAACACATACACGAAGATCCAGGGAGAAAATAATGAACAAATCAAGACCTTTTCATGCAGCTTCCAAACACCATGGAGTGACCCAAGCAAGGAACTTTAGAAGATGTATGTGCTTTTCGTTGCTTTATGGAGAAACCTGGTCCATTCCTTTAAAAGGTCTCTTTTCAGGGCTAGCCAGTTCTCTCAAATAGGCCAATACCTATATCATATTTCAAGGACACTTAGCTTTAATAAAATAAAATGTCGAAACCCAAATAAAAACCTTACTTTTTTTGTTTAATTTGTTTTGCCAAACAAACACAGTGAAAACTTTAGTCTAATTGTACAGAAAATAGAATTTGTAACCAGTAGCAAACATAACAAGATAAACCTAAGTCCCTGGTAAGCTGGATCTCCATCAGCAAGTCACCTAGAGCCCTCTCATAAATGACCTTCTGGGTAGAGAGGTCCTAGAAGGCAGAGACACAGGTCAACTAGTCCCCATCAGAATCACAGGCTGCACCTGAAACAGGTAAGCATGAAAAGGAGAAATGATGTTACTGAGATCTCTTATCACTACACACAGCAAAGCTGTCTCTAACTGCTGGCCAACCTTAAGATGTGGTTTTCTCAAACCCAAGGTCCCTAATAGTCCCACCTGCATCCCTCCAGGATAAGTTTCGAGTTCAATGGTTCTGAAACCTTTGCTTAACCAGAATCTGCAACATAAACTGGGGAGTGAGAGACAAAGTCATAATTGCTGGTGTCACCAGATTCTGAACTTCCCAACTCCTACTCCAGGAGGAAACAAATGAGGGTGCCAGATGACCAAGAAGAGTCCCGTCCCGTTGCCCTAAACCTCAACACTGTCAACCAGAATATTGGGGAGTTCAATATCCGCCTGAGGATTCCTTGGGCTGGAAGGTGTCACGAATTCTGCAGATTGCTGAGGGGAACCGTTCACATTCCGTGCTTCTTACGGATGACAGCCATGGCAAGCAGGCGATCCTTCTCACGAAGTTCCTCACGGAGCTTGGCCTCGGTAAGACGCAGATGGCGGATGCTACCCTTCATCTCTTTCATCTTCACTTCCATCAGGGCCAAGATGTCCCGCTGCTCATTCAGCTTGCGCAGGAGCTCCTCCTCCGTGGTACCTGACGACAAGGAGTATGAGTGGTCGGAGCCAGTATCAGGGAAGCCCTCTTCCCCTACCACCACTAGCTGAGGGCCTAGAGTGCACTCAGCGGCCTCCAGCCCAGCAGTAGCAGCCTCTAGCTCCGATGCGGCGACCGCGGCGGCCGCGCCTTCAGCAGCTGCAAACTCTACTTGCACCGTAAGGTCGATGGGCTTCACATCCTCTCCCGAGGAAGTAGTGGGCGCCGGAGCCACGGATCCCGGAGCCTGGCTGCTGTCTACAGCGGCCTGAAGGGTAAGAAGCACGGCCGCAGAGGCAGACACCAGGTTCGGCTGCAACTGGGTGGTCTGGGCAGTGGAGGACGGAGACGGCTGCTGTTGTTGCTGTTGCTGTTGTTGTTGTTGCTGCTGCTGCTGCTGCTGCTGCCTACGGCGGGCTGCCGCAGCTCCCGCAGGTCTCCGCGCTACTTTGCGCTCATTGACACCGCGCAGCGGGAAGATGGTGGGAACGCGCACCGTGTAGGTCTTGCGGCCGCCCTGGAAGTGAACGCTGCAGAGACGGTGGCCCGTGGTGGGCTGGAAGGTGGAGAAGCACCCACTGACGCCGGCACGGGACACGTTCTTGAGCCAGAGGCGCCGCAGCTCAGCGTCCTTGGGAAACGTGTAGAAGTGCAGTGCCTTGTCCCGGTGTGAGTTGTTGTAGCAGCCCGGTACGCAGCACGTAAAGCCAGGCATGGCTGCGACGCGCGGCCCGGCCCACCGGCCTCTTGCGCTCTTCGACGGCCGGGTCCGGCCCCCGACTCAGCTCCTCGACGGGCGGCGCCGCGCGAGGCCCTTCGAGACCTCTCACTATTGCCGCCCAGCGCAAGTCGTCCCGGGCGGGGGCCCGTGCCTAGAATATGCTTGCTGACCGCCCGCGCTGCGCTACCCACCCGGCCGCCCGCCTGCGCTCCGGAGTCGGCCCGGGGGACGCCGCGAAGGACCGCCTGGAAAGGAGGACTACGCCCCCCACAATGCACCGCGCTAAAAGCCGCTCACTTCCGGGATGGGGGCGTGCTTATTCCGGCTGTTTTCCCGGGCTCCGCGACATCCTGCTGAGATCCGATTATTTTCCAGATGAGGTTCACCCCAGGCGGAAGGGGAAAATGTATTCGAATGGAACGTTGTCGCATGGACTACACCTCACAAGGACCCGGAATCCTGATGGTACGGGGGCGCGTGCCTCCAAAGCGCAAGCGCTCTGGGTATAAGCACACAAAAACTACAAGTTCCATGCTGCCTCAGAAAACGTTGCAGCTGCTGCCTGGGACTGCAGCGCCGCATAAGGGAGAGGCAGAGTTCCTGCAAGGCAGGATTTGAGGGAGGTTTTGTAGCCTGCTCTAGAAGTTCCCCAACCCCCAGTGCCTTGGAGTGGAGGGCATTGCTTAGCCTGGAGGAAACCCGAGTCAGCCCAGAAAGCCCTCTGGAGTCACTCTCTCATATTGAGGGCACTCTTCTGACTCTCAGCTACCTCCTACTCGGACTCACTGACCTAAATCAGGTCCCTAATAGGTGCTACTATGTGCCAGAGTGTAGGAAGAACATAGAAAAGGTAGCTTTAAGCAGTCAGGTCCACCCAGCCCTCTCTCTCTCCTGGAGACTGACTAGAGTGTCTTTTGGATAATGGATAAATATGCGCTAATAGATGTCTAGTCAAGAACAAATGTCATAACAAATTCAGTGTTATGAATTTGCACGAGTGAGGAACCCCCAGTTGGCAGAGCCAGAGTATCCCTCACCCAGGCACTGCATCCACGGGGAGATTTTGTTATAATAAAGAGATGAGGAGAAAGATAGGAAAGAGGGAGACAAGAAAGAAAGAGAAAAGAGAGAAAGCAGAGGTATGCACACCTCATGGGAATGGTGGGGAGAGAGAGGAAGGGGAAGGGTTTTTCCTTTAAGTCAGGACACAGGGTGGCCCTAAGGGGCAGGTTTCCAAGGGTGGGTCAGAATACTAACATTTCTTTGTTTTGATTTTTATAAAAAGAAGTCAGTTATGGAAGCAAGTAGGGGAACAAGGGCATTGAATTCCTGAGACTGCTTCAAGCTGACAAAGGGCCAAGTGGGGAGGGAGAACCAGGAGTCATGCACAGCAGAAGATCTCAGGAATGTTCCTTGAGGGAGCTGAGAAAGCAGGTTGCAGCAGTGATGTTCCAGGAGATTGAGGGGAAATGGCACGTCAAATCAGAAGTATAGAAGCCATGGCATCTGCTATTTCTCTGGTGGTCAGGCAAGAACAGTGAATCTGCAAAATATACTCGAAAAATAGGTGGGGTCAGAAATGGCCTCTGGAGATTGTTAGTTTTCATCAGACCAGATTTCTTGATGCAGTAGCAGAACTTTTCCCAGGAGCCCGTAGGTATCTGTAAGACAGCTGAAATAGATTTAGCAGAACTTTTCCTAGGAATCTTAAGTATCTCTAAGACAGCTGAGCTGGAATGGATTTATATCATAGCAAAGGGGTTAAAAGAACCACTTGTTAAAACTTGGAACCTCTGGAGTTATCTGAAACCAGTCTACCTGTACCATGACGTCTGTGAATGAGCCATACTTGTGTGTGTGTGTGTGTGTGTGTGTGTGTGTGTGTGTGTGTGTGTGTATCTTGGGGTTGGGACTGTTAAACTGATACCGTAGTCATCAAACATTGTCAGATATGAGAAGGATAAATTGAAAAAGTGAGACAGCTTTCCAGCTACCTAGACAGTAACCCCAAGTCTCTCCGGGTCGTTGGGGGGGTGCAGAAGCCCCAAAGGCAGTACTTGTTCAGCAGGTAGGCCCAGAAGATCTGACAGATTTTTTTCTGTGGAATGGAAATTTGGGGAGACTGACCCACCTTGATTTTGCAGTAGGGGTTACTCGGTCCTCCATTGATCCTCTTATTCACAGTCTGGACAGGATCTCAGCTTCTAGCTGCCTGGCCAGGCTTGCCATGAGCTTCCGGGGTAGAAGTTCTTCTGCAGCCATCCGTCTTCTTGAGGAGCTACAGGATGCTGCCAGGAACTGACATGTCTCTCTATCATTAAAAGCTTTTATAGGAAGCACTCTTGAACGCATTGGCACCGGAGACCATTTCCTAAATAAAACACTGACAGCACAGACCCTGAGCACAACCATTAATAAATAGGACCTCTCAAAACTGAGAAGCTTTTGCAGGGCAAAAGACACAGTCAATAAGACAAAAAGACAGCCAACAGATTGGGAAAAGATCTTCACCAACCCCACATCTGACAGAGGATTGATCTCCACAATATATAAAGAACTCAAGAAACTAGACATCAAAGCACTGAATAGTCCAATTAAAAAATGGGCTAAAGAGCTAAACAGAGAATTCACAAAACAAGAACTACAAATGGCTGAAAGACATTTAAAGAAATGCTCAACATCCTTAATCATCAGAGAAATGCAAATCAAAACGACTCTGAGATACCACTTTACACCTGTTAGAATGGCTACGATCAAAAACACCAATGACAACCAATGTTGGAGAGGATGTGGAGCAAAGGGAACACTTCTCCACTATTGGTGGGAATGTAAACTTGTACAACCACTGTGGAAATCAGTATGGCGGTTTCTCAGAAAATTAGGAATCGAACTACCTCAAGACCTAGCCATCCCACTCTTGGGCATCTACCCAAGGAATGCTGATTTATACCATAAAGATACATGCTCAGCTATGTTCATAGCAGCACTATTTGTAATAGCCAGAACCTGGAAACAACCTAGATGCCCATCAACGGAAGAATGGATGAAAAAAATGTGGTACATATACACAATGGAGTACTACTCAGCAGAGAAAAACAATGACAGCATGAAATTTGCAGGCAAATGGATGGAACTAGAAAAAATCATCCTGAGTGAGGTAACCCAAACCCAGAAAGACAGTAATGGTATGTACTCACTCATTGGTGGATTCTAGATATAAAATAAAGAACAATCAGACCACAACCCATAGAACCATAGAGGCTATATATATAGCATGGAGGTCCCTAGGACGACTGTGGCATATAATAAATTTCAGTTTTACTCAATTATTGAAAAAAAATAGCCAAATGAATGGAAACACATGAACTATGAACCAAAGGCTGAGGACTCCCAGCTGGATCAGGCCCTCTGAATAGGTGAGACAGTTGATTGGCTTGATCAGTTTGGGAGGCATCTAGACAGTGGGACCAAGTCCTGTGCTCATTGCATGAGTTGGCTATCTGAAACCTGGAACTTATGCAGGCACACTTGGCTTAGTCTGGGAGGAAGGGACTGGACCTCCCTGGACTGAGTCTACCAAGTTGATCACAGTCCTCGGGGGAGGACTTGTCCTGGAGGAGGTGGGAATGGAGGGTGGGCTGGGGGTAAGGGGAGGGCATGGGAGGGGGGAGAATAGGGGAACCCATGGCTGATATGTAGAACTGAATGATATTGTAAAATAAAAAATATATATCACAAAAAAAAAGCTTTTATATTAAATGCCATATTTTTCAGATCTCTACAGGTGTTTGAGGACTGGGGGAACAAAATTTGTTACATGTATTTATAACTTTGAGAGCATATATATCCCTTAAATCTGAATATATAGGTTTCGCAGTTAGTTACAGCTTAATGAAGTTAGCAAGGAAAGGGGGGCTGATCTTTGAGTACCATCAGATTACAATCCTGAATGAATTATATAGAAATAATTGTATTTTAAGCTGTTTTCTGAGAAGGCAAAGAAGAGTGACAGGGAAAGATCCCAGAGCCTAATGAGAACAGGAGAAAAGGGGCTTGTGAGTCATCGTGAAGCCCAACTCTGAGAAAAGGACCCTGTGAGAAGAGGTAAAGGACCCTCTTGGTGGACCAGAAACTCCACCCTATAATCTATATAGAAATAATAATTTCTTAAAGTCATACAATAATACCTCCCTTGTTCTACATAAAGAAGGTCAAGTGTCTTATCTTATTGCAGAACCATTTTAATTAATAAATACCAATGGGCATTAGAAAGTCAATTGGTCCTCTATGTCAGGGGGTTTCCTTTTGACCCAGCATGTCAGCCTATTCTGGACAGGGAACATGGGACGATGTATCTCTTCTGGAACTGCTTCGAGCTGGCATTGGGTGTTGTTATCAGAGCCCCCCAAAATGCTGAAAGCTCAGTCAAAGGCTGGGCAATGGGGTATTTGTCAGAAATATGTGGTTATCTGACCCAGCTATAGAGACAGGGAACAGTCACATTGGTTAAGCTGGTCCATGTCAGCTTTTAGCAAGTCCAGAGCAGTATAGTCAGCAATTGAATCTTGGAGGTGTCTGCCAGCCAAGTGGGAACCTGTTGAGACAGTTTTTTTGTTTGTTTGTTTGTTTGTTTTTGTTTTTCAAGACAGGGTTTCACTGTGTAGCTTTGGAGCCTGTCCTAGAACTCACTCTGTAGCCCAGGCTGGCCTCGAACTCACAGAGATCCACCTGCCTCTGCCTCCTGAGTGCTGGGATTTAAGGCGTGCACCACCACTGCCCAGCTCTGTTGAGACAAATTTAAACTAGGAACAGAAGTTAAAATTTATGAACTTATTTGGAATTTCTAGGACCATATTCTTAGTAATTGGGAAGAGCAGGAGTCCCAAGACCAGGCTGTACTTATCTGGAGTCCTTCCAACCTCTGTGAAGTGGATCCAGGTTTTATGACTCTTTTAATCCTCTGACACCTATATGACACCTATATTATCTTACAAAATGACATAAACTTTAGATACATTAGTATTACCAATCAGTATTGAAATCCAAATTGTAGGAAAGCAGGCAATAACTAACCAAGGAAAATTTAAAATCCTGAGTTTGTGACCCAAAGTATCAGAATTGTATTAATGTTTTTGTTGTTTTTGTTTTTTGAGACAGGGTTTCTCTGTGTAGCTTTGGAGCCTGGCCTGGAACTCACTCTGTAGCCCAGGCTGGCCTTGAACTCACAGAGATCTGCCTGCTTCTGCCTCCCGAGTACTGGGATCAAAGGCGTGCACCACCACCACCACCACCACCACCACCACCACCACCACCACCACCCAGCAAAATTTTTCAATCTTAATATGATGATTCTACCTGCGTGTGGTCCTACTGATGCCCCAGAGGGGAGTGCATACTTCTCCAGGCCTTACCCACACTAGGGGCTGCAGAGAAACGAATGCCAGGCTGTAACTAGAGGGCTTGAGTGCCTGGTGCCCTGTCCACATGAGTCAAGGAGTGGACTCTCCAGTGCCATTAGTAAAGATGGCGGTAAGGTCAGATGACCTGTCTGTTTTGACCTTATTTAAGATGGCAGCTTGACCATGTGATTGCCCTTAATTAAGATGGCGCCAGCTGACCACATGAACACCCTTACCAAATATGGCACCTGACTACATGTGTTCATGTGTTTTTTTTTTCCCCAAAAAATAAACTGAACAGATAAGAAACATATAAAGTGAAGTATTTAAAAGTCATTCAGACTGGGGTTGGGGATTTAGCTCAGAGGTAGAGCACTTGCCTAGCAAGTGCAAGGCCCTGGATTTGGTCCTCAACTCTGAAAACAAAAAAAAAAAAGTCGGCCAGGCAGTATTGGCACACACCTTTAGTCCCAGCACTCAGGAGGCAGAGCCAGGCAGATCTCTGTGAGTTCTAGGCCAGCCTGGTCTACAGAGTGAGATCCAGGACAGGTACCAAAACTACACAGAAAAAACGCTGTCTTGAAAAACAAAAAAGAAGCCAGGCAGTGGTGGCGCATGCCTTTAATCCCAGCACTCGGGAGGCAGAGCCAGGTGGATCTCTGTGAGTTCAAGGCCAGCCTGGGCTACCAAGTGAGTTCCAGGAAAGGCGCAAAGCTACACAGAGAAACCCTGTCTCGAAAAACCAAAAAAAAAAAAAAAAGAAAAAAGAAAAACAGAAAAACCAAAAAAGTCAGTCAGAAAGAAATATAGATGGCCATATCAGTCATAAATTTCCATTCGTACATAGGAAATAGACTTTGTGGAAGAAAGATGGAGAAAAGCTTTTCTGGGAAATTTTTAAGGTTAATGAATTGGAGCTCGGAGAAACTGAGTAGCAGTGAAGGCTGGCAGGAGAGAGGGGATCCCCCGAGCCTGTGGAGCATGGTGGGAGTGACCATGGTGGGATGGGGGAGGAGTCTATGTTCTGCCTGGCTTGACCCAGCAGTGTGAGGGGTGGCTGCAGCTAGTCGGATCTTCCTGCCAGTCTTTGTGGGTGGGACAACCCAACCAGGCTTGGTGGTGCAGACCTGAAATGCTGATTAGTTGACAAGGTGAAATAACACCATATTCAAGGACAGCCTGGGCAACTTAGTGAGACCGTCTCTGGAAATAAATAACACAGAACTGAGAGAGATAAGTAATAAGGCACTTGCCTCTCACAAAGGAGGCCCCCAGAAACAAAACAAGTAACAAAAACAGGACAAAAGCCCATACATTACCATTGCATTTCTAGAGCTCCTTGGTTATTTGTGTGGGTTTTTGCTTACTTGTAAATAAGAAAAAAGCCTATTTTCCTGGCTTAAGCAAGTGGGACTACAGCTAAAATCTCTTTGTATCCAAAATGTATTACCCATTGTGTATACAGTAGGATGAAAGGTGTGTATTCATTTTAGTGAATCATTTACACAATAGTATAAACATAGCCTGGCATGATGGTTCTCCTTTTTTTTTTTCTTTTTTCTCAAAACTGTTTCTCTGTTCAGCCCTGGCTGCCCTGGGACTCACTCTGCAGACCACACTAGCCTTGAACTCAGAGTTCTGCTTGCCTCTGCCTCCCAATGCTGGGATGATGTGCCACCACCATCCACTTTGATGGTTCACAATTTTTTTTTTTAGACAGTTTCTTTGTGTAGCCTTGGCTGTCCTGGAATTTGCTCTGTAGACCAGGCTGACCCTGAGGCCTTGCACTCACAGAGATCTACCTGCCTCTGCCTTCCAAGTGCTGGGATTAAAAGTGTGTGCCATCCCTCTGACCCCAGCTGATGGTTCACAATTTTAATCCCAGCATTGAGGGGGCAAAGGCAAGCTGACCTCTGAGAGTTCAAGGCCAGCCTGGTCTACACAGAGAGTTCTAGGAGAGCCAGGTCTACATAAAAAGACCCTGAATCAAAACAAAACTAATGGTATAAATGTTATTTATTAAGCAGCACAATGTTATTCATAAGTGGTGCTGTTTACCTTCGAGAAAAGCCACAAAGTACAACAAAACCCACTATAAGAGTTTATTAAGGGGAGGAGACAGAAGGGGTGCTTAGGCCTGTGGAAAGATCGTGCAGGAAGAGAAGGAGGGATGTGTGGAACCCGCCTTTATAGATTCCCTGCCGCTCACGTGTGCATATGGGCTTACGTAGCTACGCCACACATACGCATAGATTACATGATCACACTGTGTGCAAATTATGTGATCATGCAGCACATGGATTACGTAGAACGTAAGACCCTAGGATGACTAAGCATCTTGCCTGGCTACTGGACAGCGCATATGTGGTCATGTAGCTGGGGGAGTAGCTAGGAATTCTAACAATAAACATTGTTTATATAAATATGTTTGTATACATTTATTAGTTTTTTTAAGTTAGGATTCAAAGTAATGGGAGACATTTTTATACATATATTTCATTAAATGTTGTTCCATGGTGTGTATGTGTGTATAGGGGTATAGTGCATGGTTGTGCATGTTCATATGTATGCCTGTGAGTGTGTGTGGAGGTCACAGGTCAAATTTGGGGATCATTCCTCAGGAGCCCTTCGCCTTTTCTTTTTAAGGCTGGCCAGCCAGGAAGCTGCAGATATCCACCTGTCTTATAACCTCCCAAGCACTAGAATTAGAGACACCGTGCTTAGTCCCCCGTCCGTCGCCGCCGCGCTGCCGCCGCCGTCCCCCCACCCCCCCCACCAAAAAAATTTTATTTTATTTTAGAGACAGGGTTTGTGTAGCTTTGGAGCCTGTCCTGGAACTCACTCTGTAGACCAGGCTGGCCTTGAACTCACAGAGATCCTCCTGGCTCTGCCTCCTAAGTGCTGGGATTAACAGCATGTGCCACCATTACCCGGCTATTTATTTTTATTTTATGTGCATTGGTGTTTTGCCAGCATGAGTATCTATATGTGTGAGGGTGTCGATTCCCCTGGAACTGGAGTTACAGACAGTTGTAAGCCACCATGTGGGTGCTGGGAATTGACCCTGGGTCCTTTGGAAGAGCAATCAGTGCTCTTAACTGCTGAGCCATCTCTCTAGCCCCCCATGGTTGGCTTTTTACTTGATTAAAAAGCAAATAGTATTGAAGAAGATGCTCCATTAGCCTCTACCTTCAGTACATAAAATAACCTTTAATATATACTTATATACAGTCACATAATAACTAGTAAATTGAAAGTGTGAGAATAGGAACAGGCCTGCAGCCCCAAAAGCAAACAAACAAAAAAAATCCATGTAGTTCATAACTTCCCTTCACCTCCACTGCCACGCCCCATCCTGTCATCTTGTCATCTCTAGTGAAAAGCAAGAGTCATATCATGTGTCTCTGCTTCTGATCTTGCTTCCTCCACAACTGTTCTTCTGATGCTGCAAAGAAAATCTGAGAAGTCAGCTGTCACTCAAGTGGCTCCTTGGTCTCCTTAGAATGCTTTCTGAATTCTTTCCTGCAGCTCCAAGAATCCACATACATAACCTGCTCTTGCCAACCTTTATCATCCTCTCAGCCTCACTTCAACCCAGTGTTGTTATTGTTTGAAAAATAACCTTGGACTGGAAAGATGGCTCAGTAGGTAATAGTATTTGCCACCAAGCCTAAAGACCTGAGTTCAATCCCTGGAACCACACAGTGGAAAGAGAGAACCAACTCCTGCAACTTGTCTTCTGAATTTTTTTTTTTAAGATTTTATTTATTTATTGTGTATACAGTGTTCTGTCTGCACGTATGCCTGCAGGCCAGGAGAGGGCACCAGATCTCATCACAGATGGCTGTGAGCCACCATGTAGTTGCTGGGAATTGAACTCAGGACCTCTGGAAGACCAATCAGTACTCTTAACCTCTGAGCCATCTAGCCATCTCTCCAGCCTTTTTTTTTTTTTTTTTTTTTTTTTTTTTTTTTGTCGAGACAGGGTTTCTCTTAAACTCACAGGGATCCACCTGGCTCTGCCTACCAAGTGCTGGAATATTAAAGGCTTGTGCCACCACTGCCTGGCTCATCTTCTGATTTCTACTTGTGCACTGTGACATGTACATACCAACACATGTATAAAATAAATAATAAAAGTGAAAACTAAAAATAGTAGAAAGTAGCTGGGTGGTGGCGGCGGCGGCGGCGGCGGCGGTGTACTCCTTTAATCTTAGTACTCAGTGTTTAAGTGGGGCCCCTACGGTACCATATACCCAAGGAGTCTGGAGTCTAGGATTTTTTTTTTTAATTTTTTATTTTTTTGGTTTTTCGAGACAGGGTTTCTCTGTGTAGCTTTGTGCCTTTCCTGGAACTCACTCTGTAGACCAAGCTGGCCTCAAACTTGCAGAGATTCGCTTGCCTCTGCCTCCCAAGTGCTGGGATTAAAGGCGTGCGCCACCACCGCCTGTCTAGGATGTTTATATGGAAGACCCACCTTGGCTCTACCTCTCTACCCAGACCCTGCCCCAAAGAAAGGCTGCCAAGGGTCAGCTCCTCCCCCAGGGTTGTTCAAGACCATGCCTACAGGCTATTCAAGACCTGGTCACCAGATCTGCCATGTGATTCCTCTCCTGCCTTCATAATGTGAGTTTCTTTGCTCTGTTTATTAAACCTGGATTTATTAATTAAGCCTGATCTGATTTATTGCATCGCAGAGTTACTACTAACGGGGGATATTTTTACTTATCACTCAGGAAGCCGAGGCAGACAGATCTCTGAATTTGAGGCTAGCCTGGTTTATAGAGTGAGTTTCAGGGCAGCCAAGACTACACAACTACACAGTGAAAACATGTCTGAAAAAACCAAAAAAAAAAAAAAAAAAAAAGAAGGAAGAAAGAAAAAGATAAAAAAAGATAAAGTGGTGATCCGTGTCTATAATCTCAGCTCTGAAGCTCTGAAAAGGCCAAAAGGGAGCATCAGTCAGTACAAGTTCGAAGCCTGCTTGGTATACATGGCAAATTCCAGGCCAGTCAAGGGTATGTAGCTCATCTAAGAAAACAAACAAGGATGTAGTAAATGCTATGGAATGATCCTTCTTTACAATGTGTGAACATATGGCACTATGATTTGTTTTTTCTTTTGCTTTTTCAAGAGACAGGGTTTCTTTGTGTAACAGTCCTGACTATCCTGAGACTCACTTTGTAGACCAGGCTGGCTTTGAACTCACTGAGATCCACCTGCCTCTGCCTCCTGAGTGCTGGGATTTAAAGGCATGCGCCACTACCACCTGGCTATGTGATTGGTTTAGTAAACAAGCTGACAGGTCAATAGCTGAACAGGATAAAGTTAGGTGGGAAAATCAAACTGAGAATAATGGGATGAAGAAGGCAGAGTCTGGGAGATGCCTGTCAGCTGCCTAGGAAGCAAGACATGCTTGAGGACAGGTAAAGCCACCAGCCATGTGGCAATACATAGTTTAATAGAAATGGATTAATTTAAGTTATAAGAGCTAGTTAGTAACAAGCCTGAGCTATTGGCCAAGTATGTATAATTAATATAAGCCTCTGTGTGGTAATTTGGGAAATGGCTACCAGGTATTTGGAAACAGGTGGTTGAGACAGGAAACTGTTTGTAATGAAGTTTGTTTGTTCAAATGTTTGTTTTGAAATAGGGTCTGACTTTGTAGCCCAAGCTGGTCTGGAATTTACTATGAGTACCAGGCTAGCCTCAAACTCCACAGAGATCCACCTGCCTCTGCATTCCAGAGTGTTGGATTAATGGCATGCACCACCTTTCCTGGTTAAAATAAATTTTTAGGAATTAGACTTAGGTAGTTGATAATGATCATGGAAATTTATTAATAAAGACCTAACAAGTTTAGATAAGAGATCAGATCTAACCGGACAGTTAGTCCAGTTGCTTGCCTAGTGTTCAGGACACTCTAAGACTGATTGCTAGTGCTATATAAATGGTGCATACTGTACTGTACTGTTACTACTCTGCAGCTAGAAGCCTGAGAATCAGAAATTCAAGATCATCCTCAGCTGCAGGGTTAAGTCAGACCAGCCTGGGCTACATGAAATCCTGTCTCAAAACAAACAAAAACAAAACCTCTAAACTAATTTTTTTTAAAGATTTCTTTATTATGCATAGTGTTCTGCCACCGCAGTGTATGCCACATGCCAGAAGAGGGCACCAGATCTCATTATAGTTGGTTGTGAGCCACCATGTAGTTGCTGAGAATTGAACCTAGAAGCTCTGGAAGAGCAGCCAGTGCTTTTAACTTCTGAGCCATCTTTCCAGCCTCCCCCCCCCAAAAAAAAAAATTGAAACTGGTTTGATGGAACTACACCTGTAATCCAAGCACAAAAAAGTGGAAGGAGGTTCAGAAGTTCAAGGTCATCTTAGGCTATGTAGGGATTTCGAAATCAACTTGATACATAAGACCCTGTATCAAAAACAACAAAAAAATAAGTGTGTGAAATCACTAAAGTCTGGCATAGTGGCCAACACCTACAATCCAAGCACTCATGAGGTAGAGGCAAGAAGGTTGCCTAGAGAGTTTGATGCTATATGCATGCCTGGTGTTCGAAGAGACCAGAGGAGGGTATCATATGCCCTGGCACTCGTGTTTCTGGCAGTTAGGAGCCCCCCAAAAGGGTACTTGGGAACAGAAGCCAGACCCTACGCAAGAGCAGCGACCAGGCCCTACCTTTGAGCCATTTTTCCGGCCCCCTAGTTCCTTTTTAAGATATTTATCATCCTCTGCTCCCCCACCCCCCATCCCCCCAGTTTCTCTGTATAGCCCTGGGCTGTCTCGGAACTGGCTCTGTAGACCAGTCTGACCTTGAATTCAGAGATCTACTTATCTCTGCCTCCTAAGTGCTGGGATTAAAGGAGTAAGTCACCACCGCCCGGCAATCCTTAATCTTTTTCCTGAAGAAACCATGAGGTTTCAATTGGTTACAAGCTTTTCTCCAGGTTTAATGTGAGAAGGCCTCCAAAACCAATTTGCAATCTCCTTACACCCGGCTCCCAGATGTAGGACTACAGTTCCCGTGGGGCCATGTGGCAGCACCGCGAGACTTGACTCGAAAGAGGCGGCGGGAAGGCGGCCCTTGCTGCAGCTCCAGCAGTTAGGAGGGGTGGGTCCTGAGTATGGCGGATGGCTACAGTCTCGACACGGATCAGACAACACGCACGCTCTTACGGCGCGTGCTGGATGCGGCAGATTCGCGCACCCCGAGGCGACGACGGAGTGCTCGTACTAAGTATGTGAGAATGGGGAGTGGTGGCTGTACCTACCTGTCTGGAAAGGAAAACTGAGTAGAGTCCGAGACGCTGAGATCTGACTACACCCTTATCGAATCGGACTCGGCCAAGCTGTTGTACCCTCACCCGTGGAGCTCCACAGAGACCAGCAGTGCTGGATCACTCGACGCAAAGGATAAGGCCCTGTTTTCTAGGCTGTTTCACTCAAGTCCGGACCGAGGTTGCCCTGACAACGACCCCTACTTGCAGATGACTTCACCTTTCCTAACACACAGCCCTGTTCTCTGCGGCTCCCAGGGGAAGTCAGCAGGCAGGAACTGAAAGGATGCTTTTCTAGAGACCAGGGCTTTGTCCGATTTTTCGGAGTGTCTCGAGGAGGCTTGTAGTGAGAAGGTACCGAAGCTGGCATCTGCCAGTCTGGAAGAATGCCATCCTTTTCGAGAGCAGAGATGTTCATGATAAGGTGTTTCTTTTTCCCCCATGGTACTAGTGATTGACCCCAGGGCTTTATGCCTGCTAGTTAAGCACCCTACCACCGAGCTACATCTCCAGCCCTTCTGGTATTTGAGACAGGGTCTCACGAAGTTGCCTTGGCTTGTTTTGAAACTGTAGCCCAGACAGGTTTTGAAGTTGCTCTTCTGCCTGCGCCTCCTTGGTAGCTGGGATTACAGGCTTGGTACTACCTAGTCCTTCCTCATTCAACACGTGGTATTTATGTATTTATTTACTGTTTGTGTGTGTGTGAGAGAGTGTGTGTATGTGTAGGTCAGAAACCTACGAAGTCAGTTCTCACCTTGCACCAATTCAGGATGTCAGGCTTGGAAGCAAGTGCATTTACCCACTGAGCATTCTGTCCAGCCCCTGGGATATGTTTTACACCTATGAGTAATGAGATGTGAGCTGTGCCGGGGAGCACTGATAAGAGTTCTGAAACACAGTGGACTGGAAAAATAGGGCTAGGGTGATCCATGTGGAACTTAGTGTCACACCTTGACAACAACTTGAAAGGTAAAAACACTTAAATTTCCTACTTGGATTGTTACTTTAAAGCTTGGAATAGCATACCCTCCCAATTTGTTCACTGTGACTAACCCCTGCTCATCTTTTATTACTCTGCTAGGCTCATCTCACCATCCCCACCCCATCCCCACCCACGCTAGACCAGTCATAGTCCCTGTCTGCCCATGCTCAGGGCTACCCTCATCCACTTCCTTGTTGCCAAAGCTGGAAATAGGGACTATGGGAGGTAAAAGTAGTTTCTGGGACCCTCCCCGTGAAGGGAAAAAGCTTTAAACCATGATCCCTACATCCTCTAGATCCTCACTCCCACCATGGAATTCTCAAAGCTGATTTTGTTTTTGTTTTTGTTTTTTGTTTTTACACAGTACACAGAGAACTCTGC
This sequence comes from Peromyscus leucopus, assembly GCF_004664715.2. NCBI lineage: Eukaryota > Metazoa > Chordata > Mammalia > Rodentia > Cricetidae > Peromyscus > Peromyscus leucopus. The sequence goes on along the minus strand of NC_051067.1, from coordinate 107,627,217 downwards.
TTCAAACACCTTCCTCCAAGAAGCAGGGTACACCTTCCTCCAAGAAGCAGGGTACACCTTCCTCCAAGAAGCAGGCTAGCCAAACAAAAACAACTGCTAGGAGGCATTCCTATGGCACTAGGGTAAGTGTGTCCTGCCCACTCCATGAGTGACTTTATGGAGCACTGAAGTCATTTTTTTGTTTTGAAGCCTAACTTGAGGGGTTCTCAAGGCAAAAGTACAGACTGGTGGTGCTTTCACCCATAGTCAGGTGGCAGATTGGCTCATGTTCAAGCCCATGGGCACCTGGAGGAACAGACCCCCCGGACTCTGCTGAAGAACATCTTACTAACTGGTAAGTGGGTGTCTAGCCTGCCAGTTAACGTTATGTGCTAGCCCAATGCTCAGTTGTATGGTGTCCTCTGTCAGCCTTCTTTGTCAGCCCTACCCTCTCCTTCTTATTTCTACAGCCCCAGAATCGTCTATCGTGATGCCAGACTCAGTGGTGAAGCCAGTACAAGTACCAGAGATGGTGGAGTCTTCCAGACGGGAAAGCAGTCCGGGAAGGTACCCAGAGTGAAATTCCTTCATAGGCTGAGCCACCTCTTTGGGGTCCCCAGAAACTAAAATTTGGCTTTCTGACACGTCTGAGACAAACTCCATTCTTATAGCCCGGAGCTACAACTTCCTGAACTGGAACCCCCCTCAACCCAGGCTCCAGGTCTCCCAGCCACTGGCAAAAGGAAGCAAAGACTGAGATTGTCAGTATTTCAGCAGGAAGTGAACCAGGGGTTGCCTCTCTCCCAAGGTGAGTCCTAGGACACACCTGTGCTGTTCTGTCCCTCTTCTCTGGGGAGGCTGAAGAAACCTGAGAGAGCTCCCATGGGCCCAAGTAACTCACTATGAATTGTTCTTTTTACACTGTCTTAATGGGCGCTGACAGAGCCACCTGGGAATGCTGATGTTTCATCCTTGACCAGGTACTGTTCCCTGTTCTGGGATTTGATGGAGCAGAGGCTTGGGGGAGGGGGGTGTTGACTGATGGAGTCTTACAACATGCTTACTGTTGGTTTTAGCCTTACAGCATGGGGGCCATATTCTAAGAGATGCGTTCCTTTGGGGAAGTGGTGTCTCAGGCTTTCTTTTGTGTCTGTTTCCATCTTAACAGCTCCTTCAACCTCAGCTTTGCCCCACCTCTTCAGTCACAGTCAATGAGGAGACCTGGTCTGGCCCGTAGACGCCCCATACGCCGACCTGTGGATGTAGGTGCTCTTTTGCAGGATCTGGAAGATAATTCCTTGACCTCAGCTCTTCCAGGTAAGGTTGAGATTTCCTCTTCTAGCTCAGGGAGAAGCTACCACTCTATGACAGACAGGAGGCACTACTGAGTTTAGGGCTGCTCCACTTTTGGTGAGGTCAAGGACACTGTATAAGCCTGACCAGGCATCTATGAGGAATTTCTGCTTTCTTTGCAAAGTGCACCTGGCACTTTGGTGTATTAGTCAGGGTTCTCTAGAGGAACAGAACTTAGAGAATGAATATGAATATAATAATATAATGGATTATATATGTATGTGATTTATTAAAATGGCTTACAGGCTGTGTGGTCCAGCTAGCCAGCAATGGCTTTTACCAGTGGAAGATCCAAGAATCCAGTAGTTTGTTAAGTCCACAAGGCTGGATGTCTCAGCTGGCTTTCAGTATATGCTGGAAACTCAAGGAAGTAGGCTCCATTGCCAGTGAAGGAATGGACTCTGTGTGTGTGTGTGTGTGTGTGTGTGTGTGTGTGTGTGAGAGAGAGAGAGAGAGAGAGAGAGAGAGAGAGAGAGAGAGAGAATAAACAGGCAAAGAGGGTAAGCTTCCTTCTTCCATGTCCTTTATATAGGCTGCCAGTGTGGCCCAGATTAAAAGTGTGTCTTCCTACTTCAAAGATCTGGATTAGAAGTGGGTCTTCCCATGTCACATGATTTAATTAAGAAAAAAATCCTCACAGGTGTGCTCAGTCATTTGGGTTCTAGTTAATTCCAGATGTAGTTAAACTGATAACCAAGAACAGCCATCATAGCTAGGCTTGGGAGCCTCCCAGAAACTTGGGAGGCAGAGGCCGGTGGATCTCTGTGAGTTTGAGGCCAGCCTGGTCTATGGAGAGAGACCCTTCTCAAAAACAAACAGCTAGGTGGTGGTGGTGCATGCCATTAATCCCAGCACTCAGGAGGCAGAGGCAGGCAGATCTGAGTTCGAATCCAGCCTGGTCTACAGAGTGAGCTCCAGGACAGCTAAGGCTACACAGAGAAAAAAAAAAAGACTAGCCTAGCCTTAGTGTCTGTGTATTGATTGAACTATAGGGCTGAGGGTGGAAGGAAAGGGGCATACTATGGTGGCTAGAGCTTGTTAGAAAGACAGGTTCCGTGGTGAGTTAGCACTAAGCTGGATCCTGATTCCAGAGGACAAGTTCACTATGCTCGAGTCAGGTCCTGAGCAGAGGAAGAAGTACAGCTGAGGCCTAAGTAAGTGGTTTTGCAGGGGTGGAAGCGAGTTAGAGAGGCCTGGGAACGTCAGAGGAAGGACCAGGGGAAGTAGCAAGAAGGGCAACGGAAGATAAAAGGCTTAGAATGAAGGTTGTCTCATTCTGGAGGTCACTTAGGCAGAGAAGACCCTTACACCTCACTGCCTGCACCCTGACAGCCCCAGGTATTAGCAGGTGGGCCTCAAATACCCATTTCTCTGGCTCTTGGTCTCTAGGTGACACCCACAGAACCTCTGTTGCCACTCTGCCAACGGATGTAGTGCTGGAAGACACCCAGCCTTTCTCGCAGCCCTCGGGTGGCTGCTCCCTCAGAGCGCATCACTCTCTGCCCACCCATTCTCACCCTGGGGTTGAAGGTGCTGAAAGAGTCGTGGACTGCGGGACACAAAGCCCTGGGACCGGGCTGCAGAAGCATAGTGAGTATGAGGGGCGGCTGGCTGGGAGCCAGGCTTAGCCTAGGGGAGAGTGAGCATAGGGTGAGTTCCCTCCTCCAACCCATATGTGTGCCCCAGAACCCCTGTCTAGGAGTTCGTCCTCACCCTGGAGCAGAGTCGGGTTGGCCGGGAGACCCTCAGTCACTGCTGTACTGCTGCCTCAGCTTGTTCCCCACTCAGGGAGCAGCACCAGCTTTGGTTCTGCTCCTCCACCCCTCCTGGAGCCACAGCCTCAGCCTCCAGAACTAAGAGAAGTGGTAGGATCCCAGGAGACTGTGGAGGCCAAGGAGCAAGAGGGCTCTTCGGGGGATGAGGAGACTCCTGGAAGGCCAGGTAAGAGGCCTAATGTAGGCATCAGCAGGTTAATGTCACTAGCTTGTTAGGTCCTAGCATACAGCAGAAAATTTGCCTGGGCTGTTTCTGGGAACTGGTTGTTTGAGAGACCAGGGAGAGTATAAGGGGCAATCACTTGTCTAGAGCTCTATGAGGCCCTTAAGAATTAAGAAAGGAAGCTGGGTGGTGGTGCACGCCTTTAATCCCAGCACTCCGAAGGCAGAGGCAGGCGGATCTCTGAGTTTGAGGTCAGCCTGATCTACAGAGTGAGTTCCAGGACAGCCAGGGCTACACAGACAAACCCTGTCTCAGAAAGAGAGAGAGAGAGAGAGAGAGAGAGACAGAGACAGAGAGAGAGAGAGAGAGAGAGAGAGAGAGAGAGAGAGAGAGAGAGAGAGAGAAGAAAGAGACTAGACCTGTACAGCTGTGTGAGATGGTCAAGCGGGAACCCCTCGTGACACTCTTCTTTCTTTTCAGCAAGTCCAGAGTTAGCCTCCAACGCCTATGACTTACTCCAGGCCGAGCAGCCACACCAGCTTCTTGAGTCCCCCCCACCACCTGGAGTTGCACTGTAAGAAACCCTTGTTGTTGGGAAGGAGATGGCATTGTACACATTTAAGTTCTCATAGATACGCAGATGATTGCCAAGCATAGCAGCTCAAGCCTGACAGCTTGCTTCTCCGTTATCCTGGTGTCTGTCTCCAGGAGTTTAGAGGAGCCTGGGTGAGGGAGAAGCTCCTAGGTCAGTATGTAATCCTAGAAGGTTTCCTGAAGGACATTAGCAGACTTGGCACAGGCAGTGAGGGATTCCTGATGGGAGAGACTATCCAATTTGAGACCTGAGGTTCAACAAGCTTGGGCAGGTACCTGCATCTATGTTGAAGTTAGTCTAGGATAGTGGATCAGGGTCACAGGGAAAGAACAGGTTGTTTGTTTGTCTGTTTAAGACAGAGTTTCTCTGGGTAGCCCTGGCTGTCCTGGAACTTGCTCTGTAGCCCTGGCTGGCCTTGAACTCACAGAGATCTGCCTGCCTCTGCCTCCTGAGTGCTGGGATTAAATTTGTAAGCCATCACCACCTCCCTCACCCCATCCCACCCTTGGCTGATAGTTGCGTTTCTTGTTCAATCTCCTTAATGAACAACAGTCCCAGATTCAGCGGAGCTAGCAGGACTTGTCCCAAAATTCAGAGCCTTCCCAAACAGCAGTTCAGTTACCTCCGTCTGCTCCTGTCCTTAGTTCAGAGCCTCTGGAGTCTGTGCCAGCCAGGCTTCCTCCCAGGAAGAGAACTGCAGGTCCTAGGCCCCGCCAAGACCCCTACAAGGCTGGACTGCACTACTACATGAAGCTCTTCAGCTTCTATACTAAGATGCCTGTGGAGAAGAAGGCACTCGGGATGGTGGAGAAGTGGTGAGTCTAGCATGTGAGTGGGCAGAAGTGCCGTTTCATAAACACACTGCTCACTCTGCTCCGTCCCAACCTTCTTGGCAGCCTAGACAAGTATTTCCAGCACCTTTGCAGTGACCTGGAGGTATTTTCTGCTCATGCTGGCCGCAAGACTGTGAAGCTAGAGGATTTAGAGCTGCTGTTGCGACGGTAAGTGGGCATAAAAGGGAGGCTGAGCATGGGGGTGCTGGTGCTGATTAGGTCTGACCTTCCTTTCCTCTGATACAGGCAGGGACTAGTCATGGATCAAGTCTCGCTGCACGTGCTTGTGGAGCGGTACCTGCCTTTAGAGTACCGGCAGCTGCTCATCCCCTGTGCATTCAGCGGCAATTCTGTCTTCCCTGCCCAGTAGTGGCCAGGCTTGGACCCACACAATTATCAAGGTCTCCTTCTCATCTCCTAGCCCAATAAAGTCTCACAAATGGGTTTTTCTGCTTTTTGGTGCATGTCTTAAGGTCTGCCCAGATCCTCTTACCCTATACCCCAACACTTGACTTTCCAGCCAGCCTGGAAGATATAAATTTAGATAAATAATTTTATACTGGAAGTTTAGCAACACTGGAGTACTTAAGTTCCCATGAGGTCTCTAGCTCGTTGGCTCTGGCTCTCCTCGCGGTCCTACACGCTTGATGTCTGCTATCTGAAGCCGTTCAATCGCAGTCTCGAGTTTTACTACAATTTCCTCCTGCTTCTCATCATCCTCCAAGGGCAGTTCTGCCACAGGGAGCTGAAAGGCCTGGCTCAGGTAGGTGCTCAGCGTCTGCTTGTCCAGGCTGGGATCGATGTTCATCAGGGCCCCACGCATCTTCAGTAGGTTCACCTCATCGGAGCTGCCCCACAGGGAAAGAAAGACAGGTTTAGAGGCTTGAGCCCTTCTCTTTGGACTCTGACTGTGAGGTACCCATTTTTCTGTCCAGTTTGTGTAGTTTATAGTACCCAGCATTGTGCCCATTGCATAGGGAGACTCTGGCACCGGAGATGCTATCTGATAGGGACTTGCCAATGGCTGAGCAGGACTCCGGGGCCCGGGGTCACTCACAGCTCTAGTTCCAAATCCTGCTTCAGTTCTTCTAAGTATGCCTCCTTCTCACTGTCGTACTGTTCCCGCAGCTTTTGCACAAACGGCTCACTCTGACCCTCCTCATCCTGGAGTGGGATGAGGGAGAAGGCAGGGTGAGGCCATATTGACTGTAGTTTAAGCACCGGGGAAGGGAGTGGCAAGTTGTGTGTCTCCACCCACCTCAGTAAACAATATTCGGTAGCTGAACACTTCTGTACTGCTGTTGTCTGGACCCCAGCCTGCTGCCTCCATTAGCTCCTGAATTTGTTCTTCCTTCTTGAGAGGAAAGGCGTTCTTGAGGATGTTGCTATAGGAAAATAAGAATTCCAACAGGGCCTGACTGATTGAGGCTGTCTAACTGGGCCATCCCCACTAGTATTTCTACAGGCATTTATTTATATCTTATGTATGAGGGTTTTTCCTGGAGCTGAGGACCGAGCCCAGGGCCTTGCGCTTGCTAGGCAAGTGCTCTACCACTGAGCTAAATCCCCAACCCCAAGTATGAGTTGTTTATGTATTTATGTATGAATATATACCTGCATGCTAGAAGAGGGCATCATATCCTGTTATAGATGGCTGTGAGCCACCATGTGGTTGCTGGGAACTGAACTCGGGACCTCTGGAAGAGCAGCCAGTGCTCTCAACCACTGAGTCATTTCTCCAGCCCTCCACAGGTTTTTTGTTTTTGGAGTCTTTGAACTCAGTGATCCTCTGGCCTTAGTCTCCCAAACTTTTTTTGTTTTGCCTTTTTTTTTTTTAATTGTTTTTTTGAGAAAGGGTCTTTCTATGTCAATCTGGTTGGCCTGGAACTCACTCTGTAGACCAGCCTGGCCTCGAAATCACAGAGATCCTCCAGCCTCTGCCTCCCAAGTGCTGGAATTAAAGGCCTACACTACCATGCCTGGCATGTTTTGAACAAATTTGTGCTAGGCTGGCCTAGAATTAAATGACTCCCCTGCTTTTATCTCTCAAGTGCTAGAATTCCAGGCATGTCCCACCACAGCCAGTGAGGACAGGAGGCTGTGAGGCTGTGGCCCTTCCTGTGAGGCTCCCCTCTTTCCTGCATACCTGAGAACCTGACCAGCCAAGATAATGGAGTAGAGTTTGAAGTGGCCTGACTGGCCTCTTACCAGAATTGCTCCATGGATATTAACCCCTCATTCTGAGTGTCAGCATTTGCCATCTCCTTCTGCAGATGGGACAGTGTCTCCATTTGGTTGACATATACACTCTCCAGCTTCTACAACGAGGGGAGCAGTTACTAATATGCTGCTTACTAGAGTGAAGGGACAGAGCCATTGTGCTGGGGACAAAAGCCATTTCTACTTGGCTAGGGTAACCGGTAGGGCCTAGGCCAAAGCTCACCTTGCCTATCAAGACTGCATAGAACTGACTCATGATCTCATTGGAGTGAAAGAGCTTGATACTTTCAAAAATGGTGTAAGCCCAGGCTATGGCATCATTGGTCCCGAAGCGACGCTCCAGAAAATTGAAGAAGAAATCTGGGAATGACTCTTTCTGTAGGGTGAGAATATTTGGTAGTATGTCCTGGGCTTGCTTAGCCCCCACCCTGCTCCCTACCACCTTGAGGGAACTCCTTAAAAGACCCTGAATCTGAAGGCTACACAGAGGCAATTTATAACCAGTGAGAGCTGACCTGCTCCTCTGCAATACGTTCCTTCCAGGCATCTACAAGAAGATTGACCACCTCCTTCTTGCTCGGCTTCTTGTTCTCCACAGGGCCATCAAACCGAAGGAAAGCAGGGACAGATTCCCCAAAGCCCTGAAAAGTGGGTGTCAGCTCACAACTGGACCCTTCTGTTGCCCTGTGTCTACACAAGAAAGAGCCCCAGATAGTTCCCCCATAATCTTAAGGGACCTCTGGCTCAGGGATTCTCTTACCAGACCAGGGAAGAAGTCTTTCTCCCGAAGCAGACCACTGCCAATCTCCTCCAGCAACACATCCACCAGCTGGTCACTGTTCTTTCCTTCGGCCAGCATTAGCCAGCGTTCTGCACCCCCTAATATGATGCCTGCCGGTGGGGAGAGGAAGCTAGAACCCAGGCCATGTCCTTCAGCAGGCCCTGGGGCCCCTGCAACCATCGTTACCTTCGCATTTGGTCCAGTCAGGTCGAGGGGTGGAGGTGCGATGGATCTCCTCTAGCTCATGATGGAACTGGTCCCGCTCCTTCAGTGTGGTCATGTGCAACTGCAGCAGTAACTCGTGTTCCTTTCGGACCTCTTCATAGTCAGCTCTCAGACTTTCCAGCTGTAGGCAAGGTGATTGGTCCTTACTACCCACTTGCCTGACCATACCCTACCATATCAAACCCTACCTGCCCACCAGCACCTGCTCTTGAAGTTCCATGTTGATCTTCTCCTGCCTTTCAAAGTCTCTCCTGGGTACCACATCTCCAAAGTTGGCTTTCATGGTGTTGAGTTCCATCTGAGTGCGGGTCAGGTCTTGTCGAGTCATCTTCAGTGCCAGCGATAGCTTCACAGGATCCTCTCCCCAAACACCTGCCAGGGGCCCACCAGTCTGTCATCTTGGCTCTGGGGTTTGTACCCAGGGTTGGGTTAAATAGTGCTTGGGGCATGCTCTCTGTATGAGTAGACTGGCTCCCACAGGCTCATGTTTGAACACTTGGTCCCCAGTTGGTGGAACTGTTTGAGAAGGATTAAGAGGTGTGGCCTTGGAGGAGGTGCGTCACTGGGGACAGCCTTGAGGTTTCAAAAGCCTCAAGGCTCACTGCCATTCCCACTGTGTTCTCTGCTTCCCGATTGTGAATCCATGTGTGAACTCTCCGCTGCTGCTCTATACCATGCTTGCCTGTCTACTGCCAGTGCTCCCTGCCATGATGATAGACTAATATCCTTTTGGAACACTAAGAGCCAAAGAAATTCTTCTAGCTGAGCGGTGGTGTCCCACACCTTTAATCCCAGCACTTGGAAGGCAGAGGCAGTTGGATCTCTGAGTTCGAGGCCAGACTGGTCTACAGAGTCCAGGATGGCCAGGACTACAGAGAAAAACCTGTCTCAAAAAACCAAAAAAGAAAAAGAGAGAGAGAGAGAAATCCATCCTTCTATAAGTGCCTTAGTCACAGTTTCATCATTAATGTACCTTCTCTGCTTGGGATTCTTTGGGTTTACAGCCTCTCTACCTTAAGTAGAGAAGCCCAGGGCATGTGGTTCCAGGCTTCACTTGCCCACAGAGTCTCAGCTTCCAGCAGTGTTAAAGTAAAAAAGATACTAGGAATGTAAATGGTGACTGAGAGACTTCAGGACCTCGGGAGAGAAACCCGGCTTGGATTACCTGGGGACTGGGCTAGTGACATGTCTTCTCGCTGGTATCGCAGCTCATTCAGGTCCCCAATAAGAATCTTGCGGGCATCTCGCTCGGTAAGGTAGCGAAGGTATTCCTCAGCCAAGCTCTTCCTCAGTTTAGTCACCTGCAGGGGTGAGGCAGGAGGGATATGACAGTGACTCTTGGTCACCACAGGGCTGTGATTGCTGCTTAGTAGTCCCTGGGTTTAGGAAAAGGACAGTGGTCATGCCTGAGAACCTAGCAAGAAGCCCATGCTTCGACCCATGGAGAGTTTGCTGGCATTTGGAGCCACGCTGGAGTCTATGCTGAGCACTGCAGCAGGGCAGAGTAAGATAGCTCAGGGGCTCTTGGGGTGGTGATGGCCCTCCATTCAGGCAGATAGGGATAGCCTCAGTACTCATGAACACACCAGGCTACAGGTAGAGCAGGAACTTGGGGACCTTGGCAGCATTACCACCTCCATTCATTCACCTCACTCTGCAAGGAGATCTTCTCTTCATTCTTTTTATCAATGAGTTTTAGCAAATTCATCTTCTCTTTCTTGAGCAAGGAGATTTCATATTTCTCCTCAGCCCTCATGGCCAGGATCCTCTCACTGCAGTCCTCGTTCATACTGACGATCTTGGCCTTCAGGGGCTCCAGGGACCGAATTTTCTCCCTTTGGTGGGCTAAGCAAAGACAGGTGCACTGGGGGTAGCGCACACACCTCTAATCCCAGCACTCAGGAGGCAGAGGCCAGGAGGATCTCTGAATGTGAGGCCAGCCTGGTTTACAACTGGAGCTCCAGTATAGCCAGGGCTACATAGAGAGACCCTGTCTCAAAAAAATAAAAATAAAAATAAAAAAAGACAATAAAATAAAAAATAAAAAGCCCTTTGGGGGGCCACAGAGAATAAACAGCCAGGAGTCACAGATCCTAAGGTCACTGGGTGTTTTGCCCACATATGTGTCTGTGAGACCTGTGTGTGCCTGGTGCCTGCAGAGACCGGAAGAGGAGGTCAGATCCCCTGGAAATGGAGTTACAGATGTTTGTTAACGAGCGTGTGGATGCTGCAGTTTAAACCCAGGTCCTCTGGAAGGACAGCTACTGCTGGCCTCTTAACTGCTGAGCCATCTTTCCAGTGCCTCTCTCCAGTGCCTCTCCACACTCTCTCTTCACACACTTGGTTTTAAAGGAGGGTAGGGTGGGGACAGAGGCCCATGGTAGAATGCTTGTCCATTATGTGAGACACTAGGTTCAATCTCCAACCATGCAAAAGGACAAACAGACCAGGGGCTGAGTCATGTTGAGGGTTAGGATCTCTCCCCTGGAGAGGCTTAGGAACATGGATTCTGTAGCTGTAACCTGCTTAGCACTTTCTGAGCAGGCGAGGGAGCCTCCTAGAAGGCCTTCCTTTCCTGGGATTCCTTCTATTTACTACAGATTGCCTCACCGTCCTGCTAAAGGGTATGGTTGAGGCATGCAAAAAGTGACCTAAAGATCAGTTAGTAGTAGAGAATCAAAGTCAGAATAGGATACTCTGTATTCATTCCAACTGGGGCCCAGAAGGGGGCTGCAGTCTTACCCAGCATCACCTCATATGCATTCTTGATGGAGGATAACAATGGCTTGTATGTCTTGAAATCCTCTATGAAGAACTCAAAGATCTCCCTGTAAGGCTGGCATAAAAAAGGAACCTATCATTTCCTGGCCTGTACCCCCCACCCTCAGTGTGCTCAAAACTGTTTCCATATGAGACTGCTAGTAACCTGTGTCTGGCCAGGCACCACCCAAGTCTTAGTACCATGGGGCTGGAGAGGAGGGACAGGTATAAAGGCCTTCCTTCCCTGGTGCTAACTCTGAGGCTTAGCAACCCAGCAATGTGGGCCAGATATGCCATTCTGCCCAAGCTGACTCTGGCTTTCCGGGCAGTCAGCTTCTTGCCTACCAGATCCTGTACCCACTAGGCTCTCACTTGTAGCCCCTCTTATATCAAAGACCTGTGGGAACAGGACATTGAAGATTCTGGCTTCACGTTCTGAACTCACAGCGGAAGAGAATATTCTTTCCAACTTAGATCCAGAAAGATTGTATGTGGGATATGTGTGAATGTGTGCCCAAAGCCTGGCACATGGTCAGCACTCAGTAATGCTTCAGTCATGTCTAGGTCAGAAGTTGGAGATTCCTTTTCATTATTACTGAGTCCCTTTCTAATGTGTACCAGAGTCTGAACTGCGTCTAGACTGACCATTCTCTGTTTCTGGGCTAGTTCCTCAAGCTTCTAGTTGTTGCCACCAGGCCAGAGGCTCTGTCATAGGACATTCCTTTTTCCAAAAAGGAATAGTTAGAAGATGGAGGGGCCACTTCCCCTGTGAAGGTCTGCGTTACTCAGTTCTGGTGCACGCAGTTTCTTTCCACCCTTGACATGTTTGGTCTGTGGCTCTGACCTGCAGCCTCAGCTCTTGTGCAGAGTCCGTGCCCAGGTCCAGCAGGAGGAGCTCCTTGCGCAGGTAGTTCTCCAGTTGCTCCAGGTACCTGGGCTTGGAAGCGCCCAGGGGCTGCTGCTGCCAGCTACTGCAGAGGATGGTGGGCTGAGATGTCACCAACATCCCATGGATCCTCGTACTCTTGGTCTGGGGCCACAAACTCCACTAAGCTATATGTCCTGGACCAATACCTAACCTAGGCCAGCCCATCCCCCGTCAGGCCGGCCCTGGCTTACTTGGCTCTTTTCCGGCAGTCCTCTGAACAGGGCTTTCGTTTATGCAGAATCGTCTGGCCACTGGTGTACGTCGGCCATGGGGACAGGTGGCCACCCATGGAAAACTGCAAGGGCTTAAGGGAGGAACAGCTGAGGTTACTATGGCAACATTACTCCCCCTTCCCTTTTCTGGTATTGTTGAGGACAAGACAGAACTACCTCACATGTTAAGGACTGTACGACTGAGCTGTATTCACAGCCTCTTTCCTTTCTGATCTTCTGCATCCCTCCACCCACATACTCCCGACACACACACACTTTTGCTATATGGCCTTTGCTAGCCTTACACTTGAGACCTTCTTTCCTCCAGCTCCTCTATGCTGCTGGGATCACAGGTATGTGTCAGCATACCCAGCTACACAAACATCTTTAATATGGTCCATAATTAAGACTGTGTCTTTTGGTTATAGACAGTTAGGATTAAATCTCGAATCTTCCTTACTAGCAGTGTGACCACAGGCTTAACTGCTCTGAGCCTCTGTCTTTTCATTTGCAAAGTAGGGATAATAGTAGTCACCATTCCAATGCACTGAGGCAAGGATGCCATGAGAAAATATAGTGTGTAGTTTATACACTGTGGTGCCTGCTAGGAACCCAGCAAATGTGAGTTATACTCTTCTGTAGTGAGTCAGAGAACATGGACTGCCTGTACTGTGACAAACAAATGTAAATCCTGAAAAGCCTCCGTCTCTGCCTTTTGACACAGTAGAGCTAAAGAGACAAGAGAGGAGGGTAAGTCCAGGCTAATGCCTAGATGGACAAGACAGACAGGACTACAGATAAACAAATGGAGCCTGCAAGGTGATTGGGTTGCATCCCTTGGGGAAGGGGAAGTAGGTAAGGGTACCTGATGAATGGGACTTCATTTTGAACCATTAGCTGATACATGTGGTAGGAAATAGTATATATGGGTTTATTTTTTTTCTTAAATATTTTCATGAAATACAGCATAAAAATATGATAATTTGATCCAGTCAATCCTACTTTTAGAATTTTATAAATTTGGTCCTTTATTTGTTCTTCAGCATTTTGGAGTCCATTGTAGTCGATCACTGCTGGGTTCTAGAGACACAAGGAAAGCTGGGCACAGTTGGAGTAAGGTAACAAGTGAATTGATGGTCACAAGTCAGCATGAAGTGACTGAAACCAGTGAAAGTTATAAAAGGGCAGCAAGTGCTGACTGGGTTGTGTTGGGGAGACTGAGCATCTCAGAGTAAGATGATTGTGTAGCATAGTTCAAATGAGAGCATGAAAGAAGCTGCAGTCACTTGGAGAGAGAGTGTGGTGGGGAAGGTGTAAAGCCTGTTTGGGCAGCACCAACAGCTCAAGGATATGGCTTTTCAAGAGTTACAAGTAGGGAGCTAATACCCTGTGGGAGTAGGGTACCTGAAGCTCCCGTTAAAGAGGCCTGAGGCAAGGAGTCCAGTCAGCTGGTACAGAAGGAGACAAACGAAACAACATTGTTACACACAGGGTGATGCCCAATGTATACTTTGAGTTGTGGAAACAAATTTAAATTCCCAAGTATCTAAAAACAGAAAATTGTTATATAGGCATGAAATGTTTTCAAAGAGGCTTAATATAAAATTTGGGAATAATCATGACAAGTCAACTAAAAGAGGAGAAAACCTGCCAGGTGGTGGTGACACATTTAATCCCAGCACTCGGGAGGCAAAGACAGGCAGATCTCTGTGGGTTTGAGTCCAGGCTGCTCTACAGATTAACTTCTAGGACAGCCTAGGCTACACAGAGAAACCCTGTCTCAAAAAAAAAGCAGAAAGTCCAAAAGGCTATTCATGACTATTACTCTCTATGTGACAGGAGCATGGGTGATTTTTTTTATAAGTGTATTTTTCAAAAATTTCTACAACAAGCATAAATCATCTTCAATTTGAAAAGAATATTGAGGGCTGGGGATGTAGTTCAGCTGTTAAATGCTTGTCTAAGGCAGATCTCTGTGAGCTCAAGGTCAGCCTAGTCTACATAGTGAGTTTGAGGATAGCCAGAGCTATACAATGAGACCCTGTCTTGAAAAACCAAAACCAAAACAAACAAACAAACAAAAAGCTTGCATAGCATGCATCTACCAAGCACTATATAGTATTGGTGCCTGCCTGTAATCCTAGCACTGTGTATAATTCTGCATTTAGGTTATGGAGACATAAGCATCAGAAGTTCATGATTATCCTCCACTAGATAGTGAGTTCTAGGGTAGCCTGGATCCTGTTTCAAAAAAAAAAAGCTCAGCCGGGGCACATACATGCCTTTAATCCCAGCCCTCAGGAGGTAGAACCCTGAGTTCTGGAACAGGCTGGTCTATATATCCAGTTCCAAGACAGCCAAGGCTACATAGAGACCTGTCTCAAAAAACAAAAGCAGGGCTGGAGAGATGGCTCAGAGGTTAAGAGCACCGACTGCTCTTCCAGAGGTCCTGAGTTCAATTCCCAGCAACCACATGGTGGCTCACAACCATCTGTAATGAGATCTGGTGCCCTCCTATGTATACATAATAAATAAATAAATCTTTAAAAAAACAAAACAAAACAAAACAAAAAAAGCAGCCCAGCTGTGGTGGTGCACACCTTTAATCCTGGCACTCGAGAGGCAGAAGCAGGCGGATCTCAATGAGTTTGAAGCCAGCCTGGTCTACAGACTGAAATCCAGGACAGCCAGGGCTGTGACATAGAGAAACCCTGTCTCAAAAACAAAACAAAACAGAACAAAAACAAACAAAACAAACCCCCCAAAATATCTTGTGACTCATGCATGTAATCCCAGCACTCAAGGATCAAAAGTTTGAGATCAGACTGGAATACATTGTTGTGGAATATTAGTTTAAGATGTGTTACATTTGTTTATGCTACAGAATATTTGTTTAATGATGCAAAGATGTGTTGCATTCTTTCATGTTTCATTAGTTTAACTCTGTAAAGCTGTGTTATTTTCCCTGTCTAAAACACCTGATTGATCTAATAAAGAGCTGAATGGCCAATAGCTAGGCCGGAGAGAGAAACAGGTGGGGCTGGCAGGCAAAGAAATAAGTAGGAGAAGAAATCTAGGGAAGAGCAAGGAGTAAGAAAAGGAGAAGAGCCGGGCGGTGGTGGCGCATGCTTTTAATCCCAGCACTTGGGAGGCAGAGCCAGGCGGAACTCTGTGAGTTCGAGGCCAGCCTGGTCTACAGAGCGAGATCCAGGAAAGGCATCAAAACTACACAGAGAAACCCTGTCTCAAAAAACCAAAAAAAAAAAAAAAAAAGAAAGAAAAGGAGAGGAAGATACCAGCCAGCCATGGAGTAAGAAGGAAAGAAAGATACATAGAATAAAAGCAAAAAGCCCAGAGGCAAAATGTAGTTAAAGAGAAATGGCATAACTTAAGTTAGAAAAGCTGGCTAGAAACAAGTCAAGCTAAGACCAGGCATTTACAAATAAAAACAAGTCTCAGTGTATTTATTTGGGATCTGGGTGGCAGGCTCCCAAAGTGGGGAAAAAACCCAACTACATTGGCACCCAATATGAGGCTGAAATATCCATCTAGGGCCTGAGAAAGCTTGTCTTGGCTCCTGAACATTACCAATAACAACTTGTAATCAACCACCAAAACAATGACAAATATCCATAGCTTATTGAATGACCAAAAACCACCCACCCCACCTCTTGGGAATGTGGGCATCATGTTCTTAAATTTACTTCCTGCTGTCTGGGGGTGAAGGCATTTTTAGGGGATCCTGAAAAGAAAAATTTTGCGTTTTGTCTAGTCCTGGGAAAGGTAGCTGTATCACTTGTCTAGTCTCTGCATAAAGGGAAAAGTGCAGAGGCTTATCTCAAGTCCTGGCTAGAGTAGTCTGTGAGGCTGGATTATCTCAGCTAGCCATCTTGAAATTGTCCTGAGCAGTTTGTAGTCCAAAACTGATCTTTGGGTGGTATTTGTCATCTTAATGGCTTTATCATAGTCCTGATGGAATCATCATTGTGGGGTCCCGTTATATTTTTGGAGACTTCAGAGATCACATTAGGTCAGATTACTCCTTTTCTTGGTAATTTTTTTCCAGGTAGTTTTCTCTTCTTTGGATGCTTATTTGTCCAAAATTCTTTAAACTCTTCAAGTTGGTTGTTTTTATTTTCCTGAAAATACAAAAACAAAACCTTTCCCCAACCCTAACTTTGGGGAGTTTCCAAATCTAATCTTTATCAATTTTGATTTATGGTTTTCTCCTTAAATTTTTGTTCTATTTTCTAAAGGTGTTTTATCATTCAGAGCAGTATGGTTTCTTACAATAGTCATTAAGTTATTTAATTGCTCTAGGAAGAAGTTTATTCCACAATGACAGGAAAGGACAGAATGAAATTTGACATGGGGGCCTTCAAGAAGCCCCTTGTGGCATTTCCAATGGCAAAGGCAAGGTATTACCTTGTCTGTCCCTTGTTGATCTACATTTGTTAGCCCAATGTCTGCCTTTGCCACACCTTCTGCATAATCTAGAAGGGAGGGGCGTTCAGTTGGGATTATTCCTTGAAAAAAACATTGTTTCTAGAAACGTCCTGTTTACAGTCCCCTTTTTGGTGGCCTTATATGGTGATATTTTAATTGTGCTGAAATGTGATTTTATTTTTATGTTAATAAATAAAATTTGTCTGGAGATCAGAGGTCATTAGTGAGCCAGGAACAGAAGTCAGGTGGTGGTAGCCCACGCCCTTACTTCCGATCACATGGTAGGCAAAGTCTCTGTGGGTTCAAGGACATAGCCAAGTATGGTGACAGAACCTTTAATCCTAGTACCAACCATAGAGACCTGGAGGTCTTTATAGACAGGCAGTGACAAGGAAGTCATGTGGTTGGGTTTAGAGCCAATGAGAAGGCAGAACACAAAGGAAATAAAAAGACAAGTCAGACAGGAAGAAATGCTCTCTCAGGGGAAGGACTGCAGTGAGTGGTAAGATAAGGTGGTCTTGGCTCTTTGCTAGTGCTCTGATCTCTTGGGCTTTTAACTCTGTATTTGGCTCTGTGTTTCTTATTTAATAAGAAATTCCTCTACAACCTTGTTTACTGAAATTGAAACATTTAACATTACTATTTTTCTTCAAACCTCTGGACATCACCTCTCCTATCCAAGCATCATCATGGTCATGAAATTCAATATTGATTGTATCTTGGATCCATTCCTCCAATGGATCTTGCCTTTAATGGCTTAATTACCCCTTTGCATTGTTCATTAGCATTTTCAAAAGCCAGAGATCCAATTATTATTTATCTAGTTTCTGAATTTGGTATCATTCTATTTACTACCAAAGTCAGTCTTTGTAAGACATCAGTCTTTTGAGCCCTGTATAACTTTAGTAAATCACTCAATTTTCTTTCCTACTTCTTCAATTCTGTCCCAAGCATTCAAGGCTGCTGCTGTGTGGCATAAAGCCAGGGTATGGTCATCATATAAAGATTTTCTTTGTATATAAGCATAATAGCCCTCTCCAAAAAGTTGTTCTTGGCGAATTTCAATACCTCTAGCCCTACTCCATTGTTCAACGGTCTTAGCCTCATCCTTCCACCAGGTCCTCCATTGTAATTGGGGACCAGCCTCCAAAACTGCTGTAACCAAATCTCTCCAGTCTTGAGGGATAATTCTTTTTTTTTTTTTTTTAAAGATTTATTTATTTATTATGTATACAGTGTTTTGCCTACATGTATGCTTGCAGGCCAGAAGAGGGCACCAGATCTCCATTACAGATGTTTGTGAGCCACCATGTGGTTGCTGGGAATTGAATTCAGGTCCTCTGGAAGAGCAGTCGGTGCTCTTAACCTCTGAGCCATCTCTCCAGCCCTTGAGAGATAATTCTATTACAAGCTGACCATGAGTATAACATCTGCTTCACAAAAATATGCAGTAAAGACAGATCTAGCCAGGCGGTGGTGGCACACACCTTTAATCCCAGCACTCGGGAAGGCAGAGCCAGGTGGATCTCTGTGAGTTCGAGGCCAGCCTGGTCTACCAAGTGAGTTCCAGGAAAGGCGCAAAGCTACACAAAGAAACCCTGTCTCGAAAAAACCGAAGGGGAAAAAAAAAGACAGATCTAGATGGAAAGAAAACCTCTAACCGGGCAGTGGTGGCGCACGCCTTTAATCCCAGCACTTGGGAGGCAGAGGCTGGCGGATCTCTGTAAGTTCGAGGCCAGCCTGGGCTACCAAGTGAGTTCCAGGAAAGGCGCAAAGCTACACAGAGAAACCCTGTCTCGAAAAACCAAAAAAAAAAAAAAAAAAAAAAGAAAACCTCTAAACAGGTTACATTGTATTTAACAATGTGTGTCAGCTTAAGAAAGAAAAGAAAAGGGGTATAGACAGTCATATAAAAAGTAAATAGTTTATAAATAATAAATTCTTTAAAGAGAGAAGTAAAGTAATATAAAAATAAAAAATAAGCCACATAGAGATGGGCAGTATACAGGGAGTCTGGATCCTGTATGTTGCTGTATTGACCTTGAATTTTTTGATTGCTGATAAGCAAATGACAGTTGCTAAGAGACAAGGGATTGAAAGCGGGACTGTTGAAATAAACCAGCCTATATACTTAGGAATGCCTTAACTAAAATGGAAGTAAAAAAATGTATTTGTCAAATAGAAGTCAAAAATGCTTTGGGGAAGAGGTTATGCTTTGTTTCCACAGGAAATGAGAGGCTGTGGATTCCTTCAGGGTTAATATGGATCATATTTGATCGGGAAGACCTCCTGAATCTTGACAGGTGATAAATATTAACAAAGATTATAGCTGGTCTTCCTAGGACTTAGTTATTATCTTAGCTTTCTCAGAAACTCCTAAAGATGTCTTTACCCACAGATAACAGGAAGGAGTCTAGAGAACGATGCCCTCATTCCCAAGAGGTGGGATGGGTGGTTGTTGGTTATTTGGTGGTTTATGAATGTTTGTTATCATTTAGGGAAATATAAGATAATAAAAACAACTATTAATCTCAGATATTTGGTATTGGCATGGATTTTGGTATATTGACACAAATGTAAAGTTATTTTTGTTATACTGTATACATGTTTCTACTCTTGTTTGAGGTATTGTGCTTATGTAGCTCATTTAAAAATGCAATATATAGCCAGGCAGTGGTGGTGCACACCTTTAATCCCAGCACTAAGGAAGCAGAGTCAGGTGGATCTCTGTGAGTTTGAGGCCAGCCTGGTCTACAGAGCAAGATCCAAGACAGGTTCCAAAGCTACACAGAGAAACCTTGCCTTGAAAAACAAACAAACAAACAAACAAACAAAAATGCAATGTATAATTAAGAAATGAGGTTAGTAGTTAATCTATAATAATCAAACTTATAGTCACATTAGGCATATTTTCAAGGTTAAACAGGCATATTTTAGACAAATAGATGATTTTCAAACACTTCAAAGATCTACAGAATATGGCATTTAATCTGTTTAATAATCTAATATTTTTCATGAAAATGAGACACTCCTGGCAGCACCAATTTACTTCATAAAAGGATGATGGGTATGAAAGAAACTCCACATGGAGTTTGCTTTCAATGTGGCAAGGCCAGCCATTTGGGCAAGAAACTGCTCTTGCCTTGATTGCTCACGGTATGCTGTACAGACTGGACAAGTGGGACACAGGAGAAAGACTGTTGAACTTTGTCAAGACAAGGCAGGATCATCCTTTGCGATTCCCGCTTTACAGAAGAGTCTGTCAGATATTCTACAGAGGAAAGTGACTGACAAACTGCCAATACAAGGCCAAACAGTCTTTCAAATTTCCTGCTTTACTGAAAAGTGTGCCAGATATTATAGGCCTGTGGGCTGAAGATGGATGCCCCAATGCTGCAGACGAACTTTGGGTGACTGTCCAGGCAGCCAGATGTCTTTGTTGTTAGGTAATATTACATCCTTTTGGGATCTTTGATGAAGTTAAAGTCTAAATAGAGTTCCCTTAGTTATGGTAGAAAGTAAATTAGGTATAAAACTTTGGAATCACTAGAATAAGACAGATATAGATAATGGAGTATTTTCTCTGAATTTGTTAAATATAAATGGAATGAATATTGTAAATGTAACTCTTACTTAATAACTGGTTTTGTTATAAGTAGTTTTACTATATTAAAGTTAAAATCTTTCATTTTTATTTAGACAAAAAAGGGGAAATGTTGTGGAATATTAGCTTAAGATATGTTACATTTGTTTATGCTGTGGAATATTTGTTTGATGATGCAAAGATGTGTTGCATTCTTTCATGTTTCATTTGTTTAACTCTGTAAAGCTGTGTTATTTTGCCTGCCTAGAACACCTGATTGGGCTAATAAAGAACTGAATGGCCAATAGCTAGGCCGGAGAGAGAAACAGGTGGGGCTGGCAGGCAGAGAAATTAATAGGAGGAGAAATCTAGGGAAGAGCAAGGAGCAAGGAAAGGAGAACGAGAGGAGATTGCCAGGGGCCAGCTACCCAGCCAGCCAGGCAGCCAGGCAGCCAGCCAGCCAGCCATGGAGTAAGAAGGAAAGAAAGATATATACAATAAATAAAGGCAAAAAGCTCAGAGGCAAAACATAGCTAAAGAGAAATGTGATAATTTAAGTTAGAAAAGCTGGTTAGAAACAAGTCAGGCATTTATTATTATTATTATTTTTTTTTTAAAGATTTATTTATTTATTATGTACACAGAAGAGGGTGCCAGATCTCATTACAGATGGTTGTGAGCCACCATGTGGGTGCTGGGAATTGAACTCAGGACCTCTGGAAGAGCAGTCGGTGCTCTTAACCTCTGAACCATCTCTTCAGCCCCAAGGCCAGGCATTTATAAGTAAGAATAAGTCCCAGTGGATTTATTGAGATCTGGGTGGTAGGCCATGAAAGAGTTAAACAAACAACTAGAATACATAGTGAGACTCTGACTCAAGTAAATAAGTCATATGGGGCTGGCACACACCTGTAATCTGAGCACTTGGGGGGTGGAGGCAGGAAAACTGGAGTTCAAGGTGATTCACAGAGAATTTGAGGTCAGCTTGGGCTACATGAGGCCATCTCAGAAAATTTTCTTATTTACTATAAAATAAAGGAAAACGTGCAGGGGGGAGGGGTGGGATGTGGGAGTAAGAAGAAACATGACATTTTCATGTGGTGGCTCACACCTGTAATGCTAGCTCTGGGCAGGCTAAAGCAGAACTACCATGAGTCGGCGGGCCACGTAGCAAGAGTCTGTCTAAACGAACAACAAACTTTTTACACGGTTGGTGGGAGTGGCCTGTAATCCCAGCACTTCACTATCCCAGAAATATCACGAGTTTCAGGCCACTGTGTCAGATTATCCGAAAACAAAAGTATGAGGGGAAAAAAAAATCCCAGGAGACACCTGGGGCTCAATCTCGATGAGTTTAGAAAGTGTTTCAAATTTTCAAGTGGACAGTAAATGTGCTCTTTTTGTTTCTTCGGCTGAAGAAATCACAGGCACCTTACTTCTGATTTGCATGGGCGAATGAAAAACTGGGGAAGTAGCTGCCTCTCTCCAGTGCTGGTTGCTAGAATGCCGCAGTCCTCCGCGTTCCCCCGCGTTCCCGGCTCTTTGCTTCCCCCTGCAGGTAAAAACCGGAAGTGCCCCACTTCTGGGTTACGGCAGGAGAAACATCCCCCTCTGGTGGTTGTTGACCTCATCGTAGGAAAAAACACACAAGCGCCGTGACTGCAGGTCTAAACTGAGCTAGGCATCTGGCAGGCAAGAGGCTGGGGCTGGAATAGAACCCGAGCTGGGGTGGTTCTCAACCAGTGGGCCTCGACCCTTTCACAGATATTTACATTAGGATTCACAACAGTAGTAAATTTACAGTTAGGAAGTACTAAAGAAAATAACTTTATGGTTGGATCACAACTCGAGGAACTGTATTAAAGGATCTCAGGATTAGGAAGGTTGGGAACGACTGCCTCACTGTGGCTTCGTTTGTTCTCTACAGGGTTCACATTGCTCTCTTCTCCTTTGATAGGGGCCTGTCCTTGGCAGTTCCCAGCTTCATAAAGTGTAAGGCCTATGTGTTTCCAAATCCTCTCCAAGGAACACATTCACACAATGCCAACACACTGCCCACAGTGTTCCATTGTGAACTAGAGCAGTAAGTTTGCTCAAATGCATATATAGATATACACACACATATATACATATACACATATGAATATATATAAATTTTTTAAAATTTGTTTATTTCATGTGAATAAGCATTTTGCCTGTATGTAAGTGCACCACATACGTGACTGGAGTCTGCAGAGGTCAGAAGATGGCATCAGCTCTTCCAGAACAGGAGTTACATTTATGAGGCACCATGCAAGCATTAGAAACAGAACCCAGGTCTTCTGCAAAAGTAGCAAGTGCTCTTAACCACTAAGGCATCCACTCTAGTCCCATCAAAGTGGGATGAGGCTATAGTTCAGTGACAAACAGTTGCACAGCATGTGAATGATCCAAGGCACTGAAAAAGAGAATCCAAACTAAAACTAAAATACTTAGTAAGGTAATAAGGCAGTGGTCCTTTTGTAGTCCCAGCTGTCCTGGAACTGTCTTCTAAACCAGGCTGGCCGCACAGAGATCTGCCTACCTCTGCCTCCTGAGTGTGAGGATTAAAGGTGTGTGTCTCTGCCACCTCCTGGCCAGAAAAGGCTTTGAGAGGGATCTGTCCATTAACCCTGAACTCAAAAGCTTCCTGTTCCATTCTCCTGAGTGCTGGGATTATAGTGTGTGCCACCATACTTAGTTGGCCACATTAATTTTTATACCAATAGTTTCTAAGAAAGGGTGTTACAGGGATTAAAGGGGTGGTGGCACACACCTTTGATCTTAGTACTAGGGACGCAGAGGCAGGCTGATCTCTGAGTTAGTGGACAGCCTGGTCTACACAGAGAAAGCCTGTCTCGAAAAACCAAAACCAAACCAAACCAAACAAAAAACAAATAAACTTGCAGCAGTTTTCCTCAGCCTTCCAAGTGCTGGAGTTATAGGTGTGAGCCGCTCACTCTATTGGTCTTTATGAGAGTTGTAAAGAAGAGGAATGAGGAACTCAGAACCAAAACACAACAGAAAAACAAACACTTGATCATAAGTATTTATGGAACTCAAGTACTGCATCAGACCTAGGGCCATAAAGACAAAAGGGTCCGGTCACAGCATTTACAGGACCTTGGCAGGAGCTGGTGTCACCTTAACTTAGCACTGTGTCTGGTACATGGCAGGTTGGTGAAGAAATGCAGTTCATTCCGAATGCCGAGTTGGAAAGTGAAGGGTGTTAAGGGAAGGGGCTAAGTCTTTTGACCTGGGACAGTCGTGGACAGCTTTTAGATGAGGAGGAACCAGTATGCCCTTCTCCTCCCCTAAAGCCTGGCAAGCCTGGCTTCTGTGAGCGGCCATCTCTGACTGGGAAGAAACTAGTCTACTGGGTATGTTTGGGGCTGTAGGTAGAAGACAGATTGTAGAGGGTGACATGTGGGGTTCCAAAAAGAAGAGCATCACTGACCAGTGTTCTTCGTTTCTGAGAGAGCTTTCGTTTCTCAAAGCTCTTGGCTCCTGTAGTCTCTTCTGAAGATTGTGCACGTGTTCTGCATAGGAAAGAAGCTGCGATGGGTGACTGAGCCTGTAGAGGGGAGAGCCCTCCACCTCAGATCCACGGGATGGCTTTCTCTCCCCCTCCAACTCAGATCCACAGGGCATGGCTTTCTCCCCCCCCCCTTTCTTGAGACAGGGTTTCTCTGTGTAACAGCCCTCTGTGAGTTTGAGGCCAGCCTGGTCTACAGAGCAAGTTCCAGGACAGCTAGGGCTACAAAGAGAAACCCTGTCTCAAAACAAACAACCTAAAGAAACAGATCATATACCTCAGTGGCAGGTATGTGTGAAATTCAGGTTCAATATCCAACACTTTTTTTCCCCTCCAGGACAAGGTTTCTCTGTGTAGCCCTGGCTGCCCTGGAATTCACTCTGTAGATCAGGCTGGCCTCAAACTCACTGACATCAGACTGCCTCTGCCTCCCGAGTGCTGGGATTAAAGGTGTGCGCCACCACTTCCTGGCTTCTTGTTGTTTTTAAAAGACACATATTGGAGAGCAATAAGATATAGTGCAACAACTTTATCTGCTCATTGGGTTAAATTAATACCTTTTTCTCATCTCTCAACATCAGTTACTATGTCCTGGATCTCGCTCTGTAGACAAGGCCGGCCTCGAACTCACAGAGATCTGCCTGCCTCTGCCTCCCAAGTGCTGGGATTAAAGGTGTGCACCACCACCACCTGGCCAAAATTCTATTTTTTAAAATTTATTCATTTATTTTACTTATTTTTGAGATTATTCTCAGTATGTATCCTGGGCTTCCCTGAAACTCATGATAGAGACCAGGCTGGCCTGGTAGTGATCTTATTCCCTTTGTTTCCTGAGCCCTGGAATTACTAGTATAAACCACTGTGCCTGGCTTTGTTTTTTCTTTAATTTTTGAGATAAGGCCATACTATGCCCTTGAACAACTTGTGAACCTCCAGCCTCAGTCTCCTGAGTCATGGAATTACAGGCATGCATGAAATGCCTGGTCAAAAGTCTGTCTTTTTTTTTTCTTTTTGGTTTTTCGAGACAGGGTTTCTCTGTAGCTTTGGAGCCTATCCTGGACTAGCTCTGTAGACCAGGCTGGCCCTGAACTCACAGAGATCCACCTGCCTCTGCCTCCTGGAAAATTCTGTTTTTGGTTATACTGTAACCACCATGAAAGGGAAAGCAATTAGGGAAAACTATGGAGATCTCTAGAAATCAGGAGAAACTGCTAAATGGAAATGTTCAGTAGGAGATAGCTGTTAACTTTGGACATAAAAACTAGATTTAAACAAAATGAAAATCAAGCACACCTGGTAGATATGTAACCAAAAAAGATACTTATTATTTTTATTTATTCATTTTTTTGGTTTTTTGAGACAGGGTTTCTCTGTGCAACAGCCCTGGCTGTTCTGGAACTCACTCTGTAGACCAGGCTTGCCTCGAACTCACAGAGATATACCTGCCTCTGCCTCCTGAGTGCTAGGATTAAAGGTGTGCACCACCACTGCTCAGTGACACTTATTATTTTCTTATTGTAAATTTTATTATTTTATGTATATGAGTGTGTCCTAAAGAGGCCAGAAGAGGATATTGGATCCCATGTGGGTGCTGGGAATATCACCTAGATCTTATGAAAGAGCAGCCAGTGTTCTTAACCACCAAGTCATTTCTCTAGACCCTAATATTTTAAAATTATTTTAAAGATTTATTTATTTATTATGTATACAGTATTCTGTCTGTTCGTATCCCTGCAGGCCAGAAGAGGGCACCAGATCTCATTACAGATGGTTGTGAGCCACCATGTGGTTGCTGGAAATTGAACTCCGGACCTCTGGAAGAGTAACTAGTGCTCTTAACCTCTGAGCCATCTCTCCAGCCCTTAAATTTTGTTGTTGTTATTACTATTATTGTTATTATGTTTTTTGAGACAGGGTTTCTCTGTGAAACAGTCCTGCCTGTTCTGGAACTTGATCTGTAGACCAGGCTGGCCTCTGCCTCCCTAGTGATGGGAATAAAAGCGTGCACCACTACAGCCCAGCTTATAAGGGATGCAGTGTGTCACTCCATATAGCTGGAAGAAGAGAACTGTGAATGAATATTTCATATTGCCACCAATTAGCTCATAGAAATTACATTGTACTTTCTTCCTGTGGAATGAAGATTGAGTTTGTTTCACATTCTTTGTGTTGCTGGGGGATCTAGGACCTGACACATTCTAGCCACAGCCTCAGCCCTATTACATATTTTTCTTCATAGGTAATAAGTTCCCTAGATTATGTTTTGTTGGGCAACAGCTCTTCTTTTCAACCTGCTGTCTGTTTCTTGTGGGCTAATTTTTTTAAGCTCTAGATTAAATCATAGCATTGGCATTTCCTGTCACTGGAGACTTCTGCAGGCTTTAAAAAATTATTATTATTATTATTATTATTATTATTATTATTTTATTTTATTTTATTTTTGAGAGGGGATCTCTCCACATAGCCCTGGCTATTCTGAAACTCACTATTTAGATCAGGCTGGCCTCAAACTCACAGAGATTAGCTTGCTTCAGCCTCTCCAGTGCTTGGATTAAAGGCGTGCGCCACCACTCTCGGTCTTTGTAACCCTTTTCTATCAAGGCAGCAGACCCTGAAAGATTAGAGTTGAGATGAAGTCGCCTCCCTTGCCCTTCCTCCAAATACTGGGAATGAGCACAAGGCGGGAAACATTATTTAGACACTGAAAGCTTCTTATATACAAGAGCTGTAGTGAGGGCTTCACATATAAGACGCTTCGCTTTTCAATCTTTAGTTGAGATCATGTACCTAATGATAAAGTACGCCTGCACTTTCGGCAGTACATAACGTTCTTACTGGAGTCAGTCTCAATTCTATTACAACCTTTTCTGTATCACTGATTCTGTGGCGCTGGAGCCCTAGCCCAAAGAACAGAAACCAACAGATGGTGCAGCGGTCTGGATCAGTGTCAATTCCCATTCTGGAAGTACTCAAGTCCTTCCCGCCCTCAGCCCGGCCAGGTGCTACCTGGACTTGGAGAAACTCTGGTAACGCGTCCCGGGGCTGGCCATGACTTTGGAGCAGAAACTAGTTCCTTTGCGGTAGTGTACAGTCCGTTGCCATAGAGACCGGCCCCAGCGGCCTCTGCGATGAGGGCGGGGTCACGGCCTCGACACGCCTCCAGCCCCCCCCCCCCCATGAGCACTCTGGGGAAAGGCCAAATCGTCAAGATAGGCTAGGATCCGGGAACCGAGTGTTCTGAGAACCAGTCAATGCAGCAAGTTTGATATCAGTTATAGAACTGAGGCAGGGGAATAAACTGAGACCGTGGACAAGGGAGGCGAGCTTCGAGGCCTGGCCACTTGGCTGCCCGGGAATGGTAGTTTCCAGTGGCTCCTTGTC
Organism: Peromyscus leucopus; assembly: GCF_004664715.2. Lineage (NCBI taxonomy): Eukaryota > Metazoa > Chordata > Mammalia > Rodentia > Cricetidae > Peromyscus > Peromyscus leucopus. The sequence continues at coordinate 107,600,430 of NC_051067.1, read as the reverse complement.
TCCGCAGTACGGGCTCGTGGGTGAGCAGGTATGGACTACATCTCCCGAAGTTCTCCAGGAGCCCGCGTTGGCCGGCTTCTAGCGCGCTCTGTCTTGTGGGATATGTAGTCTAATAGCTTGTGAAGCACAGTAGTGTACTAAGAAAGGTTCACGGGCTCGGACTCAGTTTCCCTATGGCCCCGGGATGCTTACAGGCCATTGGCTGAGCACAGCAGATCTGGTTGCACTCCACCCCGCCCCCAGTGACACAATAGCAGCTCCCTCCAAGATGGCGGCGGCGACGGCAGACCCGGGAGCTGGGAACCCGCAGGCTGGGGACTCCTCCGGTGGGGACGCCGGGGGCGGGCTACCGTCACCTGGGGAGCAGGAACTGAGCCGGCGCCTGCAGCGCTTGTACCCTGCAGTTAATCAGCACGAAACGCCGCTGCCGCGATCCTGGAGCCCCAAGGACAAGTACAACTACATCGGCCTCTCCCAGGGAAACCTCCGTGTCCACTACAAAGGTATCAGCGTGTCTGGCCACTGGGAGACAAGTCCAGAGTGTCTGCAGGGAAGCTGTGCCCATCATGTCCCTTTCTTTGCGTGGGCTCTCTGAGTTGGGCCTTAGCTCAGCGGAACGTCCAGAGCAGGGTGGTTTGGCCAGGCCGGGGTTTACCTGCTTCCTTTGCTCTGCCCTGAAAACAGACGACTTTAAGAGAACTACAGTAAATGTCCAAAACCAATGTTGGACAAGACCTTCCACTTAGGGCTTCCCGTCTTGTCCTGAGCTGGCTCCAACCTCACCTAGGCCCTTTACCACGGCTTAGTTTCAGTAATGTTTGCAAAAAGAGGTGGTAACGTTCTCACAGGCGGTGCATGGGCTGCCTGCCTGCCAGTCACCCTGAGCTGGCCTGGGGGCTGTGCGCTAAAGTGGTTGGTAGTGGTGACTTCCATTTCTGCCGCTTCCTTCCCCTGAGCTCCAGGCTGGGCCGTTTAGATTCTAGAAAGACAGACAGCAGTATTCAGTGTGTCACACGCACCTCTGTTGCCAGTGTGTACCCTTGTTTTGTCATGGAGGACAGTATCTTGGACAGTCAGGACTGTTGGTTGGTTTAGGATGGAGGTGATTTAAAGGTGGGAGGTGTGTGTGTTTACTCAATTCCTTGGACAGTATAAGAAGATCCTCTAGCAAAGGAGGGTTGAAGTTAACCAGGCACAGAGAAAAAGGAGGCTTCCATTTGTATTTCCTGGCATTGACTTTCCTTCTTTGCCCTTTTACATCAGGTCATGGCAAAAATCATAAAGATGCAGCCTCCGTGCGTGCCACCCACCCCATCCCTGCCGCCTGTGGCATTTACTATTTTGAAGTGAAGATTGTCAGCAAAGGAAGAGATGGGTAAGTCCCTCTTTACTATCCCTTTACCCCTCTCTCAGAGTTTGAAGTTCCTGACTGGTATTCGTGACTGATGTGAGCCTGTCCACCCGCTTGGATCTGGGCTACCTCTGTCCTGACTATGAATATGGTCTGGTTGGGCTAAACAGTGGGCCTTGATAGCAGTAGGCACATTGTAGGTAGAGCAGAGGACATTTTTTTTTTAAAGTATTGTAATTAGATAGTAACAGATCAAGGATATAAGTAACAAGTTTACATTAACAATTCAGAGGCCAAATGGGGTTTCCCCTGCCAGCATGTGGTGTTTGTGACTTCCCTCCTTTGGAAGTTGAGGTTCCTTTTTATGGCATTTAGTAATGTAGAGGCCTCAGTAAACTTCAAAGGGATAGTAGAGTCTGTGTAGCATCCATCAAAGCTGTGGTGGCCACTGTCATCTGGATAAACAGTGTACACATGGTCAGAGTCAGGTGACTTTGCTGCTCATAAACTTGTTTTTCAGTCCAGAGACTTGAACACCAGTTGGACCAGCTTTAGGAAGGTCTTATTAAAGTCAGCATTAGGGAGACTCCCTATTTTAGGGTGACATAAGCAGACACAAGGCATCAGAGGGGACATTTTCCTTGTCTTCCTTATTCTCTTAGTCTCCTTTTCCCTCTAGTAATTGTAACAAAGCAGGTGTTCAAGCTGTGAGATGACTTTAACTATCCTGAGACAAGCTTTCTTTCTTTCTTTTTTTAATAAATTATTTATTTTATTTTACGTGCATTGGTGTTTTATCTGCATGTATGACTGTGTGAAGATTCTGGATCCCCTGGAACTTGAGTTAGACACTTGTGAGCTGCCATGTGGATGCTGGGAATTGAACCAGGGTCTTCTGGCAGAGCAGCCAGTGTTCTTAACCACCGAGCCATCTCTCCAGCCCCCAGGACAAGCTTTCTTAATCAGACCTTAGGTTTGTTATGGGAAATTTGCAGTCCCTGCCAGTGACATTCATGTGGACCTAAGTGTGAGTTTTTGGGCATTTAGGATAATTTTTCTCTCCTAATTGTCTCACTTGTGTTGTTTGCAAAATGCCAGGTTTAGAAGCTGAGCCTGAACTGAGTGTGATAATGCAGGCCTTTAGTCCCAGCACTCGGAGGAAGAAGCAGGCATACCTTTTCTGAATTCAAGACCACCTGGTCTACAGAGTGAGTTCTAGGCCAGCTAGGACTGTTTAGTCAGACCCTGTCTTAAAACAAAAAACAAAAAAGAAGCTTAGTCTAGGGCAGGAGTGTTGGAATCCAAATCTCCCTGCTTTCTCAGTAACTTTGTGACTTCCCAGCCAAGGAGGGCCCTGTGGGCTTGGGTAGATCCTGGGCCTTGTCTCTTCATCATCACTCTGGGAGGTTTAGTCAGCATCAAAACTGCCTTTAACCTTAAAATTCAGTGACTTTAGAATTTTTTGTTGTGGTTTTTTTTTTTTTTTTTTTTTTTGAGACAGGGTTTCTCTGTGAAACAGTCCTGGGTGTCCTGGAACTCACTCTGTAGACCAGGCTGGCCTCGAACTCACAAAGATCTGCCTGGCTGACTTTAGAATTTTAATCATGGGAAGCTGTTGCATCTTTTTGGTTTTTCGAGACAGGGTTTCTCAGTGTAGCTTTGGTGCTGTCCTGGATCTCACTCTGTAGACCAGGCTGGCCTCAAACTCACAGAGATCTGCCTGCTTCTGCCTCCTGTGTGCTGGGATTAAAGGTGTGTGCCACCGTCCAGCAAGCTGTTGCATCTTTAAGTTTCATTCCCATCTGCTTCATTTACAGATAGGAAACTTACATTTATTGGAAGACTTAAAACTTTTTAATATTTCTTTCTACCATCTGATAAAACATATCTAATGTGTTTAAACCAGTGTCAATGAGAATGACCTCTTAAAACAAACACCTTAAAAACAGTTACAGTGTTGACTAAGATGTGGGTGTTGGACTCTGATACTGCCAAGGAGACTGAGGGGCTTATTTTTTAAACGTGTAGGGAAGAAAATGTGTCTTTTCTTCGTAGCCCTTTTTCATAGATAAGGGGTGAGCTAGTGAGAACAAGAACAACTTTTTAGGAGGAGAGTGTTTAAACCTAGAGATCTGGATTCTTTCAGCTTGTATTTTAGATTTCAGTGGGCCTTGAGAAAAAAGCTGTGTGTTAGACTGTGATGTTGTCTACGAGTCTAAAAAAAAGTGAAAGCCAGGGGCTGGAGAGATGGTTTAGTGGTTAAGAGCACTGACTGCTCTTCCAGAGGACTGGGGTTCAATTCCCAGCACCCATATGGCAGCTCACAACCATCTATAATTCCAAGATCAGACTTAGACACATGCAGGCAAAACACTAATGCACATAAAATAAAAATGAGTAAATTATTATTTTTTTAAAAAGTGAAAGCCAGGCATGATGGTGCATGCCTTTAATCACAGGACTCTGGAGGCTCAGGTAGGTGAATCTCTTGAGTTTAAAGTCAGACTGGTCTACATGGCAAGTCCCAGACCAACCAGGACTGCATAATGAGACCCTGTCTCAGTAAAATGAAGAGGATCTTTCTCTGACTTCTTTCCCCAGGATTTTTTTCCCTATTTATTTATTTATTTATTTATTTATTTATTTATTTATTTATTTTCCAGAGCTGAGGACTGAACCCAAGGCCTTGTGCTTGCTAGGCAAGCTCTCTACCACTGAGCTAAATCCCCAACCCCTTCCCCCCCCCCCTTTAAATAACAAAGCTTTATGTGTCCCAGGCTGGCTTATAATTTCTTATGTGGCCAAAGGATGTTCTTGAACTCATGATCCTCTAGCCTTCACCTCCTCAGTGCTAGGATTACAGCTATATGCTACCCTACTTGGTTGATACAGTGCTAGGAATTGAACCACACTGGGAAGCACTCTACCAACCGAGTTACATTCCTGTGCCCTGTTCTCCATATTTTTACACACGGTAAATACAGTTGTTGAGTTGGTCTGGAAACTTCAGTTTTATAAATGTCATGAATGTCTGAGTGGCTTGTTTCAGTTGACAGATAAAGCAGTAAAATGGTGAGTGAGCATATGACTGGCTCCTCATAGCCACTTTCTGGAATCCCTGAAAGGCTTCTTGGGGCTGAGGTGTAGCCAGTTGTTGGTATGAGCCACATGGTATAGTTCAGGCTTGGTTTTTGAGGAAGCCAACAAGTTGTAGGACAGGCAAACATTGACTCTTCTCCATCACTGTTGGAAATGTATTTCTGATCCAGGTCTCGTTGATGGCCCAAGCATTACCTATAGCTATTGACTTTGTAGCCTTTCTATGTTGTCTCATTTGAGCCTCAGAGCATCTCTAGAAAATGACTGGAGTGAATGATGATGGACTTGTTTTGCGGGTGAGTCCCTGAGATGTTTGGTGGCCTGCCCTGGCTGCAGGGCTTAAGATGTGCAATAGCATAGCCTAACCTGTCAGATGTCCTTGTCTGATCCCGGACACGTGTCTGAGCTGCTGCTGACTTCCCCATTATGACTGCTATTGCATTCCTTCTCTGGGCTAGTGTGAAGGAACATCCTGTTGGGTCTGTACAGGGTCACAATGTTAGGGGACAGGGCTGACATGTGCTAACTGAGTGAGGCTAGAGAAGCAGGGCATGCTCTGTGCTGGCCTCGACTGACTTATTTTTCCATTGACTGTGTAATTCTGTTTTTCTGTAGAGTTGTGTGTTCCTAAGGTATTTGTAAATCCATTTGTTGTTGTCATGGTTCATCAGAAGTGCCTTAGTGTTTTCTAGAAAACACTAAGCTAGTCTGGTTTGGTTGTACAGAAAGTTTTTGTAAGTGATTTTATTTTTTTATTTTTAGTTACATGCATATGTGTGTGTGTATGTTTGGGTATGTGCATGTGAGCACAGTATTTGAGGTAGCCAGAATATGATGACAGATCCTCTGGACCTGGAATTACATACAGGTAGTTGTAACCTGCCTAACATGGGTGCTGGGAATCAAACTCCGGTCCTCTGGAAGAACATCCATGCTTTTATCGGCTGAGCTCTTTCTCTAGCCCCCTCACAAAAGGCTTTTGTTTCTTTGCTTTGGGTTGGGGTTCTTACCCCCCCACCCCCCACCCCACCCCCGGAGCTGAGGACCGAACCCAGGGCCTTGCACTTGCTAGGCAAGTGCTCTACCACTGAGATAAATCCCCAACCCAGGGTTGGGGTTCTTTTGAGACAGTTTTGCTTTGTAGCTCGGCCTCAAACAAGTGTCAGTCTTGCTTCCTAAGACTCCCAAGTGCCACAGAAAGGTTTATTTCAAGGGTTTATGGAGACTTTCTTTCTTTCTCTCTCTCCCTCCCTCCCTCCCTCCCCCCCCCCTCCCTCCCTCCTTCCCTCTCTTCTTCCTTTCTTTCTTTTTCCCCCCCCCTTCATCCTGATGTGCTGGCTACAAGAGAGCAGAAGCAAAGACAGCAGAAGATGAGCCTCATCCTCAGGCTCCTGTGGGTTACTCAGTAGAGAGTGGGTTTGAGAAGGGCCCTTCCTAAGAGGAGGCAAAGCTTGGGCACTGCAGTGGGAGATGAGTAGGAGTTCCCAGGAGGCACTACTTGTGGATCTGAGTCTTGTGGGTAATTAGCTCCATGCCAGGGTGCAGGGGCTTTTGGGACTCTTCCCATTTAGGAGGGAGGACTCTGTAGAAGGAGTTAAGAGCTTGGCCTAGACTTATTGGCTTCAACTGGATTTTCAAGTCATCAGAACTGTGAACCTTGGGAGCAGGTCTGATAGGATGAGGAGATGTCTCAAGCCCTGCCAGGGGTGCCCCCAGGAGATAAGGGGCATCTGGGTTGATCTTTGCAGAAAGTTATTAAGTAGGCAGACTTTATGGACCTGTGGTTGTCCCCAGCTTTTAGTGATGACACATGGAGGGTGTGGCTGTCCTGGCTGACAGATGCTTCAGTGTGACCCTCAAAATAGATTGTAACATCATCCTAGTGGCAGAGGCCTCCTGACATGTGATGGGTGACTCTACCCAAGAAGGGCAAACTTAGGCTAGAGCACTAGGTAGTGTAGGGAGAGGTGGAGTTCACTTCAGCGAGGGCCCTGAGTAGGGATCTTTGGTTACAGTCAACCAATTCTTATTGCATGGTCACATAGCAGTACACCTACCCATTCATGCCATACACCAGGATGAACATTGATTGTTTTGTCCTAGATGTGGGCTCCAGGAGCACAGACACGAGGCCTATGTAGAGAACAAGAGAGATACACCCTTGTGTGTGACCTCACAGGGGCATAGAAGTTGTTAGCTCGTGGTATAGATCCATGGTATCTGGGTTGGCCCAGAGATTAGATTTCCTTCTACACTTCTGAGTTTAGGGGACTCTTCATAGAAGAGATGGTGAGGAAAAGTGGAAAGAGCAGCTGGAATGCTCAAGATAAATAAAGTGTGAAGCACAAGACACACAAAAAGATGTGTAGGCTGGCCTGGGTATGGTAATTTAGGCTTGTAATCCTAACACTCATATGGCAGAGGCAGGAAGATTGAAAACTTGAACCCAGCTTGGCTTCAAGGCTAGCCTATTTGGGGAAAAAAAAAAAAGGGCCCAAACTGAGTAAGTAGAGGCCAGATGGAAAACCCGTTGTGTATTGTGGTCAAAATTTCAGACTTTGTTTTGAGGACGGTTGTGTGTACAGACTCTGGCTAGGGCAGAAGACACTGCCAGTCTGGTCTACCAGACCTCTGCTCCAGAGTCTGGTCTGTGTGGGCCAGTGGTTTATCCTTCACCCAGAGCATGATTTTCTCATAGTGTGGTCCTTTCAGAGGGAGAGTGACTCTGCTTGTGCTGAGATTTGTCTGATGGTTTGGTTTTGCCAGCTCTTCTTCCAAAGACATCCTGTGTTTTATGCCCAGCCATTTCCCTCTCATGAGTTACGATCACCCAGAATAATTTCCATGGAAACTGAGAGTCACTCTATTGTGAAGATCTTACCTGTTACCTTTTTGGTCTCAGAAACCACCAGATCTAGAGATAGCCTGTGGTGGGCCTCTCATGCAGGATACCCTCCCCTCATGCTGGTCTCTGTGCATTGTTTGGTGCTGTTGAAGCTTGTGCTTTCTGTGGACTGCCTTCCCCTGTCGCCCTAAAGAGTAGGTGCTATCCTTGCTCAAGGTAGGTGCCAGCAGTAATGGTGTCCTGTCCTCCTGACTGCTTCAAAGCTGGTAGACTTACAAGTGACTGCTGAGCTTTAGGCTGTGTCTTTGCTCAGATACAAACCCTGTGCTGTGTCTGGAGATATGGAACACTTGGGCTATGGAGCCTCCTGGGGTGATGTATGGCTTACCTGTATTGTGGGCGAAAACTAGTTTGGGCATCTTGAGGTGTAGCTCTGGCATGGGTTGAGAAAGCTGGAATCTACTTTCTTGGTGGGGACTCCCTACTCATTTCAAATTGCCATCTACATCTATCTGTGAGTTCAGAATGGGGAGTATGGTCACTTTTTTGTTTTGTTTTGGTTTTTTGAGACAGGGTTTCTCTGTGTATCCCTGGCTGTCCTGGAACTCACTCTGTAGACCAGGCTGGCCTTGAACCTGGCTCTGCCTCCTGAGTGCTGGGATTAAAGGCGTGTGTCACCACTGCCCAGCTGGCCACCTTTCTTTAAATGAAAAAATTGTTATTTTCTTGGGGAGGCTACCCATGTGCCTTGGTACACATGTAGATGTCAGAGGACAACCCAGAGATCTGCCTGCTTCTTCCTCTCAAATGCTGGGATGAAAAGCATGAGCCACCACTACCCTGTGTTGTGGGATATTTGTACACTGTGTGAAGCTATTGCTGTGATTGATGTAGTAAAAAGCTAAATGACCAATAACTAGGCAGGAGGTCTAGGTGGGACTTCCAGGCAGAGAGAGGAAGAGGATAATCAAGGCACACAGGAGATGCCATGGAGACTTGGGGAGTTAGACATACAGAATGAAAGAAAAGTAAAAAGCCACATGATAAAACGTAGATTAATATAAGCAGGTTAATTTTAAGTTATAAGAACTAGTTAAAAACAAACATAAGGTAAGGTCAAGCTTTCATAATTAATAAATCTCCCTGTTGTTATTTATGAGCTGGTGGCCCAAAGAAAAATCCGACTACAACCTTGTGCCTCTTGAATTTTTTAAGTTACTGTTTATTTTATTTTCATGTGTGTGTGTGTGTGTGTGTGTGTGTCTGTCTGTCTGTCTGTCTGTCTGTGTGTCTGTGTAATGCATTACACCACATATGTCGAGGTTGGAGGACAACTTATAAGAATAGGTTCTCTTCTATCATGTGAGTCCTGGGGATGGAACTTGGATCATCAGGCTTTGCAGCAAGCTCCTTTACACACTGAGCCATCTCACTGCCTCAGGGGTGGTGGTGGTAGTGGTTGGTTTTTTTGGAGACAAGGTCTCACTGTGTGACCTTGGCTGGCTTAGACCAAGCTATGTAGACCATGATGACCTCAAACTCAGAGAGCTCTCTAGAACTTCTGCCTCTAGAATGCTGGAGTTAAAGGCACACAGCTCCATATTCTGGCCCCATGGATTCTTTATAAGTTAAATCTTCCCAGGTCAAGGGTCAGCCCCTAGAGAAGTTCCTAGGATAAATCCCTAGACTCTCCCCCTTGTGTCCCCATTGCTCCCTTATTTTCAGAATGCTTGGTTTATTTTATAGATGAGTCAGGTAAGGGGAGAATCCCAGCTAGAGGGGAAGCCAGGGTTTGTCAGGCTGAGCAGAGAGCATGAATTTAGCAGACCACTGGAAAAGAGTAGAGTCCTGAAGGAGGTCTGTGTGTGGTCAGCGATCAAGTTGACAAGAAGGCTCAACTCTGAGAGAAGATATTTCAGTGCAAGAATGTCTCTGCCTCTCAGAATCCGTATAAAATGTCTTCATAACTCCAAGATTGCCAGTGTTTTGGTTGTGACCAAAATGTGAAGTCATGGCTGACTTAGAAGGCCTGGAGCACTTGGTGATAGAGCAGGGACTAGCCCTTTTGTGTCACCAAGGTGTTAGAACAAGGTGCCCTGGACTGTGTAGGAATTTGGGAGGGGCCAAGAAAGTTCTTCCTATCCCTCTCCTGCCTCTCTTCTTGTCTTAGAAGGTGTCTTGAGATTTCAGGAAACTACTTTAGAGCAGTGTGCTGGCTAGTTTTATATCAACTTGACACAAGTTAGAGTCATCAGAGAGGAGGAGACTTCAGTTGAGGAAAGGTCTCCATAAGAGGCAAGCCTGTAGAGCCTTTTCTTAAATAGTGATTGATAGGGGAGAGTCCAGCCCAGTGTGGGGGAGCTATCCCTGGGCAGGTGGTCCTGAGTTCTATAAAAAAAGAAGACTGAGCAAGCCATGGGGAGCCAGCCAGTAAGCACCACCCCTCCATGGCCTCTGTGTCAGCTCCTGCCTCCAAGGTTCCTCCTTGGTTTGAGTTCCTATTCTTGCTTCAGTGATGAACAGTGATTTGGAAGCATAAGCCGAATAAAAATTTTCCTCCCCAAGTTGCTTTGGTCATGGTGTTTCATCAGAGCAATGATAACCCTAACCATGACAGTCAGGAATGACTAATGTCAGGGCTTAAACACACCCTTACACCCTCAGCTTCCAGGGCAAACACTGATAACAAGCATTCATTCTAGTCCAGACAGAGCCCCAGAATTTTTTTCAATTCACAGTATAGCAGGGAGTTGAAATTTTTTGGTCACAGTTTTAATGTGAGATGAAATCCAGCAGCCTCAGGGCAGAGGTGATTGGAAGATGAGAAGTGGATGCCAGAGAAAGGGAAGTTGTGTCCAGATGGTCTGAGGGCTCAGCTTTTCTCTTCTACAGGACAGTGCCAAGGTGGAGTTGACCAAGAAGAAGCAGAGGAGGCAGCTTGCTGAAAATAATTGGTTACATCTCACTAACAGTCATACCCCACTTACAGAGTCCAAAGTTGGTTATAGTTACTTTTTTTTTTTTTTTTGAAACAGGGTTTCTCTTTGTAACAGCCCTCGATGTTCTGGAACTTGCTTTGTAGACCATGCTGGCCTTGAACTTAGAGATCCACTTGCCTCCCGAGTGCTGGGATTAAAGGCATGCGCCACCACTTAAGAGTGTGAGCCTTTTAGAGAAGGAGCCCATCCCTGAATAAACTGGGATTATCTGTACTCTGAGCCACCTTTCTCTATGGCAGTGGAGCACATCGTGACTGAGGCCTTTTGCCTTTTGGATTGTTTTTCCTGAATAGTGCTGGGGCCTGTCATGCCCCTCGGCTCTAAGTGAGCTGCATGGCTTCCTGGCAATGGGCTATGGTTGCTGGAGGAACAAAATACACATAGTAGTTGGTGCCATGATGGTCTGTGGTTTTAAGTGGGCTCATCAGACTGTGAAATAAAATCCCCAGTGCCAAATATTAGCTCTTCTTTCAGACCTAAATGTCAGTTGGTGTTTTGACTGAATGGTCTTCCGGGGACCATTTTGTGGCCACTGCTCCAGAGTCTTACCTGTTATTGAAGCTGTTGATTCCTTTTATCTGGGGCAAGTTCTGATAGGAGCAAGATTGTCAACCTGATGAGCTATGATAGAAATGTTAGACATCAAATGAGATTTCTAGGTGAGATCCTTGGAGCTCCTTGGAGCTGGGACTTTGTTTGCTTGTTTTTTGTTTTTCAAGACAGTTTCTCTGTGCTCTGTGTACCCCTGGCACTTACTCTGTAGACCATACTGACCTTGAATTCAGAGATCCACCTGCCTTGCCTCCCCAGTACTGAGAGCAAAGGTGTGCTTCTTGAAGCCAGGCCTTTCTTTTTATTGGAAAAGGTAGGCTCACAGTTTCCCACAGCTACCCAGAGCATCTCAGCACCGAGGCTCGGGTCTTTGGTGTCTTCCTTGCATCACTTCCTACCAGAGTGGTCTTATTAATAGAACTTTGAAGTCTGAAGTCTTGAAGTCCTGTTGCCAAATACATTGGTTCCTGTACCTTATATAGTCATTATTTAAAGTGCCCATAAGATCTACCTCCTTTTATCCCAGCACTAGGAGGCAGAGGCAGGTGGGATCTCTGAGTTCAAAGTCAGTCTGGTCTACATAGCGAGTTCCAGGTCAGCCAGGGCTACACAGAGAAGCCCTGTCTCCAAAAACCAAAACCAAACCAAAACAAAAACATAAACAAACAAACAAACAAAAATCCCCATCTTCCCTCTAAGAAGAAATTGAGAGACAGTGAAAAGAGCTGGGTCTGTGTTTTTCACTATTCTCGTCTGCTCTGTGCGAGCAGAGAGGGTCTTCTTATTTCTGGCAGAAGGCCAGAGTACAGGCTGCTCTGATGCAGAGCTCCATTGAGCTCTGAGCCAGGGCCCTTCCTTGTCTTATCTGGAAAAGCCAGCTGAGGCTCATGCTGTCTGGCTTAACTATAAGGGTGTGACTCTCTGTACTAAAGACCTTCAACATAAAATGTGCTGTTTATCTTCTTTGCTTTTTAGCTTCTTTCTGTCTGTCTTTCTGTTTTTCCCTCTTTCTTTCTTTTCTTTTGACATGGTTTCTCTGTGTAGCCCTGGCTCTCCTAGAGCTAGCTCTATAGACCAGAGGGACGCAAACTCAGATCTGTCTGCCTGTGCATCCTGAATTCTGGGACTAAAGGCATGGCTAGTTTTTTTCTTTCTTTCAGAACAGTCTCACTATGTAGCTTTGGTTATCCTAGAACTTGCTCTATAGACTAGGCTGACCTTGAACTCACAGAGATCAGCCTGTTTGCCTTCTGAGTGTTGGGATTAAAGGCGTGTGCCACTGTGCCTGTCTTGTTTATTGTCTTTAAATGGGTAATTCGGTGGTATTACTTAGGGTCACAATGTTGGGTAGCCATTGCTATTGTCTATTTCTAAGACATTTATTATCCCATTAAATAATAATTACTTCCAATTTGAGTGTGGTAGCACACACCTCCCAGCACTCAAGAGGCAGAAACAGGTGGATAAATTCAAGTTCAGGGCCAGCCAGGACTATGAAGTGAGACCCTCTTTCAAACAAACAAAACTCAACAATACGCTCTTCTTCCCTGATTACATTCTATGTTTATGAATTTACCTATTTTAGATAATTTTGTATAAATGGAATCCTACATATTAGTCTTATGGTGTCAGACTTGTTTTGTGTAAAAGTGGTTTCAAGATGTGTGTTGTGGCATGTATCTGAGCTTCATCCTTTTTATGACTGAGTAATTTCCCACTGTGTAGCCAGCTAGTTAGATAGCTAGGCATACATACAGAAAGACATTTTGTTCAGCTACTGATGGACACACCTGTTTGGTTGCATGCATAATGATGTTGAACATCTTTTATCTTTTCATGTACTTCCTTCCTTCCTTTCTTCCTTCCTTTTTTTTTTTTTTTTTTTGGTTTTTCGAGACAGGGTTTCTCTGTGTAGCTTTGCGCCTTTTCTGGAACTCGCTTTGGAGACCAGGCTGGCCTCAAACTCATAGAGATCTGCCTGCCTCTGCCTCCTGTGTGCTGGTATTAAAGGTGTGCGCCACCACCGTCTGGCTCTTTTTTTTTTTTTTTTTTTAACTATACTAGTTTTTTTGTATCCTAGACTATTCCAAGGATGATCTTGAACTTCTGATCTTGTTTCCACCTTCTGGGTGCTAGGACTTTAGGCTGTGCTGCCCTGCTCAATTTATGCTATTCTGGAGCTCAGACCCAGTGCTACCAGTTTAGGTACATCCTCAGCACTAGCTGTTTCATAAATCTTTCAACAAATGTCTATAGGACTGGTGAGGTGGTTCGGTGGGTAACAGCACTTGCTGTATAAGCCTGACCACCTGAGTTTGATCCCCAAACCCATGGTGGAAGGAGAGAACCAGCCCTTTAGAATTGTCCTCTGTTTCAGAGTGAGTACATGTTCCATGGCCCACATGCCCCTGCATTCATACATACAGTAATAACATGTAAAATAGAAATTATACAAAAGGAAACATCTATAGAGTCCATTGCCTATTTTGTAGTCGGTTTGTCTTTTTGTTTGAATTATATAGGTTGTTTTGTTTTCAAGACAGGGTTTTTCTGTGTAGCCCTGGTTCTCCTGGAACTCATTTTGTAGCCCAGGCTGGCCTCAAACTCACAGAGATCTGCCTGCCTCTGCCTCCTGAGTGCTGGGATTAAAGGTGAGCACCACCACTTCCTGGCTCTCTCTCTCTTTTTTTTTTTAAATCTGAGACTGTCTGATGCCATGGCACTTGCCTGGTTGGTACACTATATGTAGACTCACTCTTGTAGCACAGGCTGGCCTTGAGTTCCTGGTCCTTGTGCATATGCCTCTTGAGGGCTGGGATTACTGGCCTGGGTCACAACGTCCTGCTAGTATTTTATTAGTTTTGCAGTGTGTGTGTGTGGGGGGCACACATGTGCAGTAGCATAGGCATGAAGGTCAGAGGACAGTTTTCAGGGGTAGTTCTCTCTTCCACCACAGAACCCGGGGGTTGACTCAGCTCCTCAGCTTTGTGCGGGAATTGCTCCCACCCACTTAGCCACCCTGCCTGCACCCTTACTGACTTTTTAACTGCTCTTCTAAGATGTGTTTCATCTTGGGGTTGCATCTGGGTATGGTACATCTGTGATAGCACACAGCCGTTACTGACATTATCCTGCTAAGAATTGAATTTGCTAAGGAAGGAGCGGAGGAGCCCTTTAGTCTAACTTCTCCTTTTCAGATAGGGAACCTGAGATGTGGGTTGAAACCCAAGATCTGTGATCCAGAATTAGGGTGGAGTCTATGAGACCAGCCTTTCCAAGTTGGGGTATTATGTCTAAAGGCCACTGAGAAGGGTTCCTGTCACTTTGCTTTTGTTTTCACCTAGCCCAGATGCCTGTGAGTTTGAAGGATAGCTAAGAAGGCTGGCCAGGAATTCCCAGCCCTCCAGCAGCAGCTTCCAAAGCATACACCATACCTGACTTCCTGTCACTTGAAAATTGCTCAGGGTCTGGCAGGATAGTTCAGCAGGTAAAGGTGCTTGCCACCAAACTTGATGACCTAAGTTTGACCCCTGGGACTCAAATGATGGAAGGAGAGAACTGGCTCATCTAAGCTCTTCTCTGACCTCCACATGTGCTTTATGGCACAAATGCACACCCAAAATTAGTAAATAAATATAATAAATTAAAAAAAAAAAAGCTGATTTGGTGGTGCCAGTAGGATTTGCTGAAGGAAGCAGAGGCAGGAGGATCACGAGTTTGAGGCCAGCCTGGGTGGTGGCACATGCCTTTAATTCCTCAGGAGGCAGAGGCAGGCAAATTTCTGTGAGTTCGAGGCCAGTCTGGTCTACAGAGCGAGTTCTAGGACAACCAGGGCTATGCGTAGAAAGTGTGTCTCGGGCTGGAGAGATGGCTCAGAGGTTAAGAGCACTGACTGCTCTTCCAGAGGTCCTGAGTTCAATTCCCAGCAACCACATGGTGGCTCATAACCATCTGTAATAAGATCTGGTGCCCTCTTCTGGCCTGCAGTCATACATGCTGTATACATAATAAATAAATAAATCTTTAAAAAAAAAAGAAAGAAAGAAAGTGTGTCTCAAAAAACCAAAATAAATTCTTCTGATGTTTCCCTTCCAGAAATAAGAAGAGGGAGCATTAGATTTGTTTCTAAAGGGTTCCCTGTGTAGAAGGGTGTGCCCAACTCTATTATGAAAAGACCATGAAGGTGTCGTGTCCTCCCTCCAGCCTTCTTCAAAACTGGAGGGTATGAGAGTCACGTGGTCTCGTTTCTAAGGTCCTGTCCTCTGATATCACCAAGCATGGCTGGTCAGGAAAAACTCTTTTGGAGCTGTACTGAGCCTGACTCTTGTAGCAGTGTCTCCTGAGAGTGAGCTCTGGGTTGTCCTTGGGGTGGAACCATAGGATGCCATTTGAGCCTGGGTTCCAGCTCCTCTGCCTGTCTCGGATTTTGACTGTTTCTGCTGTTTTTTCCAATGCCCGCTGAGCCACTGTCAAGGTTCGCGGAGCTTGGTGTACTGAGGAACTAACAATGGAAGCCAGGTTCCTAGTCCGTCTCTTGTCACTGAAGTGCTGCACTGGGATCCAGGGATGGTTATAGCTGTCTTCTAAATGTCATTTTTCCACAATTATAAAAGTGATTCCAAGGCTTAGGGATGGAACGCAGTTGGTGGACTGTTTGCCTAATATGTCAAAACCCTGGGTTTGATCCCTAGCACCACATAAACAGGGTGTGGTGGCCCATGCCTATAATCCTAGCACTTGGGAGGTAGAAACAGGAGAATCAGAAGTTCAAGGCCAACCTTACTATGTGAGATTTTGTCTCAGAGAGAAAGAAAAGAGGAAATCAAGCCTACCATCAACAAAGTAATTGATGTTAGTCGTAGGAAATATGGAAAACAAAGGGATAGAGTCCAAGTTGACAAGTGTGCTTGCATCTCTCCACGTGACCAGTTCAGCACATTGTTGCTTCTGTGGCAGAGAGGGCAGGGATGAGTGATAGGCAGCCTGGGCCCCAGGAGCTGCCATTCTATTCTGAAGGCAGCCATTTTCCTGAGCCTCAGTTTGGCCCCCTTTGTCTATGGGGTAGGGTAGGAGTTTCTGGGTAGATATAACTTGAGTGTAGTTAGCTCAAGTCCTCTCCTGTCCACCTGTAGCTGTGGCTGCCCCTTCTCCAAGTCAGTGGTGGGTCTCTACCAGTCTTGGTCCGGCAGTGCAAAGCCACAGTGGGGACAGTGTCTCTTGTAGCGTCAGCTTGCATTGTGATCTTGGCAGTGAGTAGCAGAAACTGAGAAGTTGGAAACCAGCTCATGACCCAGCTACCATTAGGAACTTGTCTGCTGTCCCTCTCTACTTCCTGACCGCCTCACTTCTTTGTTAAATGTTATTTCCTCTCTGTTTGCTGTTATATAGAAACAAAAGAGCAAATCAGATCGGTTTGTCTTGAGTTACTTGTGGAGTAAATTATTCTCTCTCATGTCTCCTGATGCCTGAAAAGAGAGCCCTATGAACAAGTGAGGTAGGACAGCCGAACTATTGGGATCCCCTGTCACCTCTTAGGAGAGTAGGGTTTTTGCTGTCTCCCTTCCTCCCAGGCTGTGTTAAATCAGCCTGTATGTTGCTTGAGTTTTTCTGCCTTGCCCACAGTCAGGACAAATCTCTGTCACCCGCCAGTCCCACAGCCGCTCAGACCCAACCAAGTAAACACAGAGACTTATATAGCTTCCAAACTGTATGGCCGTGGCAGGCTTCTTGCTAACTGTGCTTATAGCTTAAATTAATCCATTTCCATAAATCTATACCTTGCCACGTGGCTGGTGGCATACCGGCATCTTCACATGCTGCTGGTCATGGCGGCGGCTGCAGCAGCGTCTTCTTCTGCCTTTCTGTCCTTTTATTTCTCCTCTCTGCTAGTCCCGCCTATCTTTCGTGCCTAGCCACGGCCGATCAGGTTTTATTTATTGACCCATCAGAACAACTTGACATACAGACCATCCCCCAGCACAGCCAAGTGCAGACCATCTCAAACACCTGCACTCAGGCCCATGGTCCTAATCATCCTCTATACGGACCTGCTGGGTAACGCCACAAGGAACCCAAGAAGGGCTCCCACAGGACATACAGAACATCCCACAGCACTTGTATCTGGTAGTGTTCTTACCATAGCCTGGCCTATTACCAACAAGGAGCAAATGTTCATGTCCTTTCTCCCTGGTAATCCCAAATAAACAGGCATTTTTTTTTAGATGTCCCAGGTTCAGGCCTTTGAGAATAGCCTGATTTATCTGATTCTCCTGCTGGAAGAACCTACAGTGACCTACTAGACAGAGTGGGTCGTGTACACAGTTACCTATCTGCTTGCTCCGAACACCAGTCCAGGTGCTTTTTCATCTGGTTCTGGTGAGTGGCTGCACTGAGGCCTCTGGATTCATGGTAACAGCTGATGAAGCAGGCCCTGAGAGGCCAAGAGACATGCCGGCGGACCCGTGGTGAACTTGGGAGCAGAGATGAGACTTGATCTGAGCATGTCCAGTCTGTTTGTTATTTGCAGTTATGTTTCTCATTCAGGTGCTTGTGCTTGGTGGCAGCGTCAGTGCTGGAACAGAGTTGGGGGTGGCGGCCATGCCTCTTGGTGAGCATGTTGGCTTCAAAATTGGCCTTGCTTTGGTGGCTGGTTGTGCTGCTCCATCCCAACCTAATAAATTCTCTATCTTCTAAAGAGTGGTAGGCGTTTTCCATGTCATTTCATCCCTATTGTTTTACTGGGATGACTTTGGTAGTGTGACTTTGGGGTTTGCTTCTTCAGTCTGTGTTAGCTATCTGATCAGTTGTGGCCTTGCTTCACCTCTTCTGTGGCTTTCCATTGGCCTCCCATGAAGTTCAGACTCCTTAAGTTAGCATGTAGCTGTGTGCACAACCCCATTTCCTGTCCAGCTTTGGTTCTTTGTTAGTCTGCCCAGCCTACAACTCAGCCACACTGAACTTCTTTCAGTTCCTCCTCTACCCTGTGTCTGCTTTCTTGTCTTTATGTGCCTCTGCATATTCTGTTGCTTTTGCATGGCACATGCTCTCTTTGGCTTCTCTTACCTCCTTTTCCAAGCCTTAGCTCAGCTTTCACTTCCTCAGGGAATCTCTCCCTTCAAGTCAGTACACTCTGGCTCTCTGGTTCAACCTTGACCTGATGATGGTGGGATTGAGTGTAGGCCCTACCCTGTTCCCCCAGCAATGTGCCGATCCTTGTGGAAGACATGAATGAGATCTCAGACTTTCCAGAAGAAGGTACTGACGTCATTCTTTTACTTGTGGTTATCCAGATATCCCTTCACTATTTGTTTAAAAAACAGAAACTCATTTTTGCACTGAGTGGTCGTGGTACCCTTGTCATAATCAGTTAATTGTATGAGGATTTATTTCTAGGCTCCCTGTTTTGATGATCTTCATGTCCATTTTTTTTGCTAGTCCTATACTTTAAAAAATTTTTTTTATTTATTTTGTTATTTCAAGACAAGGTTTCTCTCTGTAGCTCTGGCTGTCCTGAAACTCAAAGAAATCTTCCTGCCTCTGCCTCCTGAGTGCTGGGTTTAAAGGTGTGCACCACTACTGCCCAGGTTTTTGTTTGTTTTTTTGAGACAGGATCTCTCTCTATATATATATCCCTGGCTATCCTGGAACTCACTCTGTGGACCAGGCTGGCCTTGACCTCAGAGATTTACCTCCTTCTACATCCTGAGTGCTGGGATTAAAGGCTTGTTTGAGACAAGGTCTCACTGTGTAACCCTAACTGGCCTGGAACTTGCTATGTAGACCAGGCTGGTATTGAACTCA
This sequence comes from Peromyscus leucopus, assembly GCF_004664715.2. Classification (NCBI taxonomy): domain Eukaryota; kingdom Metazoa; phylum Chordata; class Mammalia; order Rodentia; family Cricetidae; genus Peromyscus; species Peromyscus leucopus. Next base: position 107,581,784 of record NC_051067.1, on the reverse strand, counting down.
CAGAGATCTGCCTGCTTCTGCCTCCAGAGTGCTGGGATTAAAGGTGTGCACTGTCAGCCTCTTATATTTAACTTTTGTCTTCACTGCTTTGCCTAGAACTTTCAGTATTCTATTGCAGTGGTAATAGTGAGAGCATTGTGTTCCCAATATTAGAGGATAAGCTTTCAGTCTTGCTAGTTCTAACTATCTTATGTAATGGCCCTTATTTTATTATGATTCTTTCTGTTCTCTGTTGAGTATAATTGAGATGCAGTTTTTGTTTTCTTTTGTTTTGAGACAAAGTATCTATGTAGTCCTGGAGCTTGCTATGTAGCCCAGGCTGACCTTGAACTCACAGAGCTCCTCTTGCTTCTGCTTCCTGAGTGCTAGAATTAAAGACAACTGCCATCATGCCTGGCCCAGATGTAATTTTTAAATATTTAAAAACTTACTTTGTTTGAGGCGAGCTCCTTGCTGTAGCTCAGGTTGGACTCATATAGCTGCCTCCACCTCCTGGTTCTTAGATTGTAGGTGTGTGCCACCTGGCTTATATGTAATTTCATTATCTTATATGAGTCACCCCTTAAAGTGTATAGTTGAGGATTTGGGGATTTATTTCAACAGCATAGGCCTTGCTTGGCACTTTCAATGTGCTCAGAAGGACCTTGGCTGGAGTCTCAGTATTGCAAAACAAAAGTGTGTAGCTCAGCACTTCTTAGTTTATTCAAAGGGCCTTCGTGGCTCTTTCCCCTTGATTATCTCAGGGTGCTTAGATGATAGTCTTCAGGGGCCTGAAAACTCGCTAGAAGATGGGAAACTACATCTATTTTGAACACAAAGGTGAGACAGGGTCTCTATGCATCCCTGGTTGACTTGCTGTGTAGTCCAGGCTGGCATTGGACTTTTGACATTCTACCTGCCTCTTCCTTCCAAATGCTGGGGAACTACAGTCCTGTGTCATCACACCCATCCGTGAAACTTCTCTCTCCTCCCCCACCCAGTGCCCTGCCACATGTAGCCCAGGGACCTGGGTCTTCTTGTAGCTTCAGAGTACCCTTGTTTTTGAAAAGACTTGGTGTTATCTAGTGTTTGAAGAGTTGGGGCCTATTTCCTTTGGACCCTGACTCAGCTGTGACCTCCCTTGAGTCTCCTGGTTGGGTTCCTGTGGAGCTGCTCCGCAAGTCATTGACACCCAGAGGTGGCACGGTGCCCAGTGTGAATGGGTGTCAGCTTCCCCTGGCTACTCCACACTTAACTCATCCAATCAGATGGTGAAATTGAGCAAGAGTCTGTGCAGAGGCTCTCAGGCCGTTATCTAGGAAATGCCATTCCTGCTGGGGAGCACAGAACCTATAAGAATGTGGTGATGGCTTCCTGCTGGAGAGAGAAGAGGCTTCCCTTGTAGGAATGAACGAATAGTTTGTGTGTTTGTTTTTATAGTGCTGGAGATCAAACCCAAGGCTCTGTACATGTTAGGCAAGTGCTGTACCACTGAGCTACACCCCTAGCTCCCTAAAAAGCAACTTGTGTTTTGAGCATAGATGTCTTAGTGGTCCTTCATCCCCATGGAACATTGTAGAACCAGAACTTTGGCTGGTGGCCAAACATAACTCCTCTTGTGGGATCCTTGATTTACCCTGTTTGCGCTAGCTTTAAGCTGTCAAGGGTTATTCAGGAAACAAATATGCTCTAAACACAAGCTCTCACCTTAGTTTCAGGAAACTACAAGTGGTGTGGGACACAGGCTCGGGCTCTCACAATAGGACAGGGTAAGTGACTGCCTTCCAGGTCAGGGAACCTCTTGGCTGTGTTGCACATGTGCGTTTGGGGTGGATGACCACAGACTAGTGGAGCTGTTTACTGCTTGGTCAGCAAAGACATCAAGGGAACAGAGACCAGCTCTTGGCATCCTCTACCACATAAAGCCAGGAAGCCGATTATTTAGGCTGCTGTTTTTCTGGGGAAATGTGCAGGTTGTAATCTAATGGGAATTCTGCCAGCAGACTCACACAATGGCTCCTGATGGTCCTAGAAACCGGCCCTTTCTGGCAGTCAGTATGTGTTTCTTGGAAGGGCTGAGCAGTTCTGTTCAGTTTTGGGCTGTGTATGGGCCATGTCTTTGACCTCAAAGGATCTAACTCTGTGTCCCAAATAGTGCTTAAAATAAGCAAGACAAGTTTTCTTTGTGCTATGGATGCCCCTCTATAAAATGCTGGTCCTCCCCATCACCCGCTTTAAGCACTGTGGACTAAATTAATTAGCTCTATGTGCTAGTCTGTGTCTTTTCTTGATACCTGTACGACATGATGGGGTTGCTGGTTTCAAAGGGAGATGGGTGGGTCAGAGCCTTCCATTCCTTTCCGCTGTTCTGTTTGGGTATTAAAGTTGCTCCTCCAAAATCCAGTGAGTGGTACAGATAATGAGAGAAAGAAAAGAGGGCATTAACTACGGTGTGAATGCCAGGCAGGGGCAGGGCTGACTGTGGTGTGGGGCCCTGGAGTATCAGGAAGCAGGTGTCTAGTGCATGGAGTGTGCTAGAGGAGCAATACTCTGAGATGAGATACACATGGAAAGGATCTTTGTAAAGTCATGACACAAACCATCAGAATGTGACTATCGAGCCACTTAGAAATAGGCAAATTAAGGTGACTCTATGCAGCTGCTTCAATTTTGGGGAATGGGGCGATGGCTCAGCTGGTGAAAATGCCTCCTGTCCAAGCATAAGGACTTGAGTTTGGATCTCCACGTAAAAATCTGGACACAGCAGATTTTTCTGAAGTGTCCTGTGATCTCAGAACTGGGAAGCTGGAGACAGGAAGATCCCTGTCTGTGACTTACTGACCAACCAATATAGTTGAATTAGTGAGCTCCAGGTTCAGTGAAAGACTATCTTTAAAAAAAAAAAAAAAAAAAAAGGCCAGGCAGTGGTGGTGCACGCCTTTAATCCCAGCACTCGGGAGGCAGAGGCAGGCGGATCTCTGTGAGTTCAAGGCCAGCCTTGTCTACAGAATGAGTTCCAGGATAACCAGGGCTCTTACACAAAGAAACCCTGTCTCAAAAACAAACAAACAAACAAACAAACAACAAAAAAGATGATGGCTTGATTCCTTTTTTTAAATTAATTTATTTATTTTATGTGAATTGGTGTTTTTCCTGCATGTATATCTGTGTGATCTGTGTGAAGGTGTTGGATCCCCTGGAACTGGAGTACAGACAGTTGTGAGCTGCCATGTAGGTCCTGGGAATAGACCCGGGTCCTCTGGAAGAGCAGCTAGTGCTCTTAACCTCTGAGCCATCTCTCCAGCCCCAGATGGCTTGATTCTTTTATTTTTAAGTTCTTGAGTTACCCATTTCCTTATATACCACAAACACTTAGACTGAAAAAGAGATTTCCTTTTTTGGCTTACCTCTTCTTATGAGTGCCACTAAGACTTCTTTGGAAGTTGCCACAGGAAGGGCCCCACCTTGCCTTTCATACCTTACTTAGGTACCTGCGGAGGAAAGATTGTGTGTGTGTGTGTGTGTGTGTGTGTGTGTGTGAGATGGTTTTGGGAGCTTAGACTTCACCACCTACCTCCCTGCTTTGTGTGATCTAGGAGACTCTCCGTAAATGTACAGGGAAGGGTAATGTACAGGGAAGATCTAGAAGACTATCGGTAAATGTACAGGGAAGGGTAATGTACAGGGAAGGGTAATGTGTATGTGTTTGGGACGCCTGAGGAAGCTGTGTCAGGACTCTTGATGATGCAGAATAGGTGCAGCCTGGCTATACTCTCCCAGTGTGCTGCTCTTTGCTGATGAGGAAGTCTGACTTTGCATTGCTCTGCCACCGTTCCCTAGGAACTTCTAAGGACTAGATTCTCCTTTCCTCTTTGGAATTAGAAGCTAGGTGATTGGAGGCCATGATTTCAGTACACTAGCAGTTAGTCATGGTTACATACACTATCTCTTATTTCCTTTTCTTTTAAAGAAAAAATTTAAATTGTGTGTATTTATTTTGTGTGTGTGCATGTGCACACACGTATCACGGACAGATCTGGAAGTCAGAGGGAGACTTTCAAGGGTCAGTTTTTTTTTCCACTGTGTGGGTCCCAGAGGCGGAATTCAGGTGTCAGCCTTGGTGGCAAGGGCCTTTACCTGATGAGTAATCTTAGGGGCTCTCTTCTTTGCCACTAAAGAAAGTGGCAAAGATTTTTTGTTTTGTTTTTTGTTTTTCGAGACATGGTTTCTCTGTGTAGCTTTGCATCTTTCCTGGAACTCACTTTGTAGACCAGGCTGGCCTCAAACTCACAGAGATCTGCCTGCCTCTGCCTCCCGAGTGCTGGAATTAAAGGCATGCACCACCACCGCCTGTCGAAAGTGGCAAAGATATTATTAAGATGCTTCCATTAGAAATCAAAAGGTTAGCTGGATGTGGTGACACACACCTTTAGTATCAGCACTCTGGATGCAGAAGCAGGCAAATCTCTGGGAGTTCCAGGCCAGCCTGAGTTTCAGAACAGCTAGAGCTACACAGAGAGACCCTGTGTCAGAGAGAGAGAGAGAGAGAGAGAGAGAGAGAGAGAGAGAGAGAGAGAGAGAGAGAGAGAGAGAGAGAGAGATATCACAAGGTTGTCTAAGAGTGGGGCCTAGTTGATACTTAGATGAGGGAAATCAAAAGTGAAGGTTCCCTGAGAGCCCTTAGTGTATTGAAAGTCTACAGTCATTGCTTTCTCACTGTTCTGTCTTCTAAGAACTGTTTGAGAAGGGAGATACAATTAATTTTTAGCTAGCATACAAGATAATGAGTTTCGTCCTGGCCTCTTCATACATACGTGTTCTGCTCTGTTTTCATGCATTCCCCTCTTTGCTTTTTTAAGGTACATGGGAATTGGACTCTCAGCTCAAGGTGTCAACATGAACAGACTACCTGGTGAGTCACCGTTTAAGAAAACATTGCTCTGCTCTCGTCTGTCCTGGTCTGTTAGAGCAGCTGAAAGACTGGGGAGGGTCTGGTTTGCAGGATGTCCAGACATTGGGTAGAGAATTCCAAATGATGGTCATTGAGTTAGGACATCTTCCATTTCAAAAATTGATTGATGGAGGCTACAGAGACAGTCTGGCAGTTAACGGTGCTTCCTGCTTTTCCCGAGGACTTGAGTTCAGTTCCCAGCACCCATGTCAGGCTGCTCACAACTGCCTCCTTGGACCCCTGAACCCACACTGAAGACACACAACCATACATAATTGCAAATACAAATCCTTTAAAAATCGACAAGTGATTATCACTCATGGAATTTGAACTGTTTACTGTTAAATGAAGTGACCTGACCTTACTCCCACTGGGGCTACGCCTCAGTGGCCCTCATTCCCATTGGCCCTTGCCAGTCTGGGACTCAGGCATGTGCCAGGAGGCATGTACTGCCAAGCCTGGCTCCTTCGTGGCTTGTTACTTCATCATGTTAAAGATCAAAGTCTTTAAGTGGTTTCCCACGTGGAACCTGGTTGAGGTGAATTCCGAATAAATAAGAGATATGATTAAGACATCTGAATTTGGAGCTGTGGGTCCACAGCAGCTTCAGATTAGTGAACTACTCTAGGTTCTGCATCTGGTCTTCCTCTACCAGTCCTACATACTTCCAGTTGTTTTCTGCCCAACTGTTCATTCCCGGTCCTGTCTGGGCACTGCTGAGGAGACTGAAGCCTTCCTTAAGAGCTGATAGCTTCCAGGTGATGGTGCTAAGTCTGTGTCTGCCTTAAGTGGCAGAGGTGGCATGGCATGAGCTGCCCTGATACCATCCCAAAGGCAGGCAGTGTCCTGGTGGTTTTACCCTAGATTCCTTGTGCCTCTGCCGCAGAAGACCGCTGGCTTTTCTAAAGAGGGAATAACACTTCAGTGCCTTTTCCTAAGGACCGTAATCTTCATCACAGCCTTGTCTATAATGAACCGATTTCAAATGTAATCTACACTTGCTCTGAATTCAACTAATTGTCAGGAATTTGGCTTTTCTCTTTTTGCTTTAATGTGATTGAAAACAAACTTTTTTTGTTATTAATCAGAATCTGTAAGTTAGGTGTAGCCTCTTTATGGGTTTTTGTTTTTGTTTTTGTTTTCCAAGACAGGGTTCCTCTGTGTAGCTTTGGAGCCTGTCCTGGAACTCACCATGTAGCCCAGGCTGCCCTTGAACTCACAGAGATCCACCTGCCTCTACCTCCCAAGCACTGGGATTGAAAGTGTGCACCACCACCGCCTAGCTCAGCCTCTGTATGGTTTAAGCTCTCTTACACAGATCTGTTTCTTGCTTTCAGTTTGATCTTTGAACTTTTGTACTGTTTTGGTAGTGGAGAAAAGAGATTTTGTTGTGGGAGACAGCCTCAAATTTGGTATTTTTCCTGCCTCTGCTTCCCAAGTGTTGGGATCATAGATGGGCATCAGCATGCCCCACTTACCCTCATTTCCACATTCACTGCTGTCTTGAGTGTTCCCTGCCATATCTGGACTCTGCCTGAGAATTCCATGGGTGGAAATCATCAGATTGAATCTAGATAGGGCTTCTTGGGAAGGATGGGCACCCCTGACGTTCCTGGATGCAGGACTAGCAGAATGTCGGGGCAGATCTGGCATAGGACTGGTATGTGGATAGAGTGGAGGATTCCTATGCAGGAGTGGCAGTGGGTCTATCATCGCTCAGTCTGCTGCTGCATTTGGAAGGTTAGAAAAGAAGAATGTGCTTTCAACTTTCCCAAGGTTGCTCTGTGTGTGTGTGAGACTGTATGTGCTCTAAAACTGAAAACATCATCACTTATTAACTGTTAGACCTGAAACTCCTTGCAGGTATTTTTGCAGGGAGGCAGGAAGGCTATGATAGCAACTCAAGCCTTCCTGCCAACTGATTTTGATTTCCAAGAGGCCCTTGCAGACTAATTGGGTTGTTTGGATGTGTGATTGATGGGAAGGGTCTGGTAATGGCCTTGGCTGGGTCCAAATTTTGAGATTTTGTTGTTACCTTTCAATGAGATGTTTGAGAAAGAATATATTTTCCAGCCTGCTAGCCACCCGCTAGGGCTTCTGTGTCTTTAGGCCAGTGCTTCATTTGTCCACATAGACTCAAAGGGGCTTTATGAATATTTACTTATTTAGTTTTTTTCCCCCAAGACAGGGTTTCTCTGAGTAGTCTTGACTGTCCTGGAACTTACTCTGTAGACCAGGCTGGCCTCAAACTCACAGAGATCTGCCTGTCTCTGCCTCTCAACTGCTGGGACTAAAGGCGTGCAGCACCACTTCCCGGCTTACTTTTTATTGTTTAATTTTTTTGGAACAAGGTCCCTCTATTATGTTTCTCTGGCTGTCTTGGAACTCACTACGTAGGCCCAGCTGGCCTCGAACACATAGAGGTCCACCCACCTCTGCTCCCAAGTGCTGGCATTCAGGACATATGCATCCATACCCAACTCAAATATCCTTTTTGAGATCAGTATGTACATAAATAGTTGGTGGACCCAATAAATCCATTTTGTTTGGTTATACCATAGCTACAAACCTTTCTTCCTTATTGGTTATCTCTGTTTATGTGAAGGAGTTTGGTTTTTTTTTTTGTTGTTGTTGTTTTGTTTTTTGTTTTTTCGAGACAGGGTTTCTCTGTGTAGCTTTGCGCCTTTCCTGAAACTCACTTGGTCGTCCAGCCTGGCCTGGCTGGACTCCGCCTGGCTCTGACTCCGGAGTGCTGGAATTAAAGGCGTGCACCACCACCAGCCAGCGAAGGAGTTTGTTTTGAGACATGGTTTTCCATATGTAGCTCAGTCTGGCCTTGAACTCAGTCTTCCAGCCTTCCTCTCTCTGTGCTGGGATTACAGGCTTATCACACAATGCCTGGATATTTTTCTTTAAATTAAAATTATAAATTGTATTCTGCTGGGGTATTGAACCTAAGACCTTGGCACGTGCTAGGCAAATGATGTCCCACTGAGCTTTCTACTTAATAGGGACCAGTCTTAGAAACATCTTTGTGCAAACTGTTTGTTTTTTCTTCTAGTGTTATTTAGGGAAGGGTGTTAATGTTTTAATATAGTGAAGTATATTTGTCTGTAATAGACCTTTTTGGGGGTAGCAGGGGATAGGAAAACAGAGTCTCATGTATACTAAGCTAGCCTCAAACACTATATATAGCTAAGAGTGACCTTGAACTCTGATCCTCCTGCCTCTGGGTACTGGAATTACAGGCCTATGCCATTATGAGTCTGTACTACCATACCCCGTTTTGGGCTAGGCCAGTTTGGAACTAGCAAGCCCTACAAACAAGATTTTAAGTAACTGTTCCAAAATGCTCTACTGACATTTCTTTCTTTCTTTTTTGTGGTTTTTCGAGACAGGGTTTCTCTGTGTAGTCTTGGCTGTCCTGGAACTCACTTTGTACTCCATACTCTATAGACCAGGCTGGCCTCAAACTCACAGAGATCCATCTGCCTCTGGGATTAAAGAGCTAGGATTAAAGGCATGTACCACCACCACTACCACCACCACCACCACCACCACCACCACCACCACCTCCCGGCTGTACTGACATTTTAAATTTATAATTGCATACACAAAATCCATGTGTTAGCATAGGAAAGTTTTTTTTTTTTTTTTTTGGTTTTTCGAGACAGGGTTTCTCTGCGTAGTTTTGCGCCTTTTCCTGGAGCTCACTTGGTAGCCCAGGCTGGCCTCGAACTCACAGCGATCCGCCTGCGCCTGCCTCTGCCTCCGGAGTGCTGGGATTAAAGGCGTGCACCACCACCGCCCGGCCAGCATAGGAAAGTTTAATTTCACTGAAAATTAAGTCTTCTAAACCAGAAATGGCATATGTCTTTTTTTAAGTTTTAGTTATTGTAATTGTTGTTATTGCTGCTTTTTGTTTTGTTTTGAAATAGATCCTCACTATGTATCCCAAGCTGGTTTCAAAGTAGACATCTGCCTACCTTATCCTCTTGAGTTCTCTGAGTCCTGGGATGATAGGATGATATAGGTGTGTGTTTCCATGCCAAGCAGAACTAATGGTGTCTTAGCCAGGCTATTCCTGTTTGCTTAGTGGTTGGTCATATTTCCTTCCTTCCTTCCTTCCTTCCTTCCTTCCTTCCTTCCTTCCTTCCTTCCTTCCTTCCTCCTTCCTTCTTTCCTCCTTCCTTCCTTTCTACCCTCCCTCCTTCCTTCCCCCTCCTTCCCTCTTTCTCCCTCTTCCTCCATCTCTTCGTTCTTCCCTCCTCCAAGACAAGGTTTCTCTGTGTGGCTCTGGCTGTCCTGAATTCGCTCTGTAGCCCAGGCTGGCCTTGAACTCACAGGGATCCGCCTGCCTCTGCCTCCAGAGTGCTGGGATTAAAGGCATGTGCCACCACTGCCCAGTTTTGTCTTGTTCTTTACTGGAGTTTGAAACCTATTTTTACTCCAAATTATTATTATTATTATTATTATTAATATTATTTTATTTTATTTTATTTTGGTTTTTCGAGACAGGGTTTCTCTGTGTAGCTTTGCGCCTTTCCTGGAGCTCACTTGGTAGCCCAGGCTGGCCTCGAACTCACAGAGATCCGCCTGGCTCTGCCTCCTGAGTGCTGGGATTAAAGGCGTGCGCCACCACTGCCCGGCTCCAAATTATTTTTTTATTTATTGTATGTTTGTCCATTTTGTTTTTTGAGACATGTAGCTCAAGGTGACCACAAAATTGCTGTGTGGCTGAAGTTGACTTTGAATTCCTGGTCCTCCTGCCTCTACTTTCCCATGGCACGGTGGTGGTGGGCTTCTCCTCCTTCTCTTCCTTTCTTCTTTAATAAGCAGCTGGGGACTACAGGATTGCTTTCTATAGGCAAGATGTTACCAGATTACTTCACCCTAACTCCATGTAGAGGAAAGAGGACAGAGGAATTGAAGCTGGGGCAGTAAGAACTTTAAGAACTCTCCTGGTCAGGGAACTGTAAGAAGTGGTAGATTATGGTTTACAAAAAGACTCTTTTCTCACCCTAAGATATTAACTGGACACATTTAGTCATAAGCGGAATGGGGCCTGAGGATGTAGCTGAGTAATGGTTGTAGGTTTGGTCCCCAGTACTGCCCGTCTCCTAAAGTAGGCAGTTATGTTTTAAATGTGTGTATATTGAGATAACGGAATATATCTGGTTTGGTTGAGAAGACTCTTGCTAGGTCATTGGGAGAGGTTCCTTATTTTGATGGCTGTGTATGTAGATTACTTTTTGGGGAGTTGGTGGTGATGGGAATTGAACTCAGGGTCTTGCACTTGGGAACTTGACCTATACCCTGTATAGATTATTTTCTATTTGCAAGTTTAGAAAAACGTAGGTGGTTGGGTGGTGTTGGCACACGCCTTTAATCCCAGCAGGCAGAGGCAAGTTGGTCTCTGAGTTTGAGGTCAGCCTGGTCTACAGAGCTAGTTTCAGGACAGCCAGGGCTACCCAGAGAAACTCTGTCTTGAAAAACCAAAAACAAGGAGGTGGGGGGGGGGGGGAGAGGAATGAAAGAAAGAAAACCAAAAAGAAAAGCTTAGGTGGGCAGGGGACATGGGTCAGTTGGTAAAGTGCCTGCTACACAAGCTTGAAGATCTCAGTTTGGATCTTCAGAACCCACATAAAAGCTGGGGGTGGTCGCACACATATGTAACCCCAGTGCTGTGTTGTGTGTGTATGTAGAGACTGGCAGATCCTTGAAATGCACAGACCAGCCAACCCAGCTGAGCCAATGAACTTGAGGTTCAGTAAGAGACCCTGTCTCAAAATACGTGACTGAGTGACATCCACGGCTGACATCCACTGCCCACTGTGCATATAGACACCTGCATGCAGGTGCACCCACAGTGACAAGTACATACATCCCTTCTCCCAGTACACTATACCCATAAAGAAAACTTAGGAGTCAGTAAGTTTGAGAGGAAGCTGTTTTGTTTTGTTTTCAGGGCTGTTTGACTGGGTGAGGAACAGAGCCTGTTGGGTTTGTGAGTGTGGGGTTTGTGCTCAGCATGTGGTAAAGGCCTTTTGTGCTCTTGTTTGCAGGTCACCTGGAGATGGGTGTATGGATTGTGCTCAATGCAGAGGGAGGACTAGGAAGTGGGGCTTAGTCACTCCTCTCTGGGGAGCCGTGGATATCCAGTGCCAGTTGGGAGTCACAGGAAAGTACAAGAACTCATCGGAGGCTGTATGTGCTGGCACACATCGGTCAGGAAGCTGAAGCAGGAGGCTTGTGAGTTCTCAGCCAGCTTAGGCTACATAGTAAAATGTTCTTCAAATTACAAACCAATAGCCCCGCATGATGGCTCTTGAGTGTATCCTAGCAGAGATAGGTGGATCTCTGAGGTCAAAGCTACCTGTAAGTGAAACCGTGTTTTAGACAAACAAGAAAAACCTTCAGCAGGGGTAAGAACTGTGATATGATGGATGCCCTGAGCCTTCTGGCTGGTTGTGGGAGTGAAGTGCCCTCCCTTCTCGTGTCCTGGCAACTTGCCTGGAATTGCTGGGTGGGGTCCAGTGTCAGGCTGCTGCTTCAGCATTTATAAGTGGTGGCAGGCAATACTCTTTCATCCTGAAAGAAGCCACTGGAATGAAAAGGATCACCCTTGATCCTGGGCCAAGGAGGCCCTGGGGTTAGCCCCTGCGGGCTGGCCTTTCCAGCGTTGCAGAGAAACTTGCCAGGGCAGGTCCCATCATCTCTTGGAGGTCTGTCTCCTCTGGACCAGGCTTTGGATGTGAACAATAATATTAGCAGCTCTACCCTGGCTTCTGGGGAGGTATCACCAGACAGGTCTCCTTTTTCCATGGGAAACTTGGAAAGCTGTCCTCTGGTCCCATCAGAACATCGAGTGAACAGACTCTTTTGTGGCCCCCAGGCACTTTGCTCTTGGAGCTGTGGATAACCAAATGCCCTTGTGTTTTAGTCTCTCTCTGTGCTGGATGCTTTGTAGGGAGCTTCTCATTCATTATAACCGTGAGGCCCTAATAGTGCATTGTGTGGGTGCTCTGTGACAGGCACTGAGTCTAGCCTGGAGGTAAATAGACACAGTCTCTCCCCCTATGAAATTTGCCCAGTAGGGAAGAAATGTGCATGTAGTTGAGAAGCCTGCATTGGGCACTTTACATTTGGCAGGCTCCTTGACGGGACTGCTTATAGTGTGAAGAAAGTGTACTAGAGACAGGCCTTCTGAGGCAGTGGCACTTGGGCCGGAAGTGAAAGGATGAGGAGTCAGGCCAGGAGTGGTGATGATGAGTGGTGAGGGAAGCTCAGCTGGGGAAGAAAGTGTTAGTAGAATAAAGATCCTGATGGGACGGTGCAAGAGCTGAGTTGTAAGGGACTGGGTGAGGCCAATGGGACTGGGCGATAATGGTTGACAGGTCCGGTAAGGAATATGGATGTCCTGGGTGTTTTCAGGAAACCATAGTACAGCTTGGAAGGATGGGTACAAGGAGAGCAGTTAGAACCTGTCACAGTGGCCCAGAACTTCATGAAGTGACTGGACAAGATTGATGAGGAGAAGATGGGATGGCTGACTAGCTCTTTGAGAAGTGATTGAGCGGGACTTAGTGTTTTAGAGTAGAGGACAGTTGGTCCGCGAGCTGTTAGCGCGTCTCCAGAGCATTACTGACCATTGCTTTTAAAAATCTCTCACTAAGCTTGGAGAAGTAGCTCAGTTGGTACAGGGTTTGTTTGCCCAGCCTGCAGAATGTTTGATCCCTAGCACTGTGGAAACCCATGGGATATGGTGATGCATACATATAATCCCAGCGCTCTGGGAGCTAGAGGCCAAAGCAGAAATCCAAAGTTATCTTGCCTATATAGTGAATTTTGAGGCAGCCTGTGCTATGTAATTAATTAATTATTATTTTTTTTTAAAAGACAGGGTTTCTCTTTGTAACCTGGGCTATCTTGGAACTCATGCTCTGTAGACCAGGCTGGACTTGAACTCAGAGATCTGCCTGCCTCTGCCTCTGTCTCTGCCTCTGGAGTACTAGGATTAAAGGTGTGGGCCAGCACTGCCTGGCACATTTAAAAAAAGAAAAATGCTTTTATTAATTAAAAAAATGGCTGTTTTGATACTGAATCTCAGCGACATTAGAAACAGCCTGAGAGCCTGAGTCAAGCAGCTCTTGTCAAAATCAGACAGAGGGAGATGTTAATTTATGAAGCCCAGGTCTGATCTGCCCTCCTGCTGCAGTTGAGAATACTTGGTCCTTGACTCCTAATCCTCTTCTCTGTGCCTTCTAAGAACTGATTGTGAGGAAGGAGTGTTGCAGGTGTGATGGACATCATTTTCTTATGGCCCTGATCTAGTGCGTGAGTGAAACCAGCCGGAAACAGTAAGGGACTGACAGGAGCGTTCTCTCCTTCCCTTCTCTACCCTGGACTCCTCATTTCTCTGGTCCCTTTGGATCGACTGTCTTCTAATGTACAGTAGCTGAGTGAAGGGCCTGCAGAGGTGGTGGTAGCAGTATTAGTCTTCCTTAAGAGGACTCTTGTGGCCTTTGAATAGTTGGTTGGGGTTGGCCAGGCCCCAAAAAGGCAGTGTGAGGGCAGCCAGGGGAAATCCAACTCACTGCACTGATTCAACTCCACTTTTAAGCAAATCATTCCTCTAGAAACCTCTGTTCTTTTCTTAAGACTGGGCAGAGCTAGGCGGTGGTGGCGCACTGCTTTCTCCAAATCTAAGTTTTCTTGCAAGGACTAGGTCCTCATGTGCTCCCCGACTCTGCTGACAGCCGCTGACTACTGGCCCTCGAGTGTAACCTCAAGTGACCTGCAGGCTCTCTGCTGACCTCTCTCGTGCTTCCGCTGCTTTCTCCATTCTGTCCTTGCTGTGTCCATGGCCGCCTTACTGCCTTCTTCACCTCAGACCTCCGCTTTCCACTGTGTACATTGTGCCCTGTTGCTTTAGGCCTCTGATTTTTCTGCTGACAGGACAGTTTCTTGTCTGCCTCTTCTTCAAATGCCTCTGCGCCTTGCATGTGCTACTCACCCTCATGACTGTGCGGCACCTCAGACATGCAGCTGACATCCCACATCTGCCACGGGCAGACACTGATTGACCTTGCTCTGAGAATGCCCTTCCTCTTGACCCCTACTGCAGACTGCTTGGTCCCTGCACTCTCATCATCTCTGATGTCGTTTGTCACTATGCCTTGAATGACTCAACATTTATCATGTCCTTAACTGGGTTGTGAGCTCCTTAGGACTTAGACTGCATTGTATTTTTTTTTAACAGGGTCTCACTGTGTAGCCCTGGCTGTCCTGGAACTCACTCTAGACCAGTCTGGCCTTGGGGTTACAGAGATCCACCTGCCTCTGCCTCTTGAGTTCTAGGATCAAAGCCGTGTGCCGCCACACCTGGTTGTGGAGTGCATCTTTTAATTATGACTCATCCAGAGTGTGTACAGGGCCTTGCCTAATGGCTTTGGGTTGAAATTGTTCTCGTGCTTTGCCTCAGCATGATGAACTTCGGTAAGTCACCTGTGGTTTTGGAACCAGTTTTGCATCAGGTCCTCTTGACCTGAGGCCAGCCTTCAGCTTGAATGAGCCTTAAGCACAGTGGCACTGAGTGTGATGGGCTCTTCTGCCTTGTACTTAGAGGGTTCAGAGTCATTGACTCAAAGCTGGCTCACATTTGGTCATGTAGGAAAGCAAATCTTACATTAATTGATGGTGTGTGTGTGTTTGTGTATGTGTGAGAGCACGAGTGTGTGGTGCATGGAAGTCATAGGACAACCTGCAATGGTCAGTTCTCTTCTTCTACCCATCTGAGTCCTGGGGATTGAATTCAAGTTACCAGGTTTGATAGCAAAGCACCTTTACCTACTGAGACATCTTGTCAGCCTGAAAAATCTTGAAGGCTGTGTGGTTGACTTGTCCCCGTCCCCGTCCCTGTCCCCCCCCCTGGGGTTTCTCTGTATTGCTTTGGAGCCTGTCCTAGAACTTGTTCTGTAGATCAAACCGGCATCGAACTCACAGAGATGCACCTGCCTCTGCCTCCCAAGTGCACCACCACCACCTGGCAATGTGTAGTTGATTTGTGAAACTGTGGCTCAGTGGCTAAGGCCATGGGTTGGGAAGCCACATTGTTTGTTTGTATTTGCATTCTTGCAGCTTTGTTGCCTAGAATGATTACTTAATTGCTTGGTTCTTTAGTTTCTCCATCTGTAAAATGGAAGGGATATATTAACACATAAATATCTAGGGTGGTAGATATAAGAATTAAAGATTAATTCTTCTTCAAGGAGGAACTAAGATAGGATCTCACAATAAATCTTCAGATGGCCTCAAACTCAATCTTCCTGCCTTAGCATCCCAAATGCTGGTGTTGCAGGTGTGTATCACCACATCCTGATGGATGAGTTTATTTCTGTAAAATACTAAGAGTTCTACCTGACACAAAAAAGGGGTGCAGAAGTATAGCTATTGTAAAGGTAAATTTCTTCTTCCTGAAAAAAGGGGGCAGCTGTGCATTTGACGTTCTCCTGTGCCTGCATATAGATTGGAGTTAGCCTTCATTGAAGCTGGGCATAGTGGCCCATGCATTTAATCCCAGCATTTGGGAGATAGAAGCAGGTGGATCTTTGTGAGCTTGAGGCACCCTGATATACATAGTGAGTTCTAGGACAGCTAGGACTACCAAAGAAAGAAAAGAAAAAAAGGAAAAGAAAGGAAACTGCACTTTTCCCTCTAGTGCTAGTGTTTTGTATTTGAATGTAAACTGTCCTAGCAGGAGTGGTCTGATGGAAGGCTGAGACCATGGTCAGGATGTTGATGCTCCTAATGTGTTTTTGTAGGTTACTGGCTCAGTGGAGCATCTTTGCCTTCCAGGGTGTTGGGGCAGAGGGATGGCACTGTGGGACTGATTGGTGGGGATGATAACAGGAGCTCCTCTCCCATGAGGCTGTGCTGCTCAGTTTCTTGACAGCATGTGGGAGTGTCTTAGTTTGCAATGTCAGGAGTTTCTGTTGGAAGATGTGGAAGTTTTGTTTATCTTTTGCAAGGTGTTCTTTGGTCTCCTTAAGTGTGAAACCAAGGAACAGGTGTGGTTCCAAAATAAGAATGTTGGAACCCTGGGCTAAATGACTCAGAAGCAAGGTTGAATGATCTATTGACAGGTGAGTGTAGCTGCCTGCTGCCCCACCCTTGCGCTAGAAAACTAACAGGAAAGGGCAGGGATCCCTAGATTGAGGAAGCTGGATGAAAAAAGCAGGATTGTTGATGGAGACCAGGGGTTTGGGCTTCTTCCATGCTTGTGTGCTTTGAGAGGTTGGGGGATAGAGAACTATTGCTTCTGTGCCCCGCACCTCAGCTGGAGCCAGGGAAACTCACGCTGTGTCAAAAGGAGACCCATCTGTAACAAGCTGGGTTTCTGGCATGGTCCCACTTGCCTTTTCTGTAGTAAGATGGCTGTTCCCACGGTGTCGCATATATTACCTTGATGGCTACAGCCCCTCCGCAGAGAACACAGACCCACCAGCCCTATTTTCCCTAATTGTCGGAAAGGAATCTCTGGAAGGATTATGGTTAGGGGTTGAGAGGATGTCTCCTGGAGCAGCTGTTGCCCAGGCCTGGGCTGGGAACTGAGATGGGGAGGGCCCGGGGTGGAACAGTCGGCTTTGTCTCCACAGGATGGTGGAAAGTAAGTGAGCACCTCTCCTCCTAGCATGCACCGTACTGTGAGTGGGCTCAGCAGGACGTCCCCAGCAGGACAGCCGCCTCTGCTAGCTGGGCTAATAGCTCATCTGTCACATCTGCACAAGTGAGCCACTGAGAGCAGAGTTCAGGGGTCTGTGCCAGGTTCATGTGAGAGGGTGAATAAAAACAGGATGTTCAGTATCCTTCCTCCCTGCCTTCCTAAGGGTGCAGCTCAAGCCGTGGGGAGGGTCTGAAGTAAATGCTAGTTGCAGATGGTGATGTGTAGCAGACATTTTAGATATGGCTGGCATGTAGGTGGGTTTCTAATAGTCTGGAAATGCTGCTTGTGTGTACCTGCCAAAAAGGAATTATTCTTTCCTACTTCATGTAAGCAGGATCCTTGTTGCTCATTAGTTGACGAGCACCCACCAGGTCTTTCGTTCAGCCATGGTCTCTCTGGAACATCTTTCCTCTCAGGAGCTATTGCTTCACAGGGTTTGTTGCCATGTGGTGCTCAAGCCCTCTTTGAGGGAAACTGTGCTTCTCTCCACCTCTGAGGTGACCATCAGGGCCTCACTAAGATTTTGGGTGCTCTTCTTCTCACTACAGTGGAATCCCTGGGCACAGAACTCGGAGTCATACTTCCCCTGTTCGTATTGTAGTCCTGTACATGCCTTCTAAGCCATTCCTAGCTGAGACTGTTGTTCGAATTCCTAAATGGTCTTATAAAAAGGCTTTAGTTCCTGTCTCCTCACACCTTATATACCTTTCTCCGCCCAGCTGTATCACTTCCTTTTTAGTGCTGGGATTAAAGGCATGTGACTTCCCAAGCAAAGGCATGAGATCTCAAGTGCTGGGATTAAAGGTGTGTGCCACCACTGCCTGGCTCTGTTTTCTCTCCTAGGCTGAGTCAATCTCATGTAGTCCAGGGTGGCCTTGAACTCACAGAGATCCAGATCTCTGCCTCCCAAGTGCTAAGATTAAAGGTGTGTGCCACCACTGCCTGGCTTCTATGTTTAATCTAGTGGCCTATTCTGTTCTCTGGTCTTCAGGCAAGCTTTATTTGATACACAATCTATCACCACATGAGACTGCTGGAGAAAAGCTAATTGGTCGTTACCCGGTAGTTCAGTTCTATGGGGCACTTCAAGGCAGCCCTGCCTGTAAAAGGGATCAGTTAGGAAATTCTCTGAAGCCACTGAGCAGCTGCCCAGGACCAGGGCTATGAGAGAGAGGTTGGGGCATAGAAGCCTGGTACTGCCTGACCCATTGTGGCCTTTCTTTCTGTCTCCTCTGAGATGTCCTTGGAAAGTATCCTGAATGGGAGTGATGAAGATGCCCAGGAGCCTTGGCACTCTGGCAGCAGGTGCTATGGGCCAGTTCAGAACACAGGTGGTTTGGCAGTTGGATACCAGAGGCGGAGAACGGGTCAGAAATCCTGGTGGTTCATGTAGTGGTGTGTGGTCCCCAAGGGAGGAGCATGGCTCAGGTGAGAGCCTCCTCCTCTCATTTCCCTGCAGTTATGCCCAAGTCTAGTAGTGCCCTTGGTCCTGTGGCCCAGGTGAACTCCTTTTCCAAGGGCGACTGCCCTCCCCACAGGACGTGTGTTAGCACATCAGTGCTGCTTGGCAGCCTTTGGAAGGCTGCTCAGTTAGACCTGGAAACTCTTAGCACTGGACATGGGGTTCATTGTAGTATTCTGCTCTTTCATATATCCAATTTTAGTCTCTATAAACGGAGGGTCACTTTGAGTTCTAGACTTGTGCTATAGAGTGAGAAGCTGTCTAAACAACAAGTGTATTTTTCAGGCTGAGTACAGAGTACGCTTGTAATTCCAGCTGCTTAGGAAGCCGAGGCAGGAGCATCAAGAGTTCAAGATCAGCCTAGGCAACATAGCAAGTCTCCATCTTAAAAAGAGAGAGAGAGAGAAAGATACTGTATTTTTTTCAGGGCAAGTTGGGACCTTTGAGATAAGGGATCTTACTGACAGTGAAAGGTCCAGTTCTAAAATTTGGGTTTGTTGGCCCTTGAAAACAGATTCTCCAGTGTGCTCTGAGGCTGGAGCCACATCAGGCTAGAACAGAGTGAGGACCCTCACAACCAGTGCTATATATATAGAGAGAGCTGTGTCAAAAGACAGTGGTGTCTGGGCCACCTTTGGGGAAGCCTTTTGTTCATATTTACCTATACCTCTTAGGATTTGGGGATGCCTGCAAGGTCAGGCTTCTTTCTGCTTTACCTATACCTCATCTACCCATTAACACTCCCCAGAGCTTTGAAAGAAGCCTGTGGGCAATGAGCAGAAGCCAGACTCAGCCCTAGAGTCTGGGAGTTGAGGCCATATACCCCCATTGTACAGAACAGTGCCATCCCTGTTCCTTTACATGGTTCAGTGTCTGACAAACTCAGCTTTCCCAGGGACTCTGGGGTGTAGAAAAGTAACTCACCCAGGTTAGGCAGATGCCATTTGAGCCTAGACCTAGCCAGACCTAGCTAGACCCTCATGGGCATTTTTAGATCTTTCCTCAACACCAAGGATGATGACATAAACAAGATTTATTTCTTCCTTCCATTTTTTAAAAATAAATTATTTTTATTTTCTGTGCATTGGCGTCTCATCTGTCTGTGTGTCTTTGTGAGAGAACTGGAGTTACAGAAGGTTGTGAGCTGCCATGTGGGTGCTGGGAATTGAACTGGGTCCTCTGGAAGAGCAGCCAGTGCTCTTACCTGCCCAGCCGTCTCTCCAGTCCGAAACCCCCTTTTTTATATAGGTGCTGACTATGTCCTCCCTTGCCCTACCCATGGCTTCTAGTTGAGCCCTGGCCCTTCTCAGTGGAGGGTCCAGGAGCCTGTGGGGAGGCATACCTTACCCAGGGTCAGTAGCTACTTGCCGAGTTTTTGTTTGTTTTGTTTTTTTCTCTCCCTCTTTTACATGGTTTCCATGCAGAGCCCCCATGAAGATTCTGCCCCTTTGTTACTGTCCCTTTTCTGCTGTCAGCTACCAGAGGTTCGAGGGGGCCCTGGCCCCAGATTCCCAGTTTAGATTAATGGCCATGGGAGGAGTGTGACCGCAGAGTGCTGTCTGTGATGGACATGTTCTCGTTACCTCACAGCATCTACTGAAGGGAAACAAACCTCTCCTGATCTCCTGTTAGTCGGTGTTGATCTGTTGCCCACCGTGGTTCTGTCAGGTTTTTAAAGACAGTCAGGGTTATAGAGAAAGCACGTCTGCCGGACCTCTGGATGGACTGTCTCAGCACTGGTGACTACCCTTTGGGCAGCCCTACTATTGATGTCCCACATAAGGCTTGCCAGTCTTCTTAGAGCCTGAGGCTTAGGAACCCCCTGGCCAGCCCGCCCGCCCAGCACATTCCTTTCCACAACAGGCCCTGAGGGTGCAGTTCTGAGAGCCACTGGCCATGGCTCTTGAGTGCTGTGTGCTCTATAAGGCCTGTGGACACCGAGGAACAGAGCGGGCCTGGGTCTTCTGCTAGGGGGCCTGTCAAGCTGTTTGTTGAGAGAGGTGGATGGTGACCCTGGCTTGTCACTGCAGGGCAAAAGGGAGCTAGAAGTCAAGAGCACCCAGGTGTGATTACTAAGCTAGTGCTCAAGGTGGTAGGAGGAAAGAACCTTACTGGAAACATTTCCTGGGGATTGTATCTCAGGCACAGTCCCACTGAATTATGCCATCCCCGAAAGAAATTCACTGAGTGAACTCAGGAGCTGAGTGGAAGAGTTGGGATTCCGACTCAAACGCTGAGGTGGTAAGATCATTTCAACCCGTGAGTTTGAGATCAGCCAGGGCAACATCGTGAGACCCCAACCGAAATAAAATCAAGTCCTCTGACCCCAAAGTCCATTGTTGAGTGGGATGTGGGAAAAGAAATGGTTTGAAGGCCCAGGCTCAGGCTAGCTTTGTGGGTAAGGCATAGGCTGGCCCCTTTGTATGGGCAGCGTTGGACTGAGACCTAGTGGGCACAGCCTAGGCCCTCTTCCAGGGTTTTGACCCAATACGCTGATGATGTGGTTTGGCAGTACTCTTTTCCACTGTCAGTTACTTTAAGAAGAAAGCCCTTGGTGTGTTCTGGTGGATGGGCATGGCATGGGTGGGCTCCCAGAGCAGTCATGCTGGAGTCCTGGCACTCCCACAGAGAATCTCTCACCTCTGGGATATCCCATGCGTGGTTTCTGGGGATGCCAAGACAATGAACCACTTCCTCAGCCACCCTGTACTTATGTGTTCGGTCTTCCCGTTTTGATGATGAGTCAGGGGAAATGGGTGGTACTGGGATTCCTAAACTGTACACATGGAGCCTCCTGGGCTGAATGTAGCTTGCCCTTCCTATGTGTTACTGACATCTGATAATACCTGATGTGTGGCAGGGCACCCTGACATTGGCTTTTCTGTTAGGGTGTCCATGTGATCAGTTCCCTTTGAGAGCAGCAATACCTAATTTCTTTGGAGAAGGAGGAATTCTGTTAGAGTGTTGTCCCTATTTTCACAGCCCCAGCCCATCTTTCTGAATCAGACCTAATTGGACGGGACTCCCTGCAGAGCTTGACCCATACAGTAGTGCCCACCTGCCCTCTATGACCCTTGTGTCCCGCTGTCCTTTGAAGCAGCTGTCTCAAAGGACAGTCTTTGTTTTGTTTTGTGGTGCTAGGTATCAAACCCGGAAGGGTTTCAAGCATGTTAGGCAATCGGTCTACACTGACCTTCATGTCTGTGGTCTTGTAGTGGGAATGGCAAATCTCATTACCAGACGCATACCCACTTTATACCAGCCTCACCCAGAGGAGGATGAGTGTGCATGCTGTTGGCTCAGGGCATGAGTGGCAGAAAGGGTACTAGTCTTAAGGAGAGGGTGCTGGGTAGGAGGGGGCTTACTTAGGCATGACTTCTGGTCCCCTAAATAGGAAGGGGACTTAGCACCACCATAGATGACTCTCGAGCTTCTAGGGACATTGCATCCTCTGCCTTGTTTCATAGATGAGGAATGGAGAACCAGAGGAATGAATCTGTTTGCTGGAGCAGAGTCATGTCTGCCACCTGACTGTAGGTCTCTTTCCAAAGTGCAAAAACAACTTCGTTGATAGTCTCTATATGTGGAGCCTCATGTGTGCCAGACAGACACTCTACCACTGAGCTCCACTCTCAGTCCTATTAAACATTCTTTGAGCACCTACATGACCCAGATGTTAGGTTGTGTGGTCAGAAGGATGCTCAGTAGGGTTACTGTACTCAGACAACTTCGATAGAGAACCTATCTCTGACCAGCTTGACCCACTGACCTCTGGAAGGACAAATGGGTGCCAGGACTCAGGCACGGGTGTTCCTCGAGGCTCTGTATCTTTCAGCTCTGCTCCCTGCTTATTAGCTTTAGGCTCCTAAACTGACCTTCTCTATGAGGGTAGAACAGTGGCTGGGAAGGATTTTGAGAGCTGCTATCCTCCTAACTACCCGTGGAAATTTGTTTTGCTCCGATGAAGTAATTGTATTCCCTTCACCCAAAATGTCTTTCCCTCTGATCTTGGCAAGTAGAGCTCTGCTCAGTGTGTGAGTGTTTGCCTGGGTATGTGCTGTGTGTGCGGCACATGCATGCAGTGCCAGAAGGGCACTGGATCTCACTGCAACTGGAGCCAGAGAGCATTGTTAGCTGCCATTTGGGTGCTGACAATTGAACCCAGGTCCTCTGGAAGAGTGGCCAGTGCTCTTAACCACTGAGCCATCTCTCCAGTCTCTACCAGGTATTTCTTACTTACTTGATTGTTTACTTACATGTCATCAGTCTTCTCTGTTCCTTCCACATTCCACATCACTCCTTGCAAACTCCCAGGAGTAGACTTTTGTTAATTATTCAGTGGCAGAGGGGATGGCACCTTGCCCTTTCCGAAAGGAAAGTCCCGTGCTGTCTCTGAACCACCCTGCTGCTGCAGCTGCTATTCCTGAGGAAATACATAATATTCTGGGGTTTAAAAATATCTTATTTATAGCCAGGTGGTGGTGGCACATGCCTTTAATCCCAACACTCAGGGAGGCAGAGGCAGGTGGTTTTCTGAGTTTGAGGCCAGCCTGGTCTACAGAGTGAGTTCCAGGACAGCCAGAGCTACACAGAGAAACCCTGTCTCAAAAAAAAAAAACAAAAAACCTTATTTATTTTTATTTTATGTATATGAGTGTTTCCCTACATGTGTATATGTATCATGTGTACAGTGCCAGGAGAGGGGAAAAGATCCTTGGAACTTGAGTTACAGCAATTGTGAGCTGCTTTGTGGGTACTGGGAACCAAATCTGGGTCCTCTGCAAGAGCAACAAGTTATCTCAACCGCTGAGCCATCTCACCAGTCCCCCACTTCTTTATTATTGTTATTATTTGAGACAGTGTTTCACTGTGTAGCCAGCCTGGCTGGCCTGGAACTCTTAAATAGACCAGGCAGGCCTAGAATTCAGAGATCCACCTACCTTTCTGCCTCTGAAGTGCTGGGATTAAAGGCCTGCACCACCACATTTGGCAACATTCTGTTGTCTTGGTGGTAACACAGCTGTATATACATTTGCTGAAGTTAATTTGAATTGTACTGCTCAGATGGAAGAGGAGCCAGGAGTATAATCAGTATTATAATATGCTTAGTACAGGTGAGACCTTGGGTTCAATGGCCATCACACAAAAAGAAAAAAAATGCCAAGGAAGGATTTTGTCAGATGAGGTTGAAGCAGTGGAATCTTAAGCTTGAGGCTAGCATAGACAATTTAGACCCTGTCTTAAAATACAATATAAATTAATCCCAGCACTCAGGCAGAGCCAGACGGGTTTCTGGGAGTTCGAGGCCAGCTTGGTCTATAGAGTGAGTTCTAGGACAGCCAGGGCTGTTACATAGAGAAACCCTGTCTCAACAAAACAAAACAAACAAACAAAAAGACCACCACCACCAAAAACTAAATAAATAAATCCATAGAAATAAAATGTAGAAAAAGAATTAGTAGAGCTAAATGTTGAAATGCCTGCCTAGCATTCCTAAGAACCTTAGTTCAATCTCTAGTTTCACCAAAAAGAAAAGACTAAATTATTCCCAGTTAAAACACTTATATATATTTTTAACAGCTGAGCATGCTGGTACTCTCCTGGAATCCTAGCACATGGGAAATGGAGGCAGGAAGATCAGAAGTTCAAGACTAGCTTCAGCTACATAGTGAGTTTGAGGCTATTGTGGACATCATGAGATACTGTCTGAAAAACAAAAACAGTGTAACAACCCACCAGGATAGACTTAAGTTCTAGCCTCCTTCATGAGGCTTCCCCTTTTGCATTTGTTTTCTAGTGAGTCCTTTCCAGGTTTTGGTTCCTGCCTCAGCTCCTCAGAGGTGATGATCTGGTAGATCTGTCAGAATGTGTGTGCAGCTCAGCAAGACCATGTCCATAGGCAGCTCTGTGAAAGACCAAACTCCTGAGTGCTGGCTAAGGTGGAGCCTGGGAGTATAACAGACCTTCAGAGCCGTCTATCAAGTACATTGCTCTCAGCTATTGCTGCTCTCTTCCCCACAGGTTGGGACAAACATTCCTATGGTTACCATGGCGATGATGGGCATTCCTTCTGCTCCTCGGGAACGGGTCAGCCCTACGGTCCCACATTCACCACAGGGGATGTGATCGGCTGTTGTGTCAACCTCATCAATGGCACCTGCTTCTACACCAAGAATGGCCATAGCCTGGGTAGGTGCATAGGAGACCTTGGAGGGTCTAGCCTGTGGAGCCACTTTGGTTGATGAGAAACTCAAAGGCAGGCCTTGAAGTCAAAGTAGTATCATGGAGCCTCTGTACAGCTCTGGGGAACTGCAGTCCTTTCCAGCCGTTGGAACCCTTTCAGGTGAATGGAAGGCAATAAGGAATGCCCACTGCTAACCCGTCCCTTCAGCAGCATTATTGGATAAGCCCAGGTGGTTGCTGAGAGTGGAGCCGTGTTCTTGTCATGATCCTGTCTTGTCTTGTGTGTAGTTCCTGATAGAGAAAAAGTTTGGGGACCCTGAGTTTAGTTATCAGTGATTATGGTTTAGATCAGGGTTTGCATGTCTATAACGTGGCCCAGGCTTTGGCCAGTTCTTCTGATAGTGGGGTACTGAAAGTAACGGTGAGGGCTGCCAGACAGAAGGTAAAGAGACAGGGACGAGTAAAGTAGGGACGGAACTCTGGCCTGCTCATGGTTAACAAGAAGCAGCATTGACAGAATTACAAAGGAAAATTCAGAGAGAATGGGAAGAATGGGCTGGAGAAAGGGCCAGGAGAAAAGGCAGGTATCCGGAGGTTAACCTCTAGTGATGGGTCTGAGAAATGGGAGTGGAGGTCCAGCAGGATAGATGGGGTGGGTGCACTTGCAAGAAGAGGAAATTGAGGAAGGAGCTGGACTAGTCGAGTGAAGGAATACAGCAGTGGGAAAGTTGGGGGTCTGATGCGCTCCTTCAAAGGAGCTGTTCTCTACATGTATAGAAACTCAACTTTAGAACTTGAGCTGGATGTGATGGTGAATGCCTGTAATTCCAGCACTAGAGGGACGGGGGCAGGAAGAGCAGAAGTTCAAGGCTGTCCTCAGCTGTACAAAGGGTTTGAGACCAGTCTAGACTATAAGAGCACTATACAAACAAAACCGGGTTTGGGGGAGGAAAGAGAAAGAACATGCCAGATGTGACATATGCCTGAAATCTCAGCATTAAGGAGCTGAGGCAAGATGGTTTCTATGAGCTAAAGGCCAGCCTGAGTTATGTAACTACTCAAGGTTGTCCTGTGACTTCCACACGTGCTGTGGCATATGTGTGCCCCTATTCAAATGAATACATACGTACACAAGATAAAGGGACTAGTAAATGGCCACACTGTCCCAACTTGGTCCTTACCTGCTGGGTTTGCCTGCCTTGCAAGGGCCTCTGCTCTGACCATACCCTGCTTCTCCCGAGAAGAGGACCTGTAGCACCTTACTAACCAGACCACCAAGCTTTGCAGAAATGGAAACTGGGTGCCCTGCTTCTGCTGACTTTTGGGGCAGTAAATATCTGGCTACTGTTCCTACACTGTATGTGTAGGTGGAGTTTTCCTGTTCCAGCAGCTGCTCTCAACCACTCAGAGCCTTAATATTAATAATAAATGCTCAGCCAATAGCTCAGGCTTGTTACTAGCTAACTCTTACATTTTAAATTAACCCAAATTTCTTATCTATGCTTTACCATGTGGCTTAGTACCTTTTCTCAGTACAACATGTCCATCTTGCTTCTCTCAGTATCTGCTTGAGACTCTTGACTCCACCCTTCTCTCCTCCCAGCATTCTGAGTTTGGCTCTCCCACCTAACCTTATCTTGTTCAGCTACTGGCCAGTCAGCTGCTTTATTAAACCAATCATAGTGACATATATTCACACAGTGTAAAGGAATATTCCACATGAGTGGTTTTTCTAGGAGATGAGCCAGCCAGAATCAAGATCCCTAAGGTAATTAGGTTTGCTATTGACTGGGGATATGCAACTAAGAGCCAGCATTCTTCAGCCATTCTTCGTACACCACAGCCTAGAGCAAGCAGGAAAGGAAGATGGGTGATTGAGAACATGTCACAGAGGCAGAGCTTCCCCTGGTGCACATCTGGAGGAACTCCTGACCATCACCTAGGAGCAGTCGCTGGTGTCCCACTGGCAAGATCTCAGGAAGGTTCTTTGCTCCTCACTCTGCTTTTTGACGCCAGCTGTTTCCTCACTTTGGGTTCATCTGCTGCCAGAATCCAAGGGCTCTGGTTGTATGCTCTCATTGTGTGTCCTTTCACTGTCTGTCTGCCGTCAGGCTCGGTCCTACCCCTTCATGTGCTTGCCTTTCATATCCCTGTAGCCTGTCCATCCTGCTTACAGCATGGTGTCTGTTGTGGGTATAAGGCTGGGAGACTGCCATGCTGTCCCTGTAGTACCTGTGTGCTTAGTGCCTCCTTTGGGCCCTGTAGATGTGTGCTAGGACCACCAAAGGGCCTCAGACTCTTTGCTAGCTGGTCACCCAGGCCATTTTTGGTATTCATCTGCCTAGTGAATTCTTTTTATGGACTCTGTGCAAGACTTACTCTACGTGTTTAATTAAACTTGATGTGGTAGTACATTGCCTATTTTTTCTATCCTTTAAAAAAGCTTCTATGGTCTTATTTCTTAATATTTGATGTTAATTTCAAACTTCTGTTAACCCAAAGTATGATAAACAAGTACCATTTAATGAAGATATTCATTAACATATTAGAAGAGGAAAAAGCCAAGATTTGAGTTCTGTGTGTAGTTAAGCTTGCCTAGATAGACAGCAAGCATTAAAAACCAGTTGTGTGGTCTGAAGATGTAGTCCAGTGGTAGAGCATTTGCCTAGATTCTTCAAGATACGAAGTTCAATCCTTAGTATCACAAAATAAGGCAAAATAAATACAAAAAAGCCAAAGAAAGAGGCAGTTAAGCTCTGTCAGGTTGCTCAGGCTGTAATCTCAACTTCTTGAGGCAGGGGTCTTGAAAGCTTAGGGCCAGCTAGGGCATCTTAATAAGAATCTGTCCTAAAATTAAAAAATGAAAAGAGCTGATGGAATACTTGCCTGGCCTAGTCAAGGCCCTGGCTTCCATCCTTAATATTGGCGGGGAGAAAGAATCAAGTATGTTAGCTTGAAGCTCATGTTTTACCATCTGGTCCACAAGTATATTTTTGAGACCTAACTGAAAATTAATATGTCCTGTCTTTTACATTTTCTGGATCATGGAATTTCATGAAGTTTGAGTGATAGATATTTGGTGAATCTTCCCATGTCATGTGCCATCTTATTATTATTTTTTAAAGATTTATTTATTTATTATGTAGACAGGAGAGGGTGCCAGATCTCATTACAGATGGTTGTGAGCCACCATGTGGGTGCTGGGAATTGAACCCAGGACCTCTGGAAGAGCAGTCAGTGCTCTTAACCTCTGAGCTATCTCTCCAGCCCCACCATCTTATTATTATTAATATGCTTCAGCTCTAATCCCTTACACTTTAGGGAATTAGAATTACATATCCTACTTCTGGCCTGCCTGGGTCTTTTCTTTGTCATAGCACTCAAGCCCTGTGTGCCATCATTCGGTATCTCTTGCTGTGTTCAGGGGCACTTGGAGGGCCAGTTGGCTTATAGCTGTTTCCCCAGTCCTGTTACTGGACCTGGCTCCTCAACAGCTATTTATAAAATGGTAGAGACAGAGGACTGATATCTGGTCCACATGTGGTCTGTGCGCTTGTAGATTGTTCTTCATGTGGTCCTGTACTGTCCCATATGGTCTTCTGTTCTCAGCTTCAGGGACCCCAGACCCTGTTCGATCCAGGGTTCTTCTTATCAGCAAGTCTGGCTATCTTGTTTGCCTGGCCTTTCTTCCTGTGGGTCTACACAAATCTTACTGTCCTAGTAGCTTTGGTGAGGCTCACAGGGCCTCAACAGGGAGCAGTGTTTCCTCCCACAGTGCAGTAGAGATTAGTTCTTTTCCTTGTTGTCCTGAAAGCCCTTCGAGGATTTGTCTTTCCTGGTGCTGTTGTGAGGCAGAGTTGGGCAGGTCTGAGTGCGTCAGCCTCTGTCCAGAGTGTGGCAGTTTTCCCACTGTGGAGCCCCCTGTAGCCAGCTTGTACTAGACCCCGTGGTGTGTGAAGCAGCTTTCACAGACTGTCTCATTTTTGTTTGCTTGTTTCTTTTTTTCCCTTGAGGTAAATTAAAGGGTTAGTATTACCCTTTCTTCAGATAGATGGTCTAGAGCACTTTGGGTAACTTGCCACGGGTCACATGGCAGTAACTGAGATCAGGAGTCCCCCTTTTAATGTCCTCTGAGCATCTTTCGAAGCCCGGGAGTGAGTAACATCTTAGATCTCCAAGATCTGCAAGGGCAGCTTAATGAGGGACTTCTGGTGCTGTGACTCTGACCCTATATGTGAGGCTCACAAGTGGCCTTAGGCCAGTGGAGCATAATAAGGTTTTTGACTTTCACTCATTGAAGAGCAAAGTAGCTGTGCGAAGAATGTTTTATCTCTCTTTACCTTGGGTTTTAGTCTGTGAACTAGTGTGAGAAATAATGTACACTTGCTAAGGCTGTCATCAGACTTCACTGTGCTGTTTGCCAAGTTTCTGTTTCCTTCTGGATGAGGGTTCAGAAAGTCCTTTGGGACCTTCAAGGAGTCAGTGGTTTGAATACCCCTAACGCCAAAAGCTGAGGAGTTCCAAGATGATGACAGACTATCTAAAAACGTGGTCTGTGAGGTCTTGGAAGAGACTTCCTTGGCTCTCACATTCTGATGCACTACTCTAAGGATATTGCTCAGGTCTCCTGATAAGTTTGGGGTTGCATGACCTCCTCCCTTACTGCAGCTCAAAAGTGAAGTCTCTAGAGATGGTTTTCCCACTCCTGCCGGAGGGTTTGCAGATGCACATTGTCAGCCAGCGCTTGGATAGTAAGATAATAAGGAGCTTCTGAGGACTTGGAACCAGACAAGCAGCTGCCACCCTCCCTGCCTGCCCTTCTCTGTCAACTTGGACTGTTAGACTCAGACTAGGACTGTGCAGGTCCACCACTACTGACATCTCAGTGACCAGAGCAAGGCCTTTAACCTCGGACGCTTCTTTACCTTGCCTGTAAATGGGAGAATGAAGAGAATGCCTGGTCCAAGGAATTGACATGAGGAGTGGATCAGGTAATAGATGATGCAGGGTGAGAGCACACAGTAGGTTTCTATGAAGACCTTTTAGATCAAAAGGCTTGAACAGCTTTAGGTGATACATTACTAGGTAGAAAAACTATAGGCAATTAATTACCTAAGGTTCTGGTTTCCCTTTTGGTTGGATTATCCAGCAAGAGGAGGGCCCAGGCCTAAAACTACCAGGGCCTAGTACATGTTTGGCCACCATCTGCATCTCGAGTTCACAGAGGCATGGAGACCAAGGCATCCATCCCTATCTAATGGCCTAATCATTGTCCTTTCCTCCCTGCAGGTATAGCCTTCACAGATCTCCCGGTAAGTACTACTAATGGGTCTTCCTCCTCCTGGGCTGTTGGGCTGCCTGGGGTGGGTGGTGGTACCTGCAAGTGCAGGCTGTGGAGTCTGGCCCTTTCCCCAAGCAGGGATGTGTGATGTGCTGCCAGCTTGAGGGTGCCAGTAGGGGTTACCTGCTGGCCGTCCTCTCTTCAGCAAGGCCTGGTCTTCCTCCACGTCTCTTAGCAGGTGACAGAAATTTGTGTCATTTTCTAAGGCAGTTGTGGTGGGTGGGGATAAGGGAAAGGTGGTAGAATGAGGGTAACCCCATGACACAGGCTGATCTGAATCAGATACCCGTGACTTCCAGCCAGTGAACTGGGGTGTGGCATATAGAGATTGCTCCTGAACTTTTAGGAACCAGGTCCTTATACAGACCCATCAGAGATCCCTGAGGAAAGCCAGCACGCCTGGAAACTTAGAATGCTACCATTCAGGGTTCCCCTAAGCCTGGGAGATGAGTTGTAGAGGCTTTTCTCTCCTTAGAAAGGGATGGGGTTTCCTGTCAGCTTAGTTTGGGGCTCTCGGTCCCATTACTTTACTGAGTGGTTCAGGCATTGTCATATGCAGGGCCTTCACCCAAAGTGTTGGGAGCCTGCATGGGTCTGTGTGCCCTGGCTGGTTCTGAGAAGGACAAGTTTCTTGACTTTGGTGGCTGCTTTAGGATCCTGGGTATCCCACTTTGCCCCGAGAAGTGTATTTGTGATCTGAGGG
This sequence comes from Peromyscus leucopus, assembly GCF_004664715.2. Classification (NCBI taxonomy): domain Eukaryota; kingdom Metazoa; phylum Chordata; class Mammalia; order Rodentia; family Cricetidae; genus Peromyscus; species Peromyscus leucopus. Next base: position 107,551,440 of record NC_051067.1, on the reverse strand, counting down.
GCCTCTGAATCTTAACTGCAGTACCCACAGTCATGTTTGAAATTCCTGTCTATGTATCAGAATCCTTCTTCCTACCTGGAGGCCCCAACAAAGGGGCTGTTGTCCTAGGCAAAGGGAGCAGACTTAGAAGAATTCTGACTCTGGCTGGGGAAGCATCTAGGTATGGAGACATGACATGAAGTGAACAGACGTGAGTGTGGACAGTTTGCTGTCACGTGCTGGAAAGACTGGGAGATGTCCCTGTGGGCTTTGCCTGCGGTGTAGAAGATGGAAGAAAAGAAGGGAAGTAGAGTCTGTGGGTTTAGACCCCCTGGTGGGCTGAACCCCATGTGCCCAGAAACATAGGAAGTACTTGTCAATGACTGAGAGTGCAAGGTGAGAGGGCTCGAGGGAGTCAGAGGTGGTGGGGCACACCTGAAATCCTAGCATTTAGGAGGTGGAGGCAGCAGGGCCAGTTCAAGGTCATCAATTACATAGTGAGTTCGAGGCCAAAAGGGCTATGTGAGACCCTACCACCACCACCACCCCCCCCCCCACACACACACACAGGGTTTCTCTGTGTAGCTTTGGAGCCTGTCCGGGATCTCACTTTGTAGACTAGACTGGCCTCAAACTCACAGAGATCAACTTGAGAGACCCTTTCTTTAAAAAAAAAAAAAAAAAAAAAAAAAAGTAGATGGGGTTCCTGGGGAAATAGTGTCTAGTGGCATGGGGAGGAGGTGGGTGAAGCTTTGGGCATTGGCATTAGGAGCCACAGGAGGCACTGAATGAGGGAGGACGTGACCTGACTAGATCTAGTCATGGAAGTGGGTAGTATAAGCAGAGAGCTCCATACATCACTGGCCAGAAGGCCTCTGCTGAGTAAGCCTTTCACAGGAAGAGGAGCGGCCCCCTCTCCATTACCAGCTCTAGAAGCGATTCACCAAATCCTTTGGCTATTCTATGTTCCTCATTTCTTATGTCACCCCATCCCCTCACGGACCTTTTCTTGGTGGCCAAGGCCATCCTTGGCCCTGCATCTCTTTCTGGGAGAAGCCATAGGCCACCCCGTAGCACGTTTTTATTAGTATGTGTGTGGTGGTGTGCAGTCCTGGATGCTACTGTGTACCTTGGCCAGAGGCCCTGGGGACACAGTGGCCTTTGATGCAGAACAGAAGACTTTCCATGCTGAGCCGTGCTTGCATTTCTTTTTCTTCTCACTTGAAGCTTTTGGTGTAGTTTTTCTGCTAGGGAGGTAGACAGAATGCGATCGATCCCTGCTGCCTCTGGCATGCTGCTCTCTTCTAGGGAATCATGGAAGTAAAGAGAAGCCCTGCAGCCCTGCTGCTCTCAGGGGCTTGACTGACATTCATTCTCCTCCTCAGGCCAACCTCTACCCCACCGTAGGCCTGCAGACTCCTGGGGAGATTGTGGATGCCAACTTTGGGCAGCAGCCCTTCCTGTTCGACATTGAGGACTATATGCGGGAATGGCGTGCCAAAGTCCAGGGCACCGTCCACGGCTTCCCCATCAGTGCCCGGCTTGGCGAGTGGCAGGCGGTGCTGCAGAAGTGAGTGTTGTCCCCTCTCCCCTAGGCCTCATGGTGCTGTAGGCCTATGCAGTCCTGCAGATGCTGCTAACAATTCCAGCTGCTGCTCCCTCTCATCAGCGGCTGTCTCCCTCTTTGTACTTCGGAGCTGCTCCTAGTTAACCTTGCTGGGACTAGAGGGAAGACTCGGTGGTTCAGAGCACACGGTACTCTTGTAGAAGACCTGAGTTCAGTGCCCAGCACCCGTGTCAGGGGCCTCCCAACCACTTGTAACTCCAGCTCCAGGAGATCTGACATCTCCAGCCTCTCAGTCACACAAACCCACACATACACTGAAGACATACATACAATTAAAAATAACAGGTTAAAAAAACAAACCTTCCCCTCAGGCAGCTCACAAGGCTCCTGTGTGTAAGATCACCAGCACAGGGCAGGTGTGGTGGTGCACGCCTTTAGTCTCAGCAGTCGGGAGGCAGAGGCAAGCAGATTTCTCAGTTTGAGGCCAGCCTGGGCTACAGAGCAAGTTCCAGGATAGCCAGGATTACATAGAGAAGCCCTGTCTCAAAAAAAAACCATTAAAAATAAAATCTAGCCGGGCGGTGGTGGCGCACGCCTTTAATCCCAGCACTCGGGAGGCAGAGCCAGGCGGATCTCTGTGAGTTCGAGGCCTGCCTGGGCTACCAAGTGAGCTCCAGGAAAGGCGCAAAGCTACGCAGAGAAACCCTGTCTCGAAAAACCAAAATAAATAAATAAATAAATAAATAAAAATAAAATCTATATTGCCATACTTTGGCTTGAGATCACTTCCCAGGGTCAGCATCCAGCTAAGTATCCCTGTGTCCGTGGCAGAGCGGTATCAGGAAGTCTTCCTTAGGATCAGCCTTGGCTAGTTAATGTCTGAATTGTCTTGGAAGCCAGTGTTGCTGAGATCTAACAGGGGCCCAAGTTTGGGTCTTTATTTCCCTAGCCAACTGCATACCTGGGTAAAGCAGTGACCATTACTCATCCACCTGTTAGGAGGTGGATGTGAGCTTGGCTCCCAAGGGTAGGGAAGGGCTTGGCTTCTGCTAACCTTGATCATTGTTCTGCAAAGGCACCAGGGGGCCAGGGATAGAAGTGGGTTCTCATCCAGTCTCAGTTGGTCTCTAACCCCCACCTCCCCAAACCCTCACCCTGGCCTTTCTCCTTAGTTCTCTTTCTCTTGTGTTACTGGAAATTGAACTGAGAGCTTTGTGTATGCTAGGAAAGCACTATCACAGAGCCACATCCCCAGTATTCAGCCTTCTTTTCTTGAGGGATTGACTAAGGTAGACTCAAGGAAGGGCTGAGATACAGGTAGCCAGACCTGGGAATAACAGCATAACTATCTCTGGTTTCCAGCCCAGCAGCTGAGAAGTGCTTCCTTAAAGGCCAGAGCAAAACCATTCTCCACAATATACTTGCTGGTTGGGCAGGAGAAGAGGTGGAGTTACTTTCAGGGTCGGGCACAGCACATGGATGTTTTGTTTATGTGTATGTATCCATGGTGCCTGTATGTGTCCTATGCAGCATTTGCCAAGACCTGCGTATAACTTGTGTTCTGTTATTCACATAGCTTTATTTTATAAAATTGGAAGTGGCTAGGTTATGTTAGAGATAGATTTGTCACAGCTTCATGTCTGACTGGCTTCCCCTGGTGAGACTCAGGTATTATTATTCTCCCCTTCCCTCCTCCCTCTGTGACCGCAGTAGAACCCAGGTCCTCATACATGCTAGGCAGCCAAGTACTGCTGACCTGAATCCCCAGCCCCTGTTTCTTTTGCTGGGATAAGTAACCCTTTCATAATAAAGAAATTTACATATATACAGGGCTAGAGAGATGGCTAAGAGGTTAAGAGTACTTGCTGCTCTTGTAGAGAACTGTGTTCGGTTCCCAGAATCCACATACAGCTCACAACCATTTGTAACTCTAGTTCCACAGGATTTGATACTCTTCTGTATTAATCAGGTACCAGGCATACACACAGTACATATGCATACATGAAGGCAAACACTCAAATACATACAATAATAATAATAATAATAAAAATAAAATAAGTGCTTAAAATTACTTCCTTAGTGTCCTCTAGAGCAGTGTTTTTTGTTTTGTTTTTTCAAGACAAGGTTTCTCTGTGTAGCCCTGCCTGTCTCAGAACTCACTCTGTAGACCAGGTTGACCTCGAACTCAGAGATCCACCTGCTTCTGCCTCCTGAGTGCTGGGATTAAAGGCGTGCACCACCACTGACCGGCTAAACAGTATTCTTAAGTCAAAGAAGCTATATTTTATTTACTGATTTTTATTTTCTATGAATTAGTGCTTTGCCTGCAGTTGTATTATGTGCGTTTTGTGTGTGTGTCTGGTACTTGTGGAGACCAGCAGAGGGCATTTGATCCCCTTGACCTGGAGTTACAGATGATTCTGAGCCACTATGTGAGCGCTGGGAACCAAACCCAGGTACTCTGCAAGAGCAGTCAGTGCTCTTAAACCACTGAGCCGTCTCTCCAGCCCCAAGAAAGTACTTTTTTTTTGGTTTTTCGAGACAGGGTTTCTCTGTGTAGCTTTGCGCCTTTCCTGGAACTCACTTGGTAGCCCAGGCTGGCCTTGAGCTCACAGAGATCCACCTGGCTCTGCCTCCCGAGTGCTGGGATTAAAGGCGTGCGCCACCACCACCGCCCAGCGAAAGTACATTTTAGAGGTATCTGCTGTTCATGTGGGCTCATCTGAACCATGTTTTTTTTTTCAAAATACATTGTTCTTCTGTTTATGATCAAATGCCAAGCATTTTGTTTGTATTACCTTTTTTTTTCCTCCGTGATAGGGTTTCTCTGTTTTATTTTGGTGCCTGACCTGGATCTCGCTCTGTAGACCAGGCTGGCCTCGAACTCACAGAGATCCACCAGGCTCTGCCTCCCTGGTGCTGGGATTAAAGGCATGTGCCACTACTGCCTGGCTGTTTGTATTCTTATTTGTCACTTAAAACATAAGAAGACAAACAGCCAAAGTTGCACACAGCCTCAGAACATTTCCCATACATCTCCCATCCACATGAGTCATAAGAGCTCATCTTTGTACATGTACACATATGCATACATATAGCACTGCTCAGCCAGCTTTAGATGGGGTTAAATCGTTGTACATTATGCCCTTCCACAAAGATTGTGCTCCTATTGGCCATGCCGTGCCTGTTTGTTCCCAGCAAAATAAGCCTGATATCATGAATTCTTGGGCACTTGATACATGGTATGTCATGGAGTTAATTTGGACCATAGATTAATCTCCTATTACTCTAGAGCAGTGGCTCTCAAATTTCCTAATGTTGCGACCCTTAAATACAATTCCTCATGTTGCTACTTTATAACTACAGATGTGCTACTGTTATGAATCCCAATGTAAATATCCCATATGCAGGATATCTGATGTGTGGACCCCAGAGGGGTTGAGAACTGCTGCTTGAGAGCCAGTGCTGCCAGCTGGCAGGCTCACTGGGGACAAGGATACTTCTGCCTAGAACAGGCAGCCCCGGAGTACCACGCTGCCTTTCTCACTATTTGCTTAAGTTTAGTACTTCTGTCAAGTGTGGGTGTGCCGGGCAACCTCTGTGTCCTGGCAACTGCCACACAGTTGCCATTTTAGGCAGGCCTGAGGTAAACTCATTGACCAGATCTGGACTTGCTGCAGTCTACTAGAAGGCAGCATTTCTGTGAGATTGAGGGCAACAGATCTCAGAGAACCGTAGCCACTCCTGTGACCTGTGAGCACAGAGGTGACAGTCCCTCTCCTACCAACAGAATGAGTACTCGAGGGAAGTTTTCACTTTCTTCATCCACTTCCAGGTCACACCTTCAAGGTATATTTAGGGGAGTCCTCAGGTGTATGTAGTTCGTCCCCCTTCAGTGCTCTATGGGAAATGTGGTTCTTGAGTGTTACCTTGAGCTCTTTTTTTTTTTCTAGCATGGTCTCGTCTTACCTGGTGCATCATGGGTATTGTGCCACAGCCACAGCTTTTGCCCGAATGACTGAAACCACGATTCAGGAAGAACAGGCATCCATAAAGAACAGACAAAGTAAGGTTAATTTTTCTCTCCCTATGGCTCCTTACCTGCCCCCAAATCTGTCGCTTACTTCTGTTAGCCTGTCAAAAGTCTAGTCCAACCCTGTCCTTGGCATCCTGGAGACCAGTTTGCATGTTCCAGTGCTTGCTCCTGTCCTCCATTCAAGATACAACTGCCACAAGGGCAGCCAGTGGCCCCAGAAGGTCTCAGAGCAGCGTCCCTAACGTAACACACTTGAAAGTCAGGTACAGGCCTGGTCCTGGCATGACAGAACTCTGTTCCTCCATGTTAGTTTCCTCTCCCTGCCCCCTGAATCCTGGGTTCTACTTAGCCTCCTATTCGTGATCTTCCAAAAGGAATGTTTGCGTTTTACTACACACCACCTTGTCTTTTCCATCGCTTACTCAAGTTTAATCGTTCTGCCCGTTCTTGGCCAGAGAGAGGACTCGGTGCTCAGACAGGGTGAAGCTGATGCTCTCTGGCTGTTGTCATACTATCTCCCTGCTCCCTACATCTGGTCCTACCCTTTGCAGACACCCTATTCTTTCTTGACCAAAGGCAGCTCTCCTGGTATTCTGTATGTTTGGAACCCTTTCCTGGAAGGAGGGATAGGATAGAGAACAGAACCCACAGAGTATAAGATAGAAGGAGAGGAGAATGTGGGTGAGTGGATATATTTTTATGAATGTGCCTGTGAGTGCCCACCTTTGTCTGAGCCCATCCTCTCCGTGCCTGGTTCTGGGTCTGGGTCCTCTAGAGAAGTTGTGCTCAACCAGACAGATGGAAAGGTGTCCTATCCTAGAGGTGGAGTCTACAAATGAGAGAGCTTCAGACCCAGAAGTCATTCACAGCAAGATGCATCAGGTCCTAGGGCAAGAGTGGGAAGGGAGCAGCAAGATGCTGCTGGCCAGAGAAGTGCCGTCATCAGAGACGCCAGTGTGAGGTAGACTACCTCTTCTCCCAGTGCGGAGCACACTGCAGCATCTACACATTGTCAAGATGTGGACCTTAGCCCGAGATCGCGATCGCACAGCCAGGGTTCTCCTCACTAGCTAGCTCCCTGGCTTCTTGTGCCCTGCAGGAGCGGACTTCCAGAACTTCACTACCCCTAGGCTGTGAGTTCTTGTTCTCCCCTCATATTTTTGAAGACTCCATGACAGCTGACCCAAAGCAGCGTCTGCTGTAGTCCTGAGCAACCAAGTTCTCCCAGCCTTTTTTGTGAGCTTCTCCAGCTAGCAGCATGCCAAGAGCCAGCCCACCTGACTTCAGGCCAGGGATGTGGAGGGGATCTCAGCCCTTACTCACAGCCGTGCTCTTCTCTACAGAAATCCAGAAGCTGGTGTTGGAAGGCCGGGTGGGTGAAGCTATTGAAACAACCCAACGCTTCTACCCCGGGCTGCTGGAGCACAACCCCAACCTACTCTTTATGCTCAAGTAAGTCAGGGTTGCAGTTCCAGAGCCTGGCCCTCGGCTTGCACAGGAGTCCACAGCCTGGGCCAGGCCAGAGCGTCAGTGCTGGTGTCCCTTCACAGGTGTCGACAGTTTGTGGAGATGGTGAACGGCACTGACAGTGAGGTCCGCAGCCTGACCTCCCGAAGCCCCAAGTCCCAGGACAGCTACCCTGGCTCCCCCAGCCTCAGCCCCCGGCACGGCCCTGGTAGTTCCCACATGCACAACACAGGTCAGCCCTTCTTCAGAGTTCTCTGGGATGAGCTGGTGTGGAGAAGAATGGCCACCCCACCTACCTTTCCTTGTGGTGGACTTAGGACCGACTGCTGGGTTGGGTGGGAGGGAAAAGGCCACTCCGGCAATCCTGAGGGCCCACTTGTGACCCGCCTTCTCTGACCCACCGGCTTCTAGGAGCAGACAGTCCCAGCTGCAGCAATGGCGTTGCCTCCACCAAGAACAAACAGAACCACAGTAAATACCCCGCACCCAGCTCCTCCTCCTCGTCCTCGTCCTCCTCGTCCTCCTCTTCCCCGTCCTCCATCAATTACTCCGAGTCCAACTCAACAGACTCCACCAAGTCCCAGCCCCACAGCAGTACCAGTAACCAGGAGACCAGGTGCCTGTCTTGCTCCTCTCTCTCCACTTCTGTCCTGTGCCCACTGGACCCACCACTGGGCAGTCTCCTTTGAAATGCTGCCTGCTGCCCTTTACCCTCGCGTCTGTCGTAGGTCTTGTCTGGACTGCAGCCTCTTGAAAGGTCAGGCCAAACACTGGTTCTGGCTTTTGTCCCTATTCAAGACATAGCGGTCAGTTCCCTTGACCCTGCCAGACTTAAGAACATGGCGGCCTACACAGGGACTCCTTCTCCAAGGAGGCTGGGCCTGTTAGAACCCCTCGGGTCTACAGTTCAGGAGTTTTTTATGAAGTCAGGCTCATGGATAGCCATGTGGCCTGGGCTGTAGGCTGCAGCTCCAAATGGCTTTCAGCAGGTCCTGGGCATGCCTAAATGCTGACCTTAGTTTGGGTCCCTGCCAAGGCCTCAGAGATACCCAATCAGTTCAGTTGGTAGGGAAGAGAAGGAAATATTGAAGAGGTGTGTCAACTCAGAAGAGAGCTCCTGAGAGGAGTCACGGGCAGCTTTGGGACAAGAATAGGAATCCTTAACAAGCACCTAGAGATGACTATGGTGAGGCTGAGATCTGGAGCCTAGAAGGCCTGGGTTATCTCTCCTCTCATGCTCCTGCAGTCCTTCAGTTTGATGCCATTGTAGGACCCATTATGGTCCCTCAGGTAAACTCCTTCGGTTTACCTGAAGCGATGGTAAGCAAAGCCTGGACAGAGGCCCGACTCATCTCCACTCTTCTCTGCAGTGACAGTGAGATGGAGATGGAGGCGGAACACTACCCCAATGGTGTGTTGGAAAGCATATCCACGCGCATCGTCAACGGTGCCTACAAGCATGAAGACCTGCAGACAGATGAGTCCAGCATGGGTAGGTACTGTTCCTTAGTATGACCCAGCCCCTGTGTTCCTTGAGAGGGCCACATACAGTCCTAATGCCCACTTCCTCTTCAGAGGGCTAAGATGGCAGGCTCTGGCAGCTGGACTGAGTCAGCTACTTTCTTAGTCATTCCTGGATGCGTCCTTGAGGTGGCTTCCAGTGTGAAGGAAGGGCCATGTCTGCTGCCAAGACCCTTCAAAGGCCACAGGGAGTTTGAGAATGTGCCCTGATCAGCTCCATGCAGGGTGGGAAGGGGAGGTTTCCAAGCCTTGCCCCACCGCTGGTCTGTGTGTGCCAGCTGGACAGAGCTGCTCCACCTGCTGGCTCTCCGAGCCCTTGCCTGCCTTTGGCAGAAGCTGTAGCTTCCCGGGGTCCTTCCTCTTCTTCCCTCTCCGCCCTCTAATGTGTTTTCTGCTGATCTCTGGGTGCAGACGATGGGCATCCACGGCGGCAGCTCTGCGGGGGCAACCAGGCTGCCACAGAAAGGATCATCCTGTTCGGCCGGGAGCTGCAAGCATTGAGTGAGCAGCTGGGCCGAGAGTACGGCAAGAATTTGGCCCACACGGAGATGCTGCAGGTAAAGGATAAGCCAGGTCCTCACACAGAGCACTTTCCCATTTGTGCCGAGGCTCTGGGAACATCTAGGGGCAGCGGTAATAGGCCAGAATGGGCTCTAGTTATGTCTGCTGTAAAATTTGGGGTGTGTAGGGTGTTCCCCCCATTCCAAGATCTAAAGAGGGTGTATCTTTGCCTGACTCTCTAGTCCAGGTATATTGAGCTCTCCCTGGGCCCCATGCAGTCTTCTGACCTCCTCTGGAGCCATGGGAATATGTCGAGTGCTACATTCCTCTCATGGATGCTCTGTCCCTTAGGATGCCTTTAGCCTACTAGCATATTCAGACCCCTGGAGCTGCCCAGTTGGCCATCAGCTTGACCCCATCCAGAGGGAGCCTGTGTGTGCTGCTCTCAACAGCGCCATTTTAGGTGAGTGCATCTAATGAAAGCAAAAGTTAACCCGTGAGTGTGGGTGGCCACCTTCCCTCTTCCTAGAAATAGCATCAAGATGGGCATAGGCCTTCATAGGGAACCTGACCCTAACTCCCTCTGCCCAACTGAGTTGGCCGCTAGTTCATGGCCATGGGCCAGGCCAACTTACTTGCTCTAGAGAAGGCCAAGGTCCTCAGATTCCTATCATGAATACAGGGCCATGGCCGGTGGCTAGAACACTCAGACAATAAACACTGTTCCAAGAGTTCTGTCCATACCTCTAACCTCTAGGGAACTTTGACCTGCGCCCAAGTCCTTGACTAGGCATTGACCATGTCTTACAATCTTCTCCACAGAGTCTCAGAACCTGCCAAAGCAGCCGCCTCTGATGCTTGCCCTGGGCCAGGCATCTGAATGTCTGCGGCTCATGGCCCGAGCAGGCCTGGGATCTTGCTCTTTTGCCAGAGTCGATGACTACTTGCACTAGCTGACCTTCCTGGCTGGCTCTGGCTGGCCGCCCTTCAGCCTAGGGCTGGAGCAACCCTGCCCTCCACAGGCACCTGGTACAGAGACCTGGAAGCCATGGGCAGAGTCAGTCCCACTCCTCCTACCTGCCGGTCCTCCCTCTCTCCATCCCTCCCTCCTTCTTTTCCTTGTCCTCTCCTTCTCCTTCTCCCTTCCACGTGCAGCGGCCTGTGACACAGTATTGGCTGGTTACTCATGTAGCGGCTTCTCCTTTAAAGGAGATTTTGTTTTGAGGAAAGGTTGGGTTTTTAATCTTTTTCTTCCTCCTGACTGAGCCACCAGTGTTTATCTCGGGAGAGTTTGTGCTGAGCTGGTTTCTGCTGACTTAGTAATGAAGCCTATCCAGGTTGATGATAGCTTATTATTTTCATAAGTAAAAAACAAACAAACAAATGAGATTATATATATATATATATATAAATATATATATATTAAAAAAGACACAGTATTTATCGTAGCACTAGTGGTCCAGCACCTCTTGGGTGAGGCTGTCCAGACACCATGTGTTTTTATTTGAGTCCAACTCATTAAAAAAGAATCATCTCTTGTCACTTCAGTCAAGTGATTTGTTTATTTTAGGCTCCCCTTTTATTGAGCCACAGGTCCAGCTGAGGCTGCTTGGTGGGCAAGGTCAGGCTGAGCTACTTTGCAGCATCCCAGGAGGTCGGGGTCTCGAGGCCCCTTATAGGTAGACAAACCACACAACTGCAGGTCCGGGGATGGATTCAGGGAAGTGAGGTGGCCCGGGGCGCACAGCAAAGCGAGGGAACACAGGGTCCGTAGCCAGCACGCTGTCTACCACTCTACCCTGCCTCTCACTGCCTGCCTTGCCCCTCTCTCCCATCTCAATGCCCTGCCTTCCCTTGTTAAGATGGCCAAATAATTCATTACTCTCAGTTGGATGCCTGGAAACTACCTGCCTTCAACCCAAGAGCTGCTGTATGCCAGGCTGCCAAGAGGAAGACTCCATTCCCAGGACAGAGACCCTAAGGACAGGCTGGCCGCTTTCTTCCTGCCTGGGTCTTCGCCATCACTGCCCAACTCTGATGGGATTGATGCTTCCTGTGGAGAAGTTGGTACCTCGTGGAGGCTGAGTCTCGGACCGTTGGTCCAGAGTGGGTGGAACCCTTGGCTTCCTGGTCCAGATTTCCCTGCAGCTGTGGGAGGCTGCTCCCTACAGCTTGGCCCCAGCGACTCTTAGGAAGAGGAGACTCCATGGGCCTTACAAATGTCCTCCCAGCTGGTGGGACAACAACACATCCTACCACCACAGGGCTGAGATGCTGCCAGGATGTGGGTGGGCCATCTGTGGAGGGGACTGTCTGCCGAGGAAGAGGAGGGTCTATGGAGAGGAGACCTGGAGGGGCCAGGATCTCCTTACCTGCTTCACAGGGTGAGTGAAAAGCCCAGGCAGCCTCTGCAAAGAGTAGGTCCAACTGTGGCAAAGCCACAAGTGGCCTTCCAGTCCCCATCGGCATCTGGGCTGGGTGAGCTCATATTCTGCTGGTGGACACAGAAATCAGTGGTAGAGCTCAAGATGTTCTGTGCCTACTAGGCCACACCAGGCCCACAGCTGGACAAAAATAAGTTAGACCAGCTGTCAGTGAGGGGCCAGGGCCCTGACTGAAATCTTCCAAAATTTTGCTCTGGGGGCTAATCCTACAGGCTACTACATTTTCTTGGTTCCTGGCAGGGCCTTGGTTAGCAGCTTGTCAGGAGGTTTTGTCCTGTGTAAAGGAAATCTCATCCTGTCCAAGGCTAGAACACCCAAGCTCCAAACTCAGGTTGGAAATATCAGGCTGTTACAATGGTTGGCCTAACATTTGGATATGAAAACCGGTGGCATTTGCAGAGCGGTGGAGTTTAGAAAACGTCTCCACCAGTCCCCTCCGTTGCCAGTTAAAGAAACAGGCCCAGGAGATTAAGTGACTTGGCCAAAGCCACACAGCAAATAGTGGCAGAGCCAGGACTAACTGTTCCTGTGGGTTCAACAGTCCTGTCTAGACCTAAAGCAGAATGGCAATGAGCTTTGTGAGGGTCAAGTTGGCACGACTTGAGCAGTGCCTGAGCAGCGGGCAGGTACCGTTAGGAGTGTGATGAGGGTGGGCATGGGTGCTTAGACTTGGGTTGTGGAGCGGCTGAGAGGGCCTTGGAGGGCTCGGGACTGCTGTGTGCTGCATGGGGTTGTGTGTCTACCTGGCTCGCACTCAGTACCCACGGCCACCTCCCCATTTTCTGTGCCTTATCTCACTGTTTCAGCTGAGTCCAAGTTGTTTACTCTGTTCCTCTCCAGAGGGGTTCTCTGTCCTAGTCGGACAGCTCACTTTGGGGACATAAGCCTTTGCCCCACAAGCCGTGGGGAGGGCCAAAATCAAGCTGCTGGAGCCAGTTGTTAGTCCAGTCCTGCTGCCAGAGGAGCCCCGTATGTACCCCCATTCCTATTGGCCTGTTTCCAGGAGCTCGGAGTGGGGAATAGTTCTTGGATGCAGCTTAGTAAAGGGCTGGACCTGACCCTTGTGGGCAGGAGGAGGACCTGACTGTGTTGGGTTGTCCAGCCCTTGGGGAGCAGCATCCCTGCTCACCTTCCCTCTGTGGCACCAGATGGTAGCTCCTTGCAGAGCAAGGACCAAGTTGGCAGACCACTCAGAGTCAAAACCTCACCCCCACCCTTCCTCGTGGGTCTGTGGCTGAGTGTAGGCTGGCAGAACAAGGATCTCACAAGCTAGGGAAGTAAGGACTGCCTGGCTACCCGGCATCTTCCCAGCCCTTAAGCACAAAAAGATGAGGCAGAGGACTGTTGGGGCCGAGCGTCCCTTTGGTGGCTCACAACTCAGGTATGCACGTCACTTGGCAGCTGGACAGCAGGGCCCCATTTCACCACCAACGCAGGCGTTTGGACCTGTGGCCAGATGGTGGCTTCTGGCTGTCCCCAGTGCCCCCTCTTCGCATAGGTTCCCTCCGTCATCAACTACAGCTGAAACAGGCATCCTCCACATTGTGCACACTGGTTCTGCCTTTGTCCTTGCAAGCTGATACTCGGCGTTAGCATGCAACTTGTGGTGTGAGAGAGAGGGTGACAGAATTCTAACACAAACATCCTATTAAATTGTACTTGAGATGAAAAAATTCCTGTTGTATTTTGACAGAATTATTTTTATTAAAATACACATCCATGAGCAATTGTGTCTCATTTGTTTGGTCTCACTAGGGTTGGTGGCCCCTACCTCTTAGTGCCTCCTCAAGGACTTGAGACTTCATCTTTGCAGGACTCCAGAAATGACAGGGGCTTTAGCTGGTTCTCTCTTCAAACAGCTTTCATCTAGACAAGGAAAACAACAGATCTAACTTCAGAAGGGTGGGCTACGCTGTCCTTTTTCCTCCACAGGAGAGGCCCCTCCACATTGGTCATCCAGTACCAAGTGATCAGCCCTGATCAGAATCATACACAGAAGTAACATGATATGGACTGAATGGATTGGATTTGCGCGCGCGCGCGCGCACACACACACACACACACACACACACACACACACACACACACACACGCACACACACACACACACACACACACACACACACCAATAATTAATAGAGGCCATGAGCCTGGCGCTGGCAGCAGTGGTAGTGCACGCCTTTGATCCCAGCACTCGAGAGGCAGAGGCAGGCGGATCTCTGTGAGTTCAAGGCCAGCCTGGGCTACAGAGCAAGTTTCAGGACAGGCATCAAAACTACACAGAGAAACCCTGTCTCGAAAACAAACAAAAGAACATGAAATCAAGAGATCAAGTGGGTGCATGGAAAGGATTGGAGGGAGAAAGGGAAAGGGATAATGGATTAAATATTTAATTGAAGCTGGGTGTGGTGGCATTTTCTTTAATCCCAGCACTTGGGAGGCAGAAGCAGACAGATCTCTGAGTTCGAGGCCAGCCTGGTCTGCAAAGTGAGTTCCAGGACAGCCAGGGCTACACAGAAAAACCCTATCTCAAAAAAAAAAAATTTAAAAATGTAGTATGGTGGTTGGGTGTGATAGTGTATATCTTTAGTCCGAGCACCAAGAGGCAGAGGCAAGCAGATCTCTGAATTCAAGGCCAGTCAGGCCAGGACTACACAGTGAGCTCTTGTGTCAAAAAAACAAAAAAAAGTGTGGGGTTCAGTGGTTGAGAGAGCATTTGGTGGTGTTCAGAGAACCTGAGTTCAGTTCTCATCACCCACATCAGGTGGCTAACCAGCCACCTGTAACTCCAGCTCCAGGAGGATCTGACACCTCTGGCCTCCCAGGGCACCGCACTCAGGCACATACCCACATTCAGATATAAACTGACACATAATTTTAATAAAAATAAATCTGAAAAGGGGGGGGGAAGGGGGTATAGCTATACTCAGTATTGACAGGGAATGGATTCCAAGAGACTGCTTTCTTTTCCACATTTCAAATTCCTCTGGTGTTCAAATCCCTCATCTAAAATGGTATATAATATGATCTACACACATCCTGTTTATATGTAGATGTACTTTTTCCCCCTCGAGACAGAGTTTCTCTGTGCAGCCCTGGCTGTCCTGGAACTCACTCTATAGACCAGGCTAGCCATGAACTCAGAGATCCACCTGCCTCTGCTTCCTGAGCGCTGGGATTAAAGGTGTGTGCCACCATACCCGGCTTAGATACACTTTTTTAAAATTTGTGTGTGGTGTGTATGTGTGTAGGTGCACTTCCCCTTGTATGCATGTATGGAGGCCAGAGAATGTTGGGTGTCTTCCTCAATTTCACTCCACTTTTTTTTTTCATTTTTGGCTTTTCGAGACAGGGTTTCTCTATGTAGCCCTGGCTGTCCTAAAACTAGCTCTGTAGACGAGGTTGGCCTCTAACTCACAGAGACACAGAGATCTGCCTACCTCTGCCTCCATAGTGCTGAGATTAAAGGCATGCGCCACCACCACCCAGCTCTTCTTTACTATTTTTAACTATGTATATGAGGTGGGGGTACATGCACATACCCCGTGTGGTGCCTGGGGAGTCCAGAGAGGGCATTGGGTCCCCGAAAGCTGGTGTTAAAGGCAGTTTCAAGTACCCAGTGTGGGTGCTGGGAACTGAACTCCAGTCCTATGCAAGCACAGTGCCTGCTCTTAACTGCTGAGCCAGAGACGTACTTCCTCCACCTTCATTTTTTTGAGACAGGGTCTTTCTCTAAACTCAGAACTTACCATCTGGCCACACTGGCCAGTGAGTCCTTGAGAGCCTGTCCTTCCTGCCTCCCAGTGCTGGGGTTATGGTTCATGTGTTTGGCGCCTGACTATATGTGGGTACCGAGGACCTACATCCAGAGCTTCGTGGCTGCAAGCGCTTGGCCCACTAAAGCATCCCTCCAGGCCCTGTATGCAACTAAAAAGAAAACGATTTTCTTCACGGTGTGTGGTGGTACATAATTACAATCCCAGAAACGGAGAGGTGGAGACAGGAGGGTCCGTACTTAAAGGCCAGCCATCTCACATAGCTGTGAGACCAGCTTGGCCCACAGGAGAACCTGTCTCGAAAAACCAAAGCAGGTTTGTGTGTACTTGGGTACTGAGTTCCTTGAAATTTTTATCTCCCACAATTAGGGCTCAAGTACCAAGTGCTGCACAGCCCATCCCAAGATGCCTGCCCCCACCAATGGGGGAGGGGGTGAGAATGGGGACAGCTTGCCACACAGAGGAAACCCAGAATCTAGATTAAGGTAGATCCTATCCTCTTTTTTTTTTTTTTTTTTTTTTTTTTAATAGATGAACACTTGTGGTATAACAAACACGGACACAAAGGAGTGGGGTTTCCTCCAATGTAAACAATTTACAAGATGCACACTTGATTAAGCTGTTAGTGTAAGTAAACCAGATAGTCTCTGGGGCCTAGAATACACCCAACTGCCATTCCTGGGGTTAACCTGCTGTACCTGGCTACAGGAATTTGCATGGGGGGGGGACTATCCGGGAGTATCTTGGTAACATTGAGCAGGCATCCTTCCTTGGAAGTCCCACAGGGTGAGAGCGTAGGTTGGTCCCATTCATAGTTGTCAGGATTGGAAGGAGAGCTTTTAGTTTGACTAGTTCCAAGCCCAGCATACTATGGGGGTCTGGGGTCTAGGCATAGCCAGCATTGGTTTAATAGGAAAGGGCTCCTAATCCTATATAATAGGAATAGGTTCACATATGTGAATGCTTGGTCATTAGAATGTGGTGCTACGATTCCACTAAAATCAGGCGCAAGACAAGGCTGTCCACTCTCCCCATATTTATTCAACATAGTACTTGAAGTTCTAGTTAGAGCAATAAGACAACAAAAGGAGATCAAAGGGATAGACATTGGAAAGGAAGAAGTCAAACCTTCACTATTTGCAGATGATATGATAGTATACATAAGTGACCCCAAAAATTCTACCAGGGAACTCCTACAGCTGATAAACTCCTTCAGTAAAGTAGCAGGATACAAGATCAACTCAAAAAAGTTAGTTAGCCCTCCTATACACAAATGATAAAAAGGGCTGAAAAAGAAATCAGAGAAACATCATCCTTTACAATAACCACAAATAATATAAAATACCTTGGAATAACACTAAACAAGTGAAGGACCTGTTTGATAAGAACTTTAAGTCTCTGAAGAAAGAAATTGAAGAAGATATCAGAAAATGGAAAGATCTCCCATGCTCATGGATAGGTAGATTTAACATAGTAAAAATGGCAATCTTATCAAAAGCAATCTGGGCTACAGCGTGAGTTCCAGGAAAGGCGCAAAGCTACACAGAGAAACCCTGTCTTGAAAACAAACAAAAAAAACCAAAACAAAACGACTCTGAGATACCATCTTACATCTGTCAGAATGGCTATGATAAAAAACACTAATGATAGCCTATGTTGAAGAGGATGCGGAGCAAGGGGAACACTCCTCCACTGTAGGTGGGAATGCAAACTTGACAACCACTGTGGAAATCAGTATGGCGGTTTCTCAGAAAATTGGGAATCAATCTACCTCAAGACCCAGCCATACCACTCTTGGGCATACACCCAAAGAATGCTCAATCATACCACAAACATACATGGTCAATTATGTTCATAGCAGCACTATTCGTAATAGCCAGAACCTGGAAACAACCTAGATGCCCGACAACTGAAGAATAGATTAAGAAAATGTGGTACAGCCGGGCAGTGGTGGTGAATGCCTTTAATCCCAGCACTTGGGAGGCAGAGGCAGGCAGATCTCTGTGAGTTCAAGGCCAGCCTGGGCTACAGAGTGAGTTCCAGGACAGGTTCCAAAGCTACACAGAGAAACCCTGTCTCGAAAAACCAAAAAAAAAAAAAAAAAAAAAAAAAAAAAAAAAAAAAAAAAAAAAAAAAAAGAAAGAAAAGAAAAGAAAGAAAGAAAAGAAAGAAAAAGAAAAGAAAATGTGGTACATATGCACAATGGAGTACTATTAAGCAGAGAAAAACAGTGACATCATGAAATTTGCAGGCAAATGGATGGAACTAGAAAATATCATCCTGAGTGAGGTAACCCAGACTCAGAAGGACAGACATGGTATGTACTCACTCATAAGTGCATACTAGATATAAAGCAAAGGACAATCAGACTGCAAACCACAGATCCAGGGAGACTACCTAGCAGAGAGGAACCTAGGATGACTCTGTTTATAAGTTTTGGTTTTACCCAATCACTGGGCAAGCTATTTAGTAAAACATATCACTATTAGGATAAGAATTTGTACTGTATCAAGCAGATGAAAGAAAATGCTGGCTGTACTTTTAGGAGGGGAGGCTAAAATCTTTTTAGGTTATGGATTAGCCTATAGAAAAATGTCTGCCATAAATCAAACAGTGGAGGAGAAGATGAATAGGAATCTCACTTACACAACTTAAGTAAAACATAGCTCTCTGAACAGATGAAGATAGGCTTCTTCTGTATCCCAGAATCTAATCAATATTTGTATGTATAATTCAGCTATTATTTGGCTTAAAAAAGGGCTTATTGGGAAATGTTATCATTTTTACTATTTTCTACAGAGAAAACATTTTCCAGTTTCAAGTAAACCTGGACTTTTGAATTATAACCTGTTTTTATGTTCAAGCTATCTGTGTATTATTTCTCCTGCAGTTGTACATAAAATGTTTTTATATTCAAAAAAGGGCAAATGCTATAGAATTGTATTACATGAAATATATAGAATATACAAATTCATAGAGACAGAAAGATTAGATGTTACCTCAAGAATGGAGAAGAAAGGAATACAGAGTGCCGGGCGGTGGTGGCGCAC
The DNA here is from genome assembly GCF_004664715.2 of Peromyscus leucopus. Classification (NCBI taxonomy): domain Eukaryota; kingdom Metazoa; phylum Chordata; class Mammalia; order Rodentia; family Cricetidae; genus Peromyscus; species Peromyscus leucopus. Next base: position 107,533,099 of record NC_051067.1, on the reverse strand, counting down.
GCCTTTAATCCCAGCACTTGGGAGGCAGAGGCAGGCGGATCTTTGTGAGTTCAAGGCCAGCCTGGTCTACAGAGCGAGATCCAGGAAAGGCACAAAGCTACACAGAGAAACCCTGTTTCGAAAAAAGAAAAAAAGAAAAAAAAGAAAGGAATATAGAGCAATGATTTCCTAAGTACAGAATCTCTGTTTTGTGTGATGGAAAAGCTCCACAAACAGACAGTAGTATCAGGACATAATATTATGAATGTAATAAATCAATACAATTAATGTAATTAATGAATATCATAGTTATTGAATGAATACTGCAAATGTAATCAATGAATACCACAAATGTAATTAATATCATGAGTGTAATTAATGAATATCATGAGTGTAATTTAGAAAATTAAAGCCGGGCGGTGGTGGTGCACGCCTTTAATCCCAGCACTCGGGAGGCAGAGGCAGGCGGATCTCTGTGAGTTTGAGGCCAGCCTGGACTACCAAGTGAGTTCCAGAAAGGCGCAAAGCTACACAGAGAAACCCTGTCTCGAAAAAAAAAAAAATTAGAAAATTAAATTAAAAAAAAGAAAGTAGTGCTACTTGACAGGAACTAGGAAGTGTGGCCTTGAGGAGGAAGTGTGTCACTCGAGTGGGCTTGGGGTCTCAAATACCCAAGCCAGGCCCAGTCTCTCTCTCTCTGCTTTTGCCTATGGACCCAGATATAGAACTCTCAGCTACTCTCCAGCATCAGCACTGTGTCTGCCTGTATGTCACCATGCTCCCTACCATGACAATAATGGACTAGACCTCTGAAAATGTAAGCAAACCCCAATTAAATGTTTTCTAAGAGTTGCCATGGTCATGGTGTCTCTTCATAGCAATGGAACATTGACTAAGGCACCCATGTCCAGTTGAGAATGGTTTAGGAAGTGATACACTCCTTTTAGCATCCCAAATACTGAGGGGCTGGATTTTGTTGTCTCTTTGACTTCTACCCCCTTAGTTACCAAGGGATTTCTGGGGAAATTGGAATTTTGGAGCTTTCAGCCTAAGGCTGTATTCCAGGGGTACCAAGATGGGCCAGTTTGGGTCAATGGGCCAGATAACTCTAGGTGAAGGTTTCCTTGACTAGTAAGTAAGTTGCCTGGGTCCTGACCATTCACACACCTACCACCTGAATCCCCAGTTTTTGGTTTTCCAATAATGACCTTCAGTTTCCTAGTAAGCCCAAACTTTTATAGATATGAGATTGCATTGTTCAAGACTAGTGAAATTACAGGTAGATTGTGACAGTTTTCTCTCTAAGACTATGAAGGGGTCACTTGTGCCTTCAGAAGGAATCTGTTTTGCAACCCCCACTGAGCACACTGATATTCACCCAGCTCTTGGCAGTTTGGGAGGCCATCAGCATGGCAGATATAGTTTTGGGTCAATCAGAGCCCAATTTTTCAATAGTGGATCCACAACCCCAAAAGCGTGCCCCTTTGCAGCCTTCTTTTCCCAGTAGCCTCTAGATGTCCACCTGGAAGATAGGTTGGGTCTTAGTGGATAGATTAAGCTATAAGCTTCCCAGTTTCATCTTTCTTTCTTTTTGAGCTGAAGATGGAACCCAGGGTCTTGCGCTTGCTAGGCAAACACTCTACCACTGAGCTAAATCCCCAACCCCAGTTTCATCTTTCTTAATTCTCATCCCCAGGGTCTTGGCTTATGGATGTTATGGGCCTTTCCCATAGGGATTAAGACAAAATAGACTACTACAGTCTTCGGACCCTGTCATCTTATCCTTATGGGTCAGAGGATCTGGTGATAACCCATCTGTTGTTCTTGGTAGCTTCCTTCAGCTAGGTATGGTGGATCCCTCGGCAACCTTCATTGCTTTAGAGGTGCTGAGAATCATAGGATATGGGCCTTTTCACATTGGCTTCAGGATCTGGGAGTCTCTTTACTGGACGAGAACTTGTGTAGAGGCTCAGACATGGATAAGGGCACAGCCTCTGACACTGTTTGATGAATAGCCCTTTGGGCTTGTTGCAGAGCCTGTAAGGACTTGAGGAGGGAATCGTTAGTAATTTCTCCCTCATGAACATAGCTTAGGAAGAAGAGGGGGATACCTCCCAAATATAATTTTAAATGAGGTGAAACCCTCTTGATCTGGGGTGCATCTGGTCCTTAGAAGGACAAATGGAGCGCGGCGGCGGCGGTGCACGCTTTTAATCCCAGCACTCGGAAGGCAGAGGCAGGCGGATCTCTGTGAATTCGAGGCTAGTCTCGTCTACAGAGCAAGCTCCAGGACAGACAGGGCTACACAGAAACCTTGTCTCTAAAAACCAACCCCCTCAAGAAAAAAAAAAAAAAAAAAAAAAGGCCAATGGTAGGAGTTTGACCTATTTTTTGCCAGTCTTCAGGGATGTATTTAAAGTTTCTTCTAAGGTCATGCTTATCCTTTGTACCTGTCCTGTGCTCTGTAAACTACAGGTACAATTTATTTTCAATCAACATTTAGGACCTTTGTCAGATTTAAGGAAACTATGGCTGTGAAGGCTGGGGCCATTGTTGGACTGGGAGAAAGGCAACCCAAATCTGGGCATTAACTCTTGGAGGAGTTTCTTGGTGACTGCTGAGGCTGTCTTCATTGGGATAGGATAGGCTTCTTCTCATCCAGAGAAGGTACCTATGAAAACTAACGAATATTTGTATCAATGAACTGTGGATTTTCTCTCTGTAAAGTTGATGTCTCAGTGTTCTCTGGGGGTGCTCCTTGAGTGCAGGTTCCTTCCCAGGATGTTCCCCCCTCCTTTGGGATTCATTTGTGTACATTTGCACATGTGGACACAGTGTCTTTGACAAGATTGTCTCGTTGAAGGATGTAGTAACTCAGCAGGTTTGGATGCCCTCAGGTGGGTGGCCTGGTGGAGTTGGGAGACAATCTGTCTTTTGAGAATAGCCAGGAGTACGTCCAGCAAGAACCAGCTGTTTGTGATCTTCCTTTTCTGTCCATTTGGTTTCTTTCTGTGTGTACTTTTGGTGTTGGAGCCATTTGGGTTTGGACAGGGCAGCCACGATCTGAAGCAGCCCCACTGGTTCTAGGGCATTTCCTCGGGCATCCAGAGATTCCCTTTTGATGTCCTTTGCAGTAGATAGTGGCTACCTTATTTTGCCAGCTATCTGGTCTCTAAGAGGGCCAGGATTTCTTTGTTTTTAATTTGCTTCTCTGGTTGAGGTGAGGAGCCGCCTTTCCCTATAGGGGGCCCCAGGACATGGGCTGTGGTAAATCCATAGCAACTGTCTGTGTACACAGTGATGGCTTTGCCTTTCCTCCAGCAAAGCGCCTGGGTTAATGCCAAAGGCTCAGCCCTTTGTGCTGAAGTCCATCATCTGAGAGACTGGGCCTAATCTGTCCTGTCCTAGGTGACAACTGTAGCCCCGCTGATTCCGCTTTGAACAAAGTTACTCCGATCAGTGTACAGTACCTCTTCTGGTTCTGTTTTGTTGGGTCTGACCAAGTGCACCACATCAGTCAGTTCCAGGCAACAGTGGAGAGGCTCTGTTGGATTATTGTATGGCAACAGGCTGGCTGAGTTGATGGCTGAAGTTTTACAGAATTGGGTATGGGGCTGGTCTAAGAGAAGTGCTTGATAATAAGTTTTTTGGGTGTTGGCCATGTATCTTACAGGGGCTTCTAGAGTGTTGTGAAGTAATTCCAACAGAGAACACTCAGAAACTCTTTTGTTTTTTTAATTTTATTTTATGTATACTGGTTATGTCTGGGCACCATGTGTGCATGGTGTCCCTGGAGGCCAGAAGAGAGTGTTAGATCCCCTGGAACTGGAATTAAAGGTATCTGTGAGCTGCCATGTGGATGTTGGGAATAGAAACCAGGTCCTCTGGAGCAGCCAGTGCTTTTTTGTTTGTTTGTTTTTATTGAGACAGGGTTTCTCTGTGTAGCTTTGGTGCTGTCCTGGATCTCACTCTGTAGACCAGGCTGGCTTCGAACTCACAGATATCCATCTGGCTCTGCCTCCTGAGTACTGGGATTAAAGCCATGTGCCACCACTGCCCAGCTCAGCCAGTGCTCTTAACCACTAAGTCATCTTCCAGGCCAACACACAGAATTTTTTTTCTTTTGGCTTCTTCAAGACAGGGTTTCTCTGTGTAGCCCTGGCTGACCTAGAACTAACTCTGTAGACTAGGCTGGCCTGGAATTCAGAGATCTGCCTGCCTCTGCCTCCTGAGTGCTGGATTTGCCCAGCTCACATAGAAACTCTTAAAGCCAAATCTGAAGTCTATATTGCTGGCTGGCAACTTGCATGGGAAACGTGCCCAAATCATGCAGCTCCAAGACTCACCAGGTTTTTGCCTTTTATGTACAAAACCCACATCCTAGCTGACACACTTTGGTTAGCAAGAAGTGAAACTACGGAAGCCAAAAAACAAAGGTTAGTACATCTAGGGACTTTCCCAGATCCTGGAACTGTGGATTAGGTCTTTGATAGATTACATCTTTGTTTCCATTTTGGCAGATGTTGGGCATATGGTCTGGGTTCTAAGGTCAAAACAATGTTCCTAACATGGCTTCAGTTGTACTAAGATCTCAATGTGTGGACCATTCCCTGGGCAGAGGATCCTGGACTATATAAGATTGAGTGAGCAAGTTGTGTAGCTAGAGTTTTCCTGCCTTGCCCACAGTCAGGACAAATCTTTGTCACCCGCCAGTCCCACAGCTGCTCAGACCCAACCAAGTAAACACAGAGACTTATATTGCTTACAAACTGTATGGCTGTGGCAGGCCTCTTGCTAACTGTTCTTATAGCTTAAATTAATCCATTTCCACAAATCTATACCCTGCCACGCGGCTCATGGCTTACCGGCATCTTCACATGCTGCTTGTCCTGGCGTGGCTGGCAGTGACTCCTGCCTTCTTGTTCTTTCTTTTCTCTTCTCTGTTAGTCCCACCTATACTTCCTGGCTAGCCACTGGCCAATCAGTGTTTTATTTATTGACCAATCAGAGCAAAACATTTGTCATACAGAACATCCCACAGCAAAGTTGGGCAGTAGCATGCATACATTCCTCCTTGGTTTGGTTTTTTGTTTGTTTTTACCTGTGTGTTTTGCTTTTATATGTCTGTGTACCATCTCTGTGCCCGGTGCTCTTCAAGGTCATCCAGTCCCCTGGAACTAGAGTTATGGATAGTTGTGAGCTGTCATATGGGTACTGGGAACTGATCTCAGGTCCTTTGTAAGAACAGCAAGTGCTCTTAACCTCTGAGCCATCTCTCCAGCCCTGTTCCAGAGTGATGTGACAGCTGCTTCAAGCTTCTCCTACCTTGACTTCCCCATAATGACGAACTGTAATCAGGAGTTGTGAGCCAAATAAACTTCCTCTCTTAAGTTGTTTTTGTTAGGGTATTTTGTCACAACAGGGAAAGAAACCAAGACACCTCACATTTGAAAATCCCTTGGTTCAATCACTAGCAACAAAGAAAGAAAAAGGAAGTTAATTTTCTAGGCTTGCCTCCTATCCTTAAAAGGTAAGGTTACTGTGGAACCATTGGAACCAGAGGGTGATAGCATGTGTGAGTAGTGCTCAGTCCTTCCATGAGTCTTGTGTGATGGCTCTCCTGATTCCATAAAACCAGGGCTTTGTGCCGAAAGGGGATACAATAAATTATGCTGGTGTCTACAAGATAGAGAGATAACAGAGTTAAAAGCATGAACTAGGATGCCACCTAACAGCCAGAAAGGCTGGGGAATATTTAGGAGATAAGTTGGCACAAGATTGGTGAAGAAACAAGGTCAACAAGCTTTGGTTGGCAAGAGTGACTATGATGATGGTTAATGATACTACAAAGAGAAGCAGGTGTGGGCTAAGTCACCAGAGTGAGGTTTGCTGAAGGAACCAGACTCACATCTCAAGAGACATGTTCTTGGAAAAGGGTTTTTGGTGGTCTATAAATCAGGAAAACTCCTGGATGTTGAGAGTGAACATTAATCACTGTTTGTGTGTGTGTGTGTGTTTTGAGACAGGGTTTCTCTGTGTAGCCCTGGCTGTCTTGAATGGAACCTTGTAGTATAGGCCGGCCTCAAGATCTACCTTCCTCTGCCTCCAGAGTGCTGGTATTAAAGGTGTGTGCCACCAGCACAGCAATCACCAGTTATTTAAAAGCTCTAGAAGCCCTGGGTTAAAGTGTGGGGCTTAACACTCATTTTCCTAGATTCTCTGCATGACTAGAGAATGTTTCACGCAGGAGCATCTTACAGATGTTTGTAGTTTTATCTGGCAGTGCTGAGGTGTAAACCGCAGGCTCTCACAGATTCTAACTAGGCTACACTCCAGCACCTTCAGTTCTTAAGGAATAGCTAATGTAGAGGAAGAAAATGGGACATCAGATAAGCACAAAAGTAACTTTTGGTAGTCACAACTGGGTCGTGTGCCAATGGCTTCAACTGGGTAGAGGCCAGGGATAATGCTAACCATCCTACAGCAAACAGCCCTCCAGCTCTGCCTAATAAAAAACTACCAGGTGTCGGGCTGGAGAGATGGCTCAGAGGTTAAGAGCACTGACTGCTCTTCCAGAGGTCCTGAGTTCAAGTCCCAGCAACCACATGGTGGCTCACAACCATCTGTAATGAGATCTGGCACCCACTTCTGCATACATAATAAATAAACACATTAAAAAAAAAAAAAACTACCAGGCGTCAAAAGTTAGTAGTATCACTGCTGAAAAACCTTGATCTAGGAGTATTGCCATAATCAAGGAATATAAATGCAAGCCGGGTGGTGGCGGCACACGCCTTTAATACCAGCACCCGGGAAGCAGAGGCAGGTGGATCTCTATGAGTTCAAGGCCACCCTGGTCTACAGAGAGAGTTCCAGGACAGCCAGGGCTACACAGAGAAACCTTATCTCGAAAAAACAAAGACAACAAATTTCAATAAATAGAAAATGCATCCACTTTTTAACTCTGATCCTTTCTGCCTCTACTGAACAGGAGAAAATGGCCCATTTGCAGAGGAAGGTTCGAAGTTGTGATTTCTTTTCACCCTGGAAGCTGCCCAGGTGCAGAGACATATTGGTAACGGTGGCAAGTCTTAGAACTGGTAAAAGGGTCACAGAACCAGCAGGCATGTTCCTTCATCCCAGCCTGCTGTGGGATGAGGACTAGGAGCCTCCCCTTTTGCAGTTGAGAAGTAGCCAAGAGACCATTCCCACACAGAATAAACACCAGTCACATTCTGCAGAGCCAATTTCACACTAAGGTCTACCGGCTTCACTATAAGAGCGGTCTGGTAAAAAAAAAAAAAAAAAGAAAAGAAAACAAAACAAAACAAAAAAAAAAAAACAACACAGGCTCCATAAGGAGGTCAAAGGAACTTGAGGTCACAGTGTAAAAGAGAAATGACATTTAAGGAACAATCAAAGAACACCCAGAGGAAGAGACCAGACAGACACCTGAGCAAACAGGAAGGCCAATCATTCCGAGTCAAAAAATCCGACCAGTTGGAGATACCTGGGCTTCTACAAATATAGGTCACTGTCGAACAGGAGACCTTTCTTCATTCCCGGAAAACCTCTAAAGCATCTACATTCTTGACGCCAGTGGGCAAACTCGAGAGTTTCCGAGGCTGGAAGCCCCTAACATCAATTCCTCTACAGCAGAAAGCCAGAGAGCAACCGCTTCCCGGCGCGGTTCATTAGCACCGCCCCGAGGCACGAGCATGCGCAGCTCTCCATCCCGGCCCCTCCTCTCGCGGTTCCACCCCCGTCACAGAGCATGCGCTGTCCTCCAGCCGCCCCGCCCCTCCCTACCAGAGCCCCCTGTTCCTTGGAAACCGGGCGGCGTGTTCCCGGTGTCGGTGCGCTGGGTTCCGGTGCCCGCGCATCCGCACTAGCCTCCCTCGAGGCGGACGGGCGGCCTCCCAAATCCGCGTCCGGATCTATGGTCTCGCGTGCGGCTCTGGACGGGCGATGCCAGCGTGCCAGGTGAGAGGCAGCCGGCGGCGGGTGAGGGCAAAGGAGGGCATGGCGCGGCTGGGAGCGGGCGCTGGCCCGGCCTCTGCCGCCGCCCGGCTCCTGAGGTTGGAGGCGAGTATACGCGGGGCCCCGGCTGGAGGAGGCCTGTGCTAAATGCTATTATGTGCAGTGCACTAAGTACGAGGGTCGTCCTGGGGTTCGTTTTCCCCACCTCAGAGATAGGACCTGGGCATTTGGTCGCAGAATTTTGGATCCTGTAGGATCTTGAACCTAACCCATACCTATACAGATGTGAACCCCTGGGCTGCTTCGCCTAGTGCGGAGCAGACCACTCCATACCTGTGTGAGGATGGGTGCTTTGTGGATGAGCATTTGTGAGGTGTGGGATCTTCAGACAAAGGACTCGTCGTGTAGCTGGTCCATCCTCTTGCTAAATGAGATGGGATTTTCTTGCTGCAAATATATAAGAAACTGGTGTTCAGGTTGAAAACAGGAACATCCCAGAAGTGTTTGGTTTACCTTGCCAGCCCCGAGTGCAGTGTCCTGGTTGGCTCTGGCCTACTTTTGTAGCTCAGAAAGAAAACTGCTGAATTTGAGGAGACAAAAGATGAGATGAGGTGTTCCTGTCAAGGCTTTATTACACCTGAATGGTGAGGAAAGACGTGGCTGGGAGATGAGCGTTTTGTGAATGAGTATGTGAACAGTTTACCTTCCAGACTGCAGCGGGATCTGAAGAACAGGGCAGAAATGTAAAGGTATAAAACTGCGGTTGGTGGACAGCAAGGAAGTTATCCTACGTCTGTGTCCGTTGTTCCCAGTGTCATGCTAAGGACAGAATACGTGAGGAAGACATCAAAACCCAGCTCAGGCACCACTCTTATGATCTGTGGGCGCAAAGATGGAAGACTGTCCAGTTGAAAGAAACAGCCCTTAATCTAGAAAAAAAAGATCCAACATTATTATGATACCGAGTGATAAGGAAAAGATGATTGTCTTTGAGTAGGGGAAGCGAGATTCATTTGTGATAAGGAAACTCATTTTCGTCTGAAAAACTACACCAGAGAATACAAGAGTTTCAGGACACCCATTTTACAGAAAACAGGAGAAAATTAAGGCTTTAGGGCTATGAATTTAAAACATGTTTTGGGGCCAAGAAGTGAAAGATTTTTATATGCAGTTCTATTGGTAGAATCTCTATTCCCCCACTCCCACCTCCCCAGAAGGATTTTTCTCTGTAGACTGGGCTGTCTTGGAACTCGATCTATAGACCAGGTTGGCCTGAAACTCACAGAGATCTGTCTGCCTCTGCCTCAGCCTAGAGTGCTGGGATTAAAGTCGTGTGCCACCACATCCAGCTGAATTGACAGTTCTAAAGAATCCCTGTTTCATAGGTGAAAATTCTGTTATAAAGAATGTTCTGCTACCATGTGGTTGTGCCACTTTTCCTATGAAATTATTGGTCTGGGTCCAATCCTTTATTCAATTTATTTATTGAGATTGGTTTTCATACAGCCCAGGCTGGCCTCAGACTCAACCGTGTAGCTGAAAATGACCCTAAACTTCTGATCCTGATCTTCCTGCCTCCACCTTCCAAGTACTGATAGTGCACCACCATGCCTGGTTTTATAAGGCACCAGGAAATGAACCCAGGACCTTGTGCCTGCTAGGCATGCACTGCATGAACTGAGCTACATCTGCAATCTTCCATTAAAAATATTTTTTTTACATTTTATTTATCCTGTGCGCGTGAATATGGAGGTCAGGGACAGCTAGTCCTATCATGTGGATGTGGATCCTGGGGGTGGAACTTGGGTGTCAGGCTTGGCAGCAGGGTAGTTTTACTTGATCAGCCACCTCCCTGGCGTGTGTGTGTGTGTGTGTGTGTGTGTGTGTGTGTGTGTGTGTGTGTGTGAAGAAATTCAAGCTGGGTGAGGCTGGTACCTGCCTGTAATCCTAGCACCAAGGAGTAGAGGTAGGAAGGTGGCACGTTCTGGGCCAGTTTGGACCGCATATTAAGATCATGTTTCAAAACTGCAAAAAGGGGCCAGAGAGATGGCTCAGTGGTTAAGAACACTTGATGTTGCTGGGTAGTAGTGGCACAAGCCTTTAATCCCAGCACTTGGGAGGCAGAGCCAGGCAGATCTCTGTGAGTTTGAGGCCAGCCTGGTCTACAGAGTGAGTTCCAGGACAGCCAGGGCTACATAGAGAGATCCTGTCTTGGAGAAAAAGAACACTTGATGTTCTCACCCAGGATGGGTTAGGTTTCCAGCACTCACATGGTGGCTCACAACCATCCATAAATCCAGTTCCAGGGAGTCTGGCACTCTCTCTTGGCCTCCTTGGGCACCAGGCATGCACATGGTATACATATATACATGCAGGCAAAACATTCACAACAGAACAAAATAAATCCAAAACAGAAATTTTAAATAAATAAAACACAAATATCAGGTAGTAGTGCATGCCTGCAATCCCGGCACTCAAGAGCTAAAGGCAAGATTATTTCTGGAAGTTCAATGCCAGCCTGATCTTAGTAATAGGAACCTAACAAAAGCCTAGAAAATTCAGATATGATTTCTGTAGTAATTTAGATCTCAGAGTGAGCTCTTATCTCAAACATATGCAGCCAGGCATGGTAGCAAACACCTGGCTTTAATCACAGCACTCAGGAGTAAGGGACAGACTGATCTTTGTGAGTTCAAAGTTCTCAGACAACCAGTGTTACATACATGGTTGAGACAGTCTCAATAAAAACATACACACATGATTTTTTTTTTTTTTTGCCAAAATTTCACTCTGTAGCCCAAGCCAGCCTGGAACTTTCTTAGCTATCCTCCTACTTCAGTTTCCCAAGTCAAGAACCACCATACCTGGCATAAGCAATTTTTTTTTTTTTTTTAATTTTGCATGCAGGTGTGTGCCTGGTGCCATTGAAGAAGCGAGGGTCAGAACCCCTGGAATTGGATTGTTTGGGGAATAACAAATGCTTTTAACTATTGAGCCATTGCTCCAGTTCCAGGTAGAGGGTTTTTTGGTTTTTTTTGTTTGTTTGTTTGTTTTTAAGATTTCTTTTGGGGGCTGAAGAAATGGCTCACCAGTTAAGAGCACTGGCTGCTCTTCCAGAGGACCCAGTTCTGATCCTCAGCACCCACATGGCAGCTCACACCCATCTGTAACTATAGTTCTAGGGGATCCAATGCCTTCTTCTGGCTTCCATGAGCACCAGGCACATACATAGTGCACAGATGTACATGTAGGCAAAACAGTCATGCACATAAAATTTTAAGATTTTGGAGCTGTAGAGATGGCTCAGCAGTTAGGAATCTGAAAAATAACATTTAAAAAAGAGATTTATTTTGTGCGTGCGTACGTACGTACGTACGTACGTACATGAGTGCGTGAGTATAAGTGTTTGCCTATATGTATGTATATGAGCCATATGTGTGCCTGGTGCCCATGAAGGCCAGAAGAGGGTGTTAGATTTCCTGGTACTAGAGTTGAATTGGCATGTAGGAGCTAGGAACTGAACCCAGGTCCTCTGCCATAGCAATAAGTACTTTTTTTTTTCTTTTGTTCCTCCCCACCTCTCCCTCCCCAGACAGGACTTCTCTATGTAACAGTCCTGGCTGTCTTATAACTCAATTTGTAGACCAGGCTGGCCTCAAACTCATTGAGATCTGCCTGCCTCTGCCTCCTGAGTGCTGGGATTAAAGGCATGTACCACCACTGCCAGGCCAGCAATAAGTACTCTTAATTACAGAGACATTGTTATATTGGGATGTGTAGGTAGATGTGGCTTCATTGTGCTTCATGGGTTTGTGGGGTTTTTTTGTTTTGTTTTGTTTTGTTTTGGGGGGTTGTTTTTGTTTTTGAGCTCTTCAATCAGACACTTTTTTTCAGAGAAAGGGGGACTTACAAGAGACTCTCCAGGTGTTTCTAAGTCACTATGGCAACGGAGCCTTTGACAAATAATTGCTTAGCACGGACTCCATTTTCAGGGTAAGTGAGGGCAGCTATCAACTCTGACCTGCAGTAAAGTAATCACTAGTGTTTGACAGTTCAACCGCAAGGGACTCTTACCAGATAAACCCGTAACACTAACAGAATCCACTTTCACTGAGCTGACTTTCTGGTTTTCTATAGAAATAAAGGGGCATGCAGTTCCATCTGATAAAGTGAGTCTGAGATACAGAGGTCAGTGGCTAAAACAGGAACCAGCCAGGCCTAGCAGCATGCACCTGTGATCCCAGCCAGCACGTGAGAGGCAGAGGCAGGTCGATCTTTGTGAGTTCCAGGACAGCCACAGCGACATAGGTGGGACTCTGTCTCAGAAAAAGGAAGGAGGGAGGGCAGGCAGGCAGGCAAAGGAAATCAGATACCCCAATTGGGCAGGGCCAGTGGCCTCTGTGCCTTTCTAGAGCTTGAAAACTTACTTGTACAAATTCATACTGGGATGATTCTTAGGCAGAGCCACAAGTGGAGCTAGAAAGCGTTTAGGAGAAAATTAAATCAAAGATTTTGTATTATTGAGAATTTGTATGTAGTATAATAAAAGGATGTCACTTGTCTTACATAAAACGTCAGTTTTGTGTTAATCAACTTAAAAAGTAAGTCTAGGAGTTGGGGCATGTAGCTCAGTGATGGAGTTTTTCTGCATGTGTGTAAGGCCCTGGGTTCAGTACTCTGCAGCCAAACAAAACAGTTTATGTTTGAAGACGAAAAAATCCAAATTACTTAAAAATTTAGATGTCATGTCTTATTCTATTTCATTTATTTTTCTTGTGCTGGGCATTGTACCTAGGGCCACATGCATGCTAGGCAATACACTGCCACTAAGGTATACTCCAAACCCTCAGTTTCTTAGATTTTTTTTTTAAATGTGAGTAAAAGAACAATGGGGGTGGGGGCCCTCACGGGGCTGGAGAGATGGCTCAGAGGTTAAGAGCACTGGCTGCTCTTCCAGAGGTCCTGAGTTCAATTCCCAGCAACTACATGGTGGCTCATGACCATCTGTAATGAGATCTGGTGCCTTCTTCTGGTGTGCAGGCATGCTTCCAGAGAGAACACTATACATAATAAATAAATAAATCTTCTTTAAAAAAAAAAAAAAGAACAACAGGGTACATGTGGGGTTATAATCCCAAATGAGGCCTGAGACGAGAGGATTACAAATTTAAGGCCTTTGTGGGCTACAGAGTGCGTTCAGAATTGGCAAGACCTTGTATCAAAATTCAAAGTGAAAGAGGTCTGAGAGTTCAGAGACAACACTTGTCCAGTATGCACATGTCCTGGGTTCAGTGCCCAGTGCCATCAAAAAAGGAAAAAACTATTCAAGTTATAAAAGTTCAAGGTCAACTTGGGTTACAGAGTGAGTTCCAGGACAGGCACCAAAGCTACACAGAGAAACCCTGTCTCAAAATAATAATAATAATAATAATAATAATAATAATAATAATAATAATAATAATAGCAGCCTTGGCTGTCCTGGAACTCACTCTGTAAACCAGGCTGGCCTCGGAACTCATAGAGATCCTCCTGCCTCTGCCTCCCGAGTGCTGGGATTAAAGGTGTGCTGCACCACCACCACCACCACCACCACCACCACCACCACCACCACCACCACCACCCCCACCCCCAGATTTGATGTTTTGGGTTTTGGTTTGGTTTGGTTTTAGGGGTACTGGACATTGTACATGCTAGGCAAGTGCTTTACTACTGAGCGATGCCATCCTAGCGCCTTGCTGGTTTTTATTGTGAGACAACACCCCAAAGCAGAGGACAGTCCGTGTGATTCGTTTCTTCTGCAGCCCCCTCGTGGCTCATGCTAGAAAATGCCTGTCTCCGAGAGGAGCCGGTTTGGGAGTGGCTCTGGGAACCTGGTGAGTTGGTACATTTGACCTGCTAGGTCTCCTGGGATTGTCAGAGAAGGGGTCAGCTGTACTCCCTGTTTCTTTTCAGCGTTTATATTCCTGTGTGGAGTGTTCAGGAGAGCCACCTGGTGTTTGGGGGCAGTGGAGAAAATACTTTAATATATTATTTCCTTATATGATATTACTTTCAAAATAGTTTCGTTGTATTTAAATGTTTTACAAAGTGTGCCTAATGCTGGGCAGTGGTGGCACACGTCTTTAATCCCAGCACTCAGGAGGGAGAGCCAGGCGGATCTCTGTGAGTTTGAGGCCAGCCTGGACTACAGAGCGAGATCCAGGACAGGCACCAAAACTACACAGAGAAACCCTGTCTGGAAAAACCAAAAAAAAAAAAAAAGAAAAAAAAGAAAGAAAAGAGTGTGCCTCTGTGTGGAGGAAAGGGTTTATTTGGCTTATGCTTCCACATCACTGTTCATCAATGAAGGAAGTTATGCAGGAACTCACACAGGGCAGGAACCTGGAGGCAGGAGCTGATGCAGAGGCCATGGAGGGTGCTCAGCCTGCTTTCTTACTGAACCTAGGCCCCCCAGACTGGGTTGGCCCCACCCTCAATGGACTGGTTCCTCCCACATCAATCATGAAGAAAATGTCCCACAGTCTTCTCTACAACCCTGTCACATGAAGGCATTTTCTCAATTGAGGTTCCCGTCTCTCAGCCTGTGAAGTTCATAAAACTAGCCAGCATATATGCTATTTTATTTTAAAATTAGTTTATCCTTCTTTTAATGCTTAGGATTCCTAATATTTCTTAATAATTGATTGCTATCCATAGAACATTTAAATGCATTTAAATAACCACCAGATTATAAAGAAATGTTATCGTCAATGTATTTGTAAGTATTAATTCTCAGGGACTTAGTAGCTGCCTAATACTGAAAACTCAGTTTTTGTCCTGAAAGAGTATACAGTCTCAGTAGTGAATAAGACATCATTTAAACAGGAAGATAAAATTCTAAAATACTTAAATGAATGAATATTTTCAGTTAGGCACATCCTGTGTATAACCTGTATTTTAGAGCTGGCCCCTTCACTACATAGCAACAAAATAAAAAGGGGTGGTGTGGCAAAAAAAAAAAAAATGAGACTACATTAGTTTACATCCCATAGTTAATATCTAGAGCAGTGGTTCTCAACCCCCCTAATGCTGCAACCATTTAATACAGTTTTTCATGTTGTGATGACCCCCCAGCCATAAAATTATTTTCGTTGCTCCTTTATAACTGTAATTTTGCTGTTAGGAATCATAATGTACGTGTCTGATATGCAGGATATCTGATATGCATCCCTGTAAAAGGGTCGTTGGACTTCCCAAAGGGGTCATGACCCACAGGTTGGGAACTGCTGAGCTAGAGGCTAGCTCTAAGCATAGTTATGGCCCAGCTAGTAAGCAGATTTTTCTTAGTTGTTTCCTTCATTTGTGTGTGCATGTGCGTGCATGTGGGCATGCGCTTGCCACAGTGCAAGTGTGGAGGGCAGAGGACAACTTGGAGTTGGTTCTTGTATAAACTGAGGGTTTTGGCACCAGATGTGTAAACTGAGGACACGACTGCTCCATGTATAGTTGAGGAGAAGGTTTTTATTGTAGATATGAGGGAGAGTATAGCTAGAGGTGTGGGAGCCCATTTTCAGCTATTTCCTCATGGCTTTACCCAGCAGGTCCGCATAGAGGATGACTGGACCAGGGGCCTGAGTGCAGGTGTCTGAGATGGTCTGCACTTGGCTGTGCTGGGGGAGGTCTTGTGCTCCACCCCTTGGTGTTTCTATAAATGCCCTGAGGCAGAGACAGCTGGCCATTGGAATAGGTTCCAGGCCCTCTCGAGGCTATCCTTTAGGGCCAGCAGACTGGAAAAGAGGAGGAGAAAGAGAGTTCAGGCAAAGAAGACCAAGAGAGAGGAGGCCAAAAGAGGAAGACAAAAAGAGAGAGAGCATGGCTAGATGAGAAGGTTGTAAGGGAATGGGAATCTGGGGAAGGAAGCCCACAGGCTGGAGAAATTGAGGGGTGAGAAGACGTGGAGGCCAGCGAGCTTTGGTATGCTAATAGACACCACAACCTTTTGGACCTGACAGTTCTCTCCTATGTGTTGGTTCTGGGGATGCAGCTCGGATCTGTGAGCCTGGGGGAGGGCTTTTACCCCCTGGGCCACTTGGCTGGTTCTGATGAGCTGATTTCTGCATTTCCAGAAGTGGGTGTGGTGGCTCACGCCTGTAATTCCAGCAATTGGGAGGCTGAGGCTGGAGGATCTCTGTAAGTTCAAGGCCAGCCCGGTCTACAGAGTGAGCTTCAGGCCAGCCAAGGCCGTGTATTGAGATTGTCTCAAAAGCAAAGACACAAAAAGAAAGTGAAAACCTTAAGGCTTATGTCCGTTTGTCCATTGAAAAATCATCCTAAGTAAAAACTCACCTTGTTCTTGGCACCACAAGTACAACCAAACTCTGTAACAAAATTGTGTCTAGGGTTCCAGAGTTTGCCCTCAGTGCATTAAAAACAAACCAGTGTTTGTTACTACATGGCTTGCCACCCCCAGGCTCCCAATCATCAGTCTCTCCCTTCAGCTAGAGCCAAGCAAGAAATGGAAACTGAGCTCCAGGGCCATGGCCTGTCTGAGTCACTCCTGTGGGCCCCAGGTCCTGACACGCCTGACTCCTTGTGACTAAAAATGGTAGGAAATGAATGAGGAAAGCACTCTGGTGACTGAATGTTGTTGGGGGGGGAGGGGGCCACAGGAGGAGCTGCGGACTTGAGGGAAAGAGGACGTCTGGTGGAGAAGGCTGGTGATCAGCCAGCGGGAATTTCCAGCAGACCCTTAGAAGAACGGAGTGTGAGGTGGAGCTGAAGCCGCCTTGCCAGGGCTGGAGACTGGAAGTTAGGAATGTTTTCATGGAAGTCATGATAAAATTGAGGAGGGATTAGATTAAATTGCTTGGAGAGAAAGGGCTGAGAATGTTCCTAGGCTGGTGCTAGCCTGGTACTCACTATTGAAGCAATATCAGGAAAAAAAATGTCACTGACTCTCTCTGGAGAAAGTGCCTCCTGTCACCCAAGTTGCCCTCGTATTTGCTATCTAACCAGCTTTTGATGAACTTTGGATCTACTTGCCTCCACCCGCTAGAGCTGGGATTACAGGGGTGGGCCGTGTCCTAGGGATTATGGAGTGCTGGAGATCTAACCCAGGGTTTCAAACATGCTAGGCAATCGCTGAACCAACCAGTCTACATCCGCAGCCCCTCCTGCTGCCTGCATGTGTCTGTGTGTCTGAATCTGTGTGTCTGTGTCTGAATCTGTGTGTCTGTGTGTCTGAATCTGCGTGTCTGTGTGTATGTGTGCTTTAAGACAGGATCTTAGTTGTTGCCCAGGCTGGTCTGATAGTTGCTGTGTAGCCCCTCCTGGCCGTAGACTTCAGGCCGTTCTCTTGCCTCGTCTCCTGAGTGCTGGGGTTACAGTCATGTGCCACCATACTCAGCTTGTTATGGATGTATTTTAAAGAGCCAGTTAGATGGCTCAGTGGGTACAGTCACTGTTGCCAGCCTGACTACCTGAGTGTTCCGAGTCCTAGTACCTACACAGTAGGAGAGAACCAATCCTGCAAGTTGTCTCTGGCCGCCACAAGTGTGCACACGAAATAAACAAACAAGTAAATAAATAAATGTAACTTAAAAGAAATAGTAGCCAGGAGTGGCGGCACACACCTTTGACCCCCACACTCAGCAGGCAGACGGATGGATCTCTGTTAATTTGAGGCCAGCCTGGTCTACAGAACGAGTTCTAGGACAGCCAGGGCTACACAGAGAAACCCTGTCTCGAAAAAAACAAACCAAAAAAGAAACAAAAACCAATAAAGATCTGCTGGAGCTGGCAGAGGAATGCTTTTCTTACCAGCTGAAGCTTTGTAACTTAATAGCAAACTAAATGCATCTGTGGTGTTACATTTACTTCTCCTTTATGACCCAGTTAGCTGACCCTCTGTGCATGGGGTAATCATGCCTCACAGAACAGGTCATTAGGCTGTCATTGGAGTCCTGTGTACAGTGAGTGGGGGGGGAGCAGGGCTGTCATTGTCCTGTGTACAGTGAGCGGAGGGGGAGCTGGTGCCTCTGTGCTCTGAGGTGGTGGCTGCCTAGCAAGTGACTGCCCTGTCAGCTAGTCCGGCTGAGGGATGGCTTCTCTTTCTTTTGTCTTGTTTTTGGTTTTGCTCCCAGTGGGAAGGCGGGAATGTGTGACCGCGTCAGAGTCATGGAAGGCACTGTTCAAATAAGTAATATTTATGGAAACAAGTTGTGAGAGTCAACCAATACCTCTTTCCTCCCCTTCCCCTTCCTTCCCTTTTCAGTTCTTCTCCACCCCCTCTCCTTCCGTGTACCCCTCCCCTTTGCTTCTGTTTGTGTGTGTGTGTCTGTCTGCCTGTGTCTGTGCACATGTGGTGGTGGTGAGAAGACAACTTGTATTGCTTGTCTTTTCTTTCCGCCATGTGAGTCCCAGATATCAGAATCAGATGGCCCTGCGTGCCAGCAAGTGCCAGCAAGTGCCAGCAAGTGCCAGCAAGCGCCAGCAAGCGCCAGCAAGCGCCAGCAAGCCCCGAGCCGTGTCACTGCCACTGCCTGTTGTTATTGTTTGTTTTGGTTTTAGTTGGGTTGTTTTGTTTTTGAAACTTGTTCTCTGTGTTGCTCTGGCTGGTCTCCATTGGCCTGCCTGTCTCCCAGATGTCGGGATTAAAGGTGTATACCACCACACCAGACTGTTTCTTTTTTGTTTGTGTTTTATTTGTTGTCGTTTTGTTTTTTGTGTTTTGAGACAGCCTTGGCTGTTTTGGAACTCACTTGGTAGCCCAGGCTGGCCTTGAACTCACAGAGATCCACCTGGCTCTGCCTCCCGAGTGCTGGGATTAAAGGTGTGTGCCACCACCACCTGGCTCCTCCTCCTCTTTTCTGGTCTTGCTGTGTGGCCAAGGCTGACCTAAAACTCAGTGATCCTCTTGCCTTAGCCTCCCAAGGACTGGGATTATAGTTGTGCATCACCATGGCCAGCTTTATCTCTTTCTTTCTTTCTTTCCTTCCTTCCTTCCTTCCTTCCTTCCTTCCTTCCTTCCTTCCTTCCTTCTTCCTCCCTCCCTCCCTTCCTCCCTCCCTCCTTTCTTTCTTTCTTTCTTTCTCTCCTCCCTCTCTCCCTTCCTTCCTTCCTTCTTTCTTTTTTATTTGGTTTTTCCAGACAAGGTTTCTCTGTGTAGTTTTGGTGCCTGTCCTGGATCTCGCTCTGTAGACCAGGCTGGCCTTGAACTCACAGAGATCCGCCTGGCTCTGCCTCCTGAGTGCTGGTGGTGTGCCACCACCGCCCGGCTTTTTTTTTTTTTTTTTTTAGACAGCGTTTCTTTGTGTAGCCCTGGCTGTCCTGGAACTAGCTGCACCTGACTGTCTCTTGGTTTTCAATCAGAACGTAATTGCAGGTGAAGAAACATTCTCTCATCTCCCTGAAGGCATTCATGTTAGCATTTCAGACTTCAGTTGTCAGGGAGTCATGACCATGCTGTAGCTAGTCCCTTGGCTGTGAATTTGTTGTTCAGAGCTTTGAAGCTGTGTGCTTGCCCCTGGTTCCAGCTCTGATAACGAGGTGTGGTTGTCTTTGTTCTTTGGGGTCGGCCCTACAGTTTAAGTCTTGTTAGCATGTCAGCCATGCTGCCTCAATTCTGGACATCAAAGGGATTATGAGAAAGACTAGGGGACAGTCAGAGGTACCTTCCTAATTAAGTCTTGGCATGACTGTTGCTAAAAGTCTAATGGTACCTAACAGGTTCCCAGTTTCTGCAAAACAAAAAGGTAGCCTTTACATAGTTTATGTTTTTATTTTCCTGTTTGCTCATGTTGGTGCTGAGGGTTGAACTTGGATTCATTACATGTAAACATGGGCTCTACCGCTGAGCTACACATTTGTCCCTATTTTTTTTTTTAATCTCTTTTATTGTCCTCGAGAATTATGCTATGTTCAAGATTCTTTTTCATGGCATTCCGTAGGGGAGAATTCCACAGTATTAGTTAAGTGAGATCATATTCTCCAGGTAGTTTACATTCTTTATCTAAAAAAAACAAAACCAGACACCTTAATTTTTTTTTTTTTTTTTATTAAATACAGTTACTTATTGTGGTTTGTGTGTGCACACATGCCACATTTTTATGTGGAGGCCGGAAGACAACTTGCCAGAGTCAGGTCTCTCCTTCGGCCATGTGGGCCCAGGGATTGATTGAACTCAGGTCGTCAGGCTTGGTGACAAGCACCGATTTCCACGGAACCGTCTCACCAGCCCAGCTTACACTGTCAAGATTTAAAAAATAATCATTTATCCAAAGTCAGAAAGACAAGGAAAATCAGTGTGGCATCCTCACAGGCTTGGGCCTGACTTGATTCCTTCATTCTCATGTTCTTTCAGTGACGGGGTCATTCTGCAGCCCCCGCTCCTGGTCAGGCTGTGCTCGGCTTTGGAGATAATACAGCAGTGTGGGAGAGAAGCTGTGTCCTGCCACTCTGACTGCTAGACAGTTGACGTGTGAGCACTGAGGAAGCCAGAACCGCTCGTCCCAGCCCAGGACCCGGGTTCTCTGACAAGTGGTGCTTAAGGGAAGAGCTGACAGTCCTGAGGAGTGAGCGAGAAGTTAGAGCAGGGCTTTACAGACCGAGAACGTGCAGAGACCAGTCTCGGAGGACCACTGTAGACAGTGGCTACCTGGGGGCATGCATGTGTAAGCAAAGTGGGACGGGAGAGAGAGGGGCGTTCCTGCCCCACTGAGCAGCTGTGTTGTGAGCACTGTCAGGAAATTTGGGGCCTAGGGGTGCTTCCCTTAGGCTGGGCAAGTTAATGTTCAGGACTAGGAAAATACTGGGTATCTTTGGAGATCAAAGTAGTGGGTGATTTCAAGTGACACCAGGATGTCCAGTTGATGGGGTGTGGTGACAGACTGTTGTGGGGGCAGGGTGGCGACAGGGAGGCCTCACTGTTGCCATGTTTTTTTAAACTGGTTATGTGTGAGTCAGCATTTGTTGAGTCCACTGTTGCTTTCCTTCCTTTTCTATTGGTCTATGGCCTTTGACTGAACACAGCCTCCATGCTGTCTACTGTGGTCCTCCAAACTTGGACATACAGTATTCTTTTCTGGCAAGAGAGGGGAGCTTAACTGCGAGGAGAACAAAGGAAACTCTAGTGTGGTTCATGTGATGGGAAGGAGGGTCAAGGTTGTAGAGGTGGTTCTGGGTTAAGGACACCACCCTCTTGAGAGCTCAGGTTGCCGCAGAAGACACAGGGCAGGCAGCTCCTCTTCCTAGTCCTCAGTTTGCTGTCACCGGGTGCTTGTGTTCTTCCCTGAACCACTAAACCAGATTCTCTTCCAGACTAAAGGACAGAAACTGAGTGTGTGTGTGTGTGTGTGTGTGTGTGTGTGTGTGTGTGTGTGTGTGTGTAGATACATGCGTATGGAGGCCGGAGATTGATAACACATGTCCTCCTTTACTATCCACCTTATTTTTTTGCGACAAGGTCTCTCACTGAACCTGGATTTCACAAAAATTGGCTAGACTAGCTGGCCAGCAAGCCCAGGACCTTCCTGTCTCTGGTTTCTCAGCACTGGGACACACAGAGGGGCACAGTGGCACTCCCCCGCTTTTTACATGGGTGTTGGAGAACTAAACCCAGCTCCTCATGGATATGCAGCAAGTACTTTACTGACTGAGCTGTTTCTCCTTGTTTTGTTAGAAACAGGTTTGGCGTGGCACTGAGTATTTGGGTTACAGGCATGAACTACCATGCCTAACTAGAAATCTCCTTCCTCCTCTCTTTTCCAGAGGGGCATAAGCCTCGGAACTCTCTCTCTCCCTTTCCCTCCCTCTCCTCCCTCACTGTCTCTCTCCCTCAGTACCTCTCCTTCCTTCTCTTCCTCCCTCTCTCCCTCTCTTTTTTATAGGCAAGGTCTCGTGCAGTCCAGGCTGGCCTAGAACTCACGTGTTGGCAAGGGTAAGGTGAATTTCCGATTCTTGTGTCTCTGCCTCCTAAGTTCTGGAATTAAGCTGCCACACCTGGTTTGTATGCAGTGATGGTAGGAGCAGAACCTGTGCTTCGTTCATGCTGCTCAGGGACTCTGCCAACTGAGTAGCAGCCCCAGGTCTAATTGTGTAGCTAGAGAGCTATTTATTCCATTTGTATACATACCTCAAGACCCTACTGAATTACATGTAGCTTTTCTTTTGTTTGTCTTGGTTTTTGGATAGGGTCTCAATGTGTAGCTTAGGTTGGCCTGGAATTCAAAATTCTCCTGCCTCAGCTTCTCAATCGCTATGATTACAGGGATGAGTTACCATGCCCATCTCTGTATACATTGTTTCTAGATTTATTTACTTGTTTACTTGGGTTTTTGTTGTTGTTTTGTTTTTGAGACAGGGTCTCACTAAGTAACTCCTATTTAGACTAGGCCCAGGAACTCACAAAGGTCCTCTTGCCTGTCTCCTGAGTACTGGGATTAAAGGTGTGCACCACTACATCTGACTACATTTATTCATTTTATGTGTGCAAGTATTTTGCATGCATGTGTGTACGTCCACCATGTTGCCTTCCTGGTGCCCTAGAAGGTCAAAAGCGGGCATTGTCAGATCCCCTGGAGCTGGAGTTACAGACAGCTAGTTGTAAGCTACCATGCGGATATTGGGAATTGAGCTCAGCCCCTCTGCAAGTGCTCTTAACCAGTGGGCCATTTCTCCAGCCCTCGCTATACAATTTTTATTAGCTCAGTAAATGTGTCTTGGTTTCTTGACTACGCAGGAACAAGGTCTGAATCTCCCCCCCCCCAGCATATTTATTAAACATTTGTTATATAATAAATATCAGTGATAAAACATGGGAAAAGGCCAGGCGGTGGTAGCGCACGCCTTTAATCCCAGCACTTGGGAGGCAGAGCCAGGTGGATCTCTGTGAGTTTGAGGCTAGCCTGCAGAGTGAGATCCAGGATAGCACCAAAGTTACACAGAGAAATCCTGTCTTGAAAAACAACAACAACAAAAAGAAAGAAAGAGAAAGAAAGAAAGAAAGAAAGAAAGAAAGAAAGAAAGAAAGAAAGAAAGAGAGAGAGAAAAGAAAAAAAACATGGGAAAATAGACCTCTCCAAGCCCCCCCCCTTACTTGTTCCCAGGGAGCATACATTCTAGCAGGTTGTCGGGTGGGTAAAACAACAACAACAATATAACCATAATCCTGTTCTTATAAGACTGTGTTTAAAATCTTGGGAAACATCACTAATAGAACACTTGCCTATCTTGTATGAGGCTTTAGGGACACCTCCTCAGTAGTAAAGAAATAATAGAAAGAAAAAAAGACCATATTTGAGTAGAGACCTGAAGGGAAGGAGGAGATGAGTGGATTTCTATACAACAGAGCACATCTCCAGTGTAATGGTCCTAACACAGAAGCAAACCTGGCTGGTTTGAGATACACACAGCAGTGAACCATTTTATCTGGCTTGGTATATAAGGTCAGAAAGGTAAAGTAGGCAGCAAGTAGGGTGTAGTAGGGCTTTGTAGGTCAGTGGAAGAATTTTGTTCTTACCCCACATGCGAAAGCCTTTGGCCGGTAATTTGATCTGAATTACACTGTAATCAGGTCACTCTTGGTGCTGTGTGAGTAGATTGGGGGTGTAATACGGGGAGACAGTAGAAACTGGGAACCAGTTAGGCTGTTGCAGTAATGTAGGAGGAACGGTCTCTTGAACTTAGGTGACGGTGACAGAAAGTGTAAAGTACTTAGATTCTGGGTGAAGTCAGAAGGCAGAGAGTTGACCAAAGATTTGTGATGGGTCAGATACCAAGTGTGAGAAGGAAGCAAAGAAAGAACTCCAAGGTTTTGGCATGAGCCATTGGAAGATTTGTGTTACCAGTTTCAGTGATGAAGCCACCATGGGAGGAATAGAAACAGTGTTTTGTTCTGGACTTTTTAAGTTTCAGATGCCTGTTAAGCCTCCAAGTGGAGATGTCAGATAGGTGATTGATTATTCTGGTCTGGGCCTCAAGCGAAAGGATCCAGCTGATGACTTTAGGAGTCACTAGGGAATAGATGGTATTTAAAGTCATGAGACTTGGTAGACTCACCAAGGGAGTATAAATAGAAGAGAATTGGACTGGGTAGTCACATTATCAGGAGAAGCTAGCGGCAGGGTCTGAGGAGTGCCTAGAGAAATGGGAGCAGAGTCAGGAGGCTTTATGTTCTGGAAGCCAAAAAAAGAAAACTGAAGGGATGGTGGGAAAGGCCACCAGATGTTGCAGACAGACTAAGAGGGATGAGTATGAGAATTGGTCCCTGTATTTAGCAGTATTTAATTGTATGTGACAAATATTGGGCAAGTTTAGATTTTTATCTACAATGACCGAATATGTAGTATTACCTATTGAATAATTGCAGTTCAAGGTTCAGAACATTTTTCTTGTTTTTTTGCTTTGTTTTGTTTTGTTTTTTGTTTTTTTGAGACAAGGTTTCTCAGTGTAGTTTTGGAGCCTGTCCTGGATCTTGCTCTGTAGACCAGGCTGGCCTTGAACTCACAGAGATCCACCTGGCTCTGCCTCCCGAGTGCTGGGATTAAAGGCGTGCGCCACCACCTCCTGGCCAATTTACTTGTTTAACTCACCTCTTTCAGACCCAGTCTATATTGAACACATGTGATGTGTTGAGGCTTGGGCTTCTTTGGGCGGGGAAGCTTTTTTGGGAGGAACATGTGTTCTACCATCGAGAGCTACATGCTACACCAAAGTGGTTCCCCTCCTAAACTAGAAGCCAAACTAGTATTGTGCGTAGGGCAGGGGTTGTTCCTCCAATGTCTTCTACCTTATTTTTGAGACAGGATCTCTCACTGACCTGAAACTCACCTAGTAAGTTAGGCTGCCCAGCTGTGTGTGTGTGTGTACACGCTGGGCTTGAATCCAGCATTTTAATGACATTGAGGTATTGTGCTTATATTTAATATTCACTGGACTGCCAGGATTGGAGTTTTCATCACGTTTAATCCCATGTAGATGGTGCCTTTCTCTTAAGAAAATTAAAATATATTACATAAATATCATCAATGTCCTTCTTTCCTTCCTTCTTTCTTTCTTGTAGCTTAGATTGGACTTGAACTCTTTCAGTCCCCTGCCTTACCTCCCAAGTCTTGGGGTTAAATCCTTCTTTATGTGACAGCAGTTTTATCCTACAGTACCCTATTCTCCTTATAGCATTTACTTCAGATTTACCTGACTTGCTTATGTGGTTACTTGATTGTCTTACCTAACTCCTGCTAAGAGCAGAAGCTGTGTCTGGTTTTTGTCTACCAAAGTATCTTGTTCTCAACCTACTCCTGGCCTGTGGCCATGCTTGACAAGTGTGTTTTAGTGAATCTGTTTGCATAAATTACAGGTGTCATTTTATACAAAAACACCTAAAACAGCTTCTAATTAGCTCAGCTAATATCACAAGTGTTTTAAGAAGAGATTGAGTATAGTAGACTATTTTAACCTGTGTTACTTTTGTTTATGTTGCATTTGTTTAATTCTGTGGAGCTGTGTTACTGTGCCTGTGTAAAACACCTGATGGTCTAATAAAGAACTGGCCAATAGCAAGGCAGGAAAAGGGATAGGCAGGGCTGGCAGGCAGAGAGAATATATAGAGGGAGACATCTGGAAGGAGCTACGAGCAGCCAGAGAAGGAGGAGGATCCAGGGTCTAGGCACCCAGCTACACAACCAGCAAGCCACAGAGTAAGAGTAAGATGTACAGAAGAAAGAGAACGGGAAAAGCCCAGAGGCAAAAGGTAGATGGGATTAATTTAAGATAAGGAAAGCTGGCAAGAAACAAGCCAAGCTAAGGTTGGGCATTTGTAATTAAGAGTAAGCTTCTGTGTGTGAATTCACTTGGGAGCTGGATGGTGGGCCCCTCAAAAAGAACCAAAGACAACCATCAACAATTGAGGATCTGTCTCCATGCTGATGGGCCCTGACCTCACACTTCTGAGCTCAGAGCTTTATCTTGATGAATTTATCGCCTTAACACTTGCTGAGATACCTAGATACTGGTTCTTAGCTATAAGTCATTTCTTTGGAAAAACTGTTCTCTCAACTCTCATTGTCTCTGTACTGATTTTTTTGGCCCCTGAAGTTAGCTTCCACGGCATTTTTTTTGTATTGTAGGAATTAATTTTTAATTCCATGCCCATTTACACATCTGGAATTGCAGTGGGTAAAGAGGTTGCTCTGTGTCCTTAGATACCTGCTTATGAAGGTCAGCAGTAAAGACAGGAGCCACGCACAGAGGCACACAGCTGTATTCCCAGCACCCAGAAGGCTGAGGCAGGAGAACTGGTCTGAGTTTGAGGCCAGTCTGAGATACATAGTGAGATCTTGTCTCAAAAAACATTAAAGATGAAAATCAAGGAGTAATTCACATACAGTTAAACACACAGATCTCAAGTTCTGAGTACTGGCTGTTCTTGCAGAAGACCTGAGTTCAATTCCCAGCACCCACATGGTGCCTCACAATCATCTGTAACTCCAGTTCCAGGGGCTCCAACTTCCTCTTCTGACCTCTGTGGGCACCAGGCATGCACCTGGCACACACACATACATACAGGCAAAACATTCATACACATAAATCTTTTTAAAAAAGAGGGAAAAAAAGACTCCAGATGTCATTTAATGGGACAGTTCTTGCCTGGCATGTGAAAGGCCATGAATTGGATCCCCAGCACTGGAAAATAAAATAAATGCAGGCTGGTAGAACACTTAGTGAAGCCCTGAGTTCAGTCTCCAAGACTGACACCAATAGAAGGAATCCAAGCTATTTAATAGAAGGTGTAATGCACAGGAAGAACAGAGCTTGTGTGTAGCCCTGGGGCCTCCACTTAAATAGGCTATTGATAAACCAGGTGGACAGGCCAGAACAGGCTGGACCGTGGGGTGGAGCCTGTGAAGGTTGTAGGAGTTTAGTCCATATGATGTATATTGGGTAACTTCCTACTGTATAACCAACAGCCTCAAAATCCAAGAACCTAAGACAAATGTTTATTTCTCCTGCTTCCTGGGGTAGTCTGGTCTAAGTTCAAATGGGACCTGATGGCCTGGCGTGATCTCACTCCCATAACTGGCAGTTGACTCAGTGTCAGCTGAGGTAGTGGGGAGAATTTGGTCACGTCTCTCATGATCCCAAAGGATGGTTTTGTGCTTATCTGATGGCCCCAGATATCTTAAGAATAGTAAGACCTACCTTAACACACAGTATTTTTCAAGCTTATGTCATACTACTGTTGGCCAAACAGTATTATTAATGAGATCTCTGTGTGGACTCCCCGCCTACTTGCCTGGTCCTTTTGATCTCCATTGTAAGAATTCAGATGAAACACAGAATGTAGTGTAGAAGACAGGCATTTTATTTCAGAGTAATAAAAAGAAACCATGGCAGAGCCAAACACTCTCAAGGGGTGAGAGTGGACAGTGGGCAAAGAGCCATTGTCCCCATAGTTTAGGCAAGGTTTTTTGTTTGTTTGTTTTGTTTTTCCGAGACAACGTTTCTCTGTGTAACTCACTCTGTTGGTCTGGCCGGCCTCAAACTCACAGAGATCCACCTGGTTCTGCCTCCGAGTGCTGGGATTAAAGACGTGCGCCACCACCGCCCGGCTGAGGCTAGTTATAAGGGCGCTTTCCTGAGGGTCACTGACAAACCCATTTGGATTGGCACTGGAGGGGCCAGTGGGGTGTACTTGGTCTTGACCAGGAAGCCTTCTGCTGAGTAGCTATCTTAGTTCCTGCCGGTGAACCCAACCCTTTGATACTCCTGTACACCTTCTTCATCTACAGGTTCACACTTGAGAGCCGTGCAGTTGAATTACAAACAAAAAACCTAAAAAACAAGCAAAACAAACAAAAAGCTCAGTATTTTAATGATTGATTTTATGCTGATCTGCTTTCATAGCTCTCCTTGGCAGCCTGTGGGCATACCTGGGACTTCTGGAATTGGGTTTAGTTATCAGTTAATGGCCTTCCAGGCAGTTCAGCATACCGTGTCTCTTCCCAGGGCCAAGCGCTATGACTCAGGTCCCATTTCTCTGTCTAGTTACTGAATCCTCTTTCACTCTGGTTTTACAAGCTGTTGACTGAGAAATCCGTCCTAATGTCTTTTCATCCTGCTAATGGCTACCAAACAGTCCAGCTATCTCGAAGTCGGCGTGGGCCGTGATTGCATGCCCACCACCTAGCACAGTCATGGGGGTTCTATGGGTGGAGGGGTCCTGAGGATGTAAGTCCATCTAAGGAAGAATGCTGAAGCTGAGGGTGGTGGCGCATGTCTTCAGTCCCAGCACACAAGAGGCGGAGGCAGTTGAGTTGCCATTCTTGTTGAGATTCTTGTCTCAAAAAGAGAGAGAGAGAGGAAGGAAGAAAGGTAGGAACAAAGGAAGGAAACCTTGACTAAAATGTCCTGAGAGACAGAAGTGGGCTGCCATTTAAGAGGGGCCTTGACATGAATGTGATGGAGGACTTTATTATCACTTGTCTTTCTCATCAATTCAGGGCTCTTTCAGCACTTCCTCCAGGAAGGCTTCCTGTTCGAATGCCATCTCTAGCCCTGTAGTTAGTGGTGTTTTCCCTGTGCTCCATACAAGTATCCACTTAGTATATCTTATCTTGTGTGTGCGTGGGGGGGGATCTCTTATAGCCCAGGGCTGGCTTTAATATAGAGCTGCTCTGGCCTTGAACCCTTGCTCCTCCTTGAACACCTGCAGTCTCCACTTGAGCTCTGGGACTACAAGCATATGCCACTGTGCCCTGTCATCCCTTAAAATAGATTCACTTACATGCCTGTCTTGTCATGACATGGTGTTCCCCGAGGCTGTGGATCATGTCTGATTATGCTGCAGGAAGTTGTTGCGTGTTCCGATATTCTCCTGGCAATAAGAAAAGGTGCTCTTGACTGCTGAGTCTTCACTGTAGACCCCCTATTTTTATTTCTCTTAAAAAAAAAATCTCCCAAGTCGGCCAGGTGGTGGTGCACACCTTTAATCTCAGCACTTGGGAGGCAGAGGCAGGTGATCTCTGAGTTTGAGGCCAGCCTGGTCTATCCAGTGAGTTCCAGGACAGCCAGGGCTACACAGAGAACCCCTGTCCTGGGGGGGAAAAAATCCACAAGTTTTAGCAAACTGTACCTTCTATTTTTATCTCACTAGATAAACCTCTATGCAAGGAAGTATGGGAAATACAGGATTTAGCTTTACATATTACAATCCCAACATTATAAAGAACAAAATTACAATAATTTAATTTAACTTTCACAGTTGGCTTTATTTTTAGTTTTAGAATCATGTAACACTTCATTCCTTAAAACAGGATAAGTGTTTCAGTGAGCCAAGAAGAGGCTGGTTTAGAGTTTGAAAAGGGCTGGCGGGGGCCAGAGAGATGGCTCCACGGTGAAGAGCACTGGCTGCTCTTGCAGGGGACCTGGGTTTGGTTCCCAGCAGCTGCTCACAGCTGTTCTTTCTTTCTTTTTCTTTTTCTTTTTCCTTTTTTTCCCCAGACAGGGTTTCTCTGTGTAGCATTGCACCTTTCCTGGAACTCACTCTGTAGTCCAGACTGGCCTCAAATTCATGGAGATCAGCCTGGCTCTGCCTCCCGAGTGCTAGGATTAAAGGCGTGTGCTGTCACCGCCTGGCCACAGCTGTTTCTTAACTTTAGTCCAAGCATGCAGATTTTTGCACGTGCATAAGAACAGGCAAAACACCTATAAACTTTTTTCTTGTTTTTTTTTTTTTTTTTTTTTTTTTTAAATTAAAAAGGCAGAAGAAAACAGAAACTAAAGGCAAGAAGTTTTTTACTTTCTTTGTAATCACTGAGGTTTCCTTTTTTACATGAAGGGAGAGCAGAGAAGTCTTTATCGCCATGCTAGTTGACACTGGTCTTTTGGGGAAATTTACCTACTCGCTCTCTAATATCTGAGAAAGTCGGATAACGGTCTAGTTTAAACTCGGGGACATGTAACATGAATGAAAATGATAAACTCACAAAGGAGGTATAAAATGTATGGGGTTGAGAGACAGAAAAGCTTAAATTGCTTATCTAGGAGAATGTTTTGAGGTCCCAAAAGGTAGTTTTGAGATGGTAATACAAGTTATGATAGAAAATGGTTTAGGTATAAAATTTTGGACTAAGATAGGATAGATAATACAGTACTTTCTTCAAATTTGCCAAATATAAATGGACTGGACATTGTAAATGTAATTCTTACCTGATAATTGTTCTTATTGCATATAGTTTTACTGTGTTAGAATTAAAACCTTTTTTTACTTAGACAAAAAAAAAAGAAAGAAAGAAAATGATATAACTTCAGCACGAATCCATTTTGACTTTTACCTTGGTGTGTTGAGACCTCACCTAACAATAGACAAAGAAGGATTCACAGGCATCTTCTGACCTAAGTCCACTCCTATGTGAGCTGCCTAATGAAATTAGCCACTAACTCAGAATCCCAGAGTGCTGGGATTAAAGGTGTGTGTTACTATTGCCTAGCTATATATATTTTAAACATTCAGTTGTGTATGTGCACACGTGTACTAGATAGTTTTTACGTCAACTTGACACAAGCTAAAATCATCTGAGAGGAGGGAACCTCAATTAAGAAAATACCTCAATTAGATTGGGCTGTAGGCAGGCCTGTAGGGCATTTTCTTAATTAGTGATTGATGGGGAGGGCCCAGCTCATTGTGGGTGGTGCCATCCTTGGGCTGGTGGTCCTGGGTTCAAAATGAAAACTGAGTAAGTCATGAGGAGCCAGCCGGTAAGCTGCACTCCTCCGTGGCTTCTGCATCAGCTCCTGCCTCCAGGTTCCTGCCCAGCTTAAGTCCCTGCCCTCACTGCTTTTGATAGTGAACTGTTACATGGAACTGTGAGTGAAATAAACCTTTTTCTCTCCAACTTGCTTTGGTCATGGTGTTCCACTATAGCAACAGTAAACTTAACTAAGACAACACCTGTGCATATACATATAGGTATGCATATGCCGTGACTCAAGTGTGGAGGTTGAGGACAGCTTGTGGGAATTGCTTTTCTCCTTCTACTGTGTCAGTTCTAGGGCTCAAACTCAGGTCTTCAAACTTAGTGGTAAGAGCCTCTACCTGCTAAGCCATCTCACCAGCCCCTCCACCTTTTGCGTTGTCTTCTTTTTCCACGTGTATGAGTGTGGGTGTGTGAGCTTGTGGTTGATAGTGGAGATCTTCCATTTCTCTTCATCTTATGCTCTGAGTCAGGGTCTCAGTCAAAGGCAGAGCTCACTAATATGTCTGTCTAGTCTAGCTAGCGAGCTTGCTCCGGAGATTTTGTCTCCATCTTCCAAGCCTAGAATTACAGGTGGGTAGCCATGCCCATCCGGCATTCACATCAGTTCAGTAGATCCGAATTCCTGCTTGTATAACAAGTGCTGTAACCACTGTGCCGTCTCCAAGCCTTCTACCTTAATTTCTGAGGAAGAGCCTGCCACTGAACCCGGAGCTTTCTGATTCAGCTGGACTAGCTAACCAGGAAGCCCCAGGAATCTTTCTTTCTTGATTCCTGGGCATTCCCTGGCCTTTTGTGAAATACTAGGGATCCAGTCCCAGGTCCTTCTGCTTTTGTGGCAAGCACTGTACTCACTGAACCGCCTTCCTGGCCTTTCTTGTCTTTTGGTATTGTAACTGTGTCTTTTTATCAAGTGTCTCCTAAATCTATTCCGCCTTCATTTTTGTGCCAGCTTTAAAAAGGAAATCAGTGGTACTTAGCTGCTTACAGGAAACAACCAGTACAATCAGAGGTTAATAAGAAACTTTGAATGAAGGGATTATTTACAATTGCATGAACAGCCAAGTGGCCCTATAATGGATGGTAAAGCACCAAGAGACTGTCAAGGACTGACAGTACCTGGTCATGCTCCCATCCCAGATACAATGGAGGAAAAGTGGGTGTGCCTGGAACCCAGCCAAAGCTATGGTCAAGGAACAGGATCCTCAATAGTCTCCCACAGGACTGTGACCTCAGTCAAAGAACATAGATCCTGCTAGAACCGTGTCTGAAAGAGGTCACAGGATTAGTGCCTTGACCTTCCTGCTCTCAGATTTCTTCTAGGGGCTCAGAAGCCAGAAGACCTGGAGTCTTGCTCCTTAGAAACTGGCCTTCTGAATCCGAGGCAGCAGGGCACACCAGGAGGACTGAGCAAACCATCTGCCAGAGTCCATCCTTAGACTGTTACTTGATGCTGCCAGCCCTGACTCCTGCTGACCCTTCTGACCCATCATCCCTGAACTCAGGGTTTTCATACCCACAGCCCCCTGTTAAACTTGCCATAAAGATGTGATACATAAACAAATTGTGTTGGCTGAGTGGTAGATCCCCTGCAAGCAGTAAGGTTGGTGACAGAGGAACTTTTCTGGCTCACACTCATCCCCAGGGACAAGAGTGTGCTCTGAGCACACATGTTCCACAGTAACTTGCAGAGTCTCAGGAGAGGTGAAAACCTGTGGAGGTTTTCACAGTGTGTGGCAGGTGTGCTGCTCACAGCCAGCTGTGGGGTGTTGGGAAAGTCTCTCGGAGCTTCTGTTTTCTCAGCTTTCAGACAAGATTGTATAGACTTAAAGACAGCTCATACTGCCTGATGGGCTGTACGCATGCAATTAGCTCAGGGTTACCTTTGTATTCCTGCATAGCTGATTGTTTGATTTGTGTGCGGAGGGTGTGGTGCCCACATCTGGGCCTGTGGCTGTGGAGGCCAGAGAAGGATGCCAGGTGGCCCCTCTATTACTCTGAGCCTTATTCCGTTGAGACAGGGCCTGTCACTGAACCAGAAGCTTGCCATTCTGGCTAGACTGGCCAGCCAGCAAGCTCCTGGGAACCACCTGTCTCTGCGTTCCAAATGCTGGGGTTGCAGGCTCACAAAGCTGCACCCGGCTTTTTACATAGGTATTGGGGATTTGAATTCATGTCTTCATGCTTATATTGCAAGCACTCTTGCCTCCTGAGCCAGCTCCATAGTCCCCACTATTTATTGTTTTTAATTTATTTTTATTTTATGTTCATTGGTGTTTCACCTGCATGTATGTCTGTGTGCGGATGTCAGAAGGCCTGGAACTGGAGACTGGAGTTACAGACAATTGTGAGCTGCCATGTGGGTGCTGGGAATTGAACCCGGGTCCTCTGGAAGAGCAGTCACTGCTCTCAACCACTGGGCCATCTTTCCAGCCCCCAGTCCCCACTATTTATTTACTTATTTGTTTATTTGCTTCTGCTGCTTCTGAATATTAGGCATCACTATTTGAGTTGGTTATTTGAAAATGAAATTTTGTCCAGTGGGATGACTCAGTGGGCACAGGCACTTGCTACAGTAACGTGATGACTTGAGTTTGGTCCCCAGAACCCATGGTGGAGAGAACTAACTCCCAAAAGTTACTCTTTGACCTCTACATGTATGCCTTGCTATGTGCTTATCTACACTCAAACACATACAATAATAATAAATATTTTAAATTCGGAAAAGCATGCAACTTTGAGCTGGTTGTAGTAGTGCACTTGGTAGGTACAAGTAGCAGGAGTTCAAGGTCACCTTCAGCTACATGATGAGTTAGAGGCTAGCCTGAAATATATGAGATCGTGCTTTTTACAAAAATGATTTCACTGCTCTCTGCTTCCTGACTGTGGACTCCATGTGGCCAGCTACCTCGGCAGCTGTTGTCTTATGCCGTGTGGACCATCCCCTAGAACTGTAAGCCAAAATGAGCCCTTTCCTTTAAAACCCAGCAAACATAAAACGATGAATCTCAACATAGTTCCCTATATTTCACTATAGCTTCTTTCTTTCTTTCTTTCTTTCTTTCTTTCTTTCTTTCTTTCTTTCTTTCTTTCTTTCTTTCTTTCTTTCTTTCTTTCTTTCTTTCTTTCTTTCTTTCCTTTCTTTCTTTCTTTCTTTCTTTCTTTCTTTCTCCCTTTTCTTCCTTCCTTCCTTCCTTCCTTCCTTTCTCTCTCTCTCTCTCCCTTCCTTCCTTCTTTCTTTTCTTCCTTTCTTTTTGGGTTTTTCGAGACAGGGTTTCTCTGTGTAGCTTTGTGCCTTTCCTGGAACTCACTTGGTAGCCCAGACTGGCCTCGAACTCACAGAGATCCGCCTAGCTCTGCCTCCCGAGTGCTGGGATTAAAGGCGTGCGCCGCTGCCGCCTGACTGCTTCTTTCTTTCTCACTGACAAGTCATTGGTAGGAAGGCTTCTCTCTATACATACCCGACAGCAAATCTTTTTTTTCTCTTTTTAAAAATGTTATTTAGCCGGGCGGTGGTGGCGCACGCCTTTAATCCAGCACTCGGAGCAGAGCAGGTGATCTCTGTGAGTTCGAGCAGCCTGGCTACAAGTGACTCCAGGAAAGCGCAAAGCTACACAGAGAAACCCTGTCTCGAAAAACCAAAAAAAAAAAAAAAAAAATGTTATTTAGTTAGCATATAAAATAATGGGGTCGGTTACAGCATTTTCAAACATACATACATTATACTTTGTTCATGTCATAACCCTCCACACATACAGAGAATGTAAGTCTAAAGATACATAATCTTTTTAAAAAGCTGAACTGGCTACATGTGATGGTGCACACCTGTAATCACAGCCCTGGGGAGCTGAGACAGGCGCTTTGCTGTGCGTTTGAGGTCAGCCCGAGTTACATAGTGAGTTCTAGGCTATAGTGTGAAACATTGTCTCTCAAAAAAAAAAAAAAAAAAAAAAAAAACAGGGGGAAGGAGGGAGGGAGGAGAGAAAGAGAAAGGGGGTGGAGAGAAAGAAAGTGACCAGCTTACTCGGCCACCTGAGTGAAGGCCACCCGGCTGTAAGTGGCAGAGTCAGGATTTGAAACCCTGCTTCACCTCTGTACTGCCTTCCCCGTCACCTAATACTTGTCCTGTGCATTCCTGACAGATGTGGTGATTGGAATTCATGAGCTGGACGAGGCTGGATTTGTTTAGATCTTCAGGGGCATGTGAAAGGCAAATGCCAAGATTTTTCAGACAAAGAGTAAGAAATTTAGGGATGAGAAAGAGTAGCCACCGAAATAAACCAGGCAGACTAGCTGTTCCTGCTTGAGCAGGAAGTCAACACCCAGTCACCCAGCTTGCTTAGTTTCATGCCATTTAGTTTCCGCAGAGGTCGGTGGTAGTAAAACAGGTTCTTAAAAAATCTCCATTTTGTTATTTTACACCACCAGTGCTTCAGAATGTGTATGTCCCTGGGCAGTGGTGGTGCACGTCTTTTAGGCCTAGCACTTGGGAGGCAGAAGCCAATGGGTCTCTGAGTTCAAAGCCAACCTGGTCTATAAATTGAGTTCCAGGATAGCCAGGGCTACACAGAAAAACTCTGTTTCAAAAAATAACCAATTAACTAACTAAATAAATAAATAGAATGTATGCATATATTATTTATTTATATATACACTGTATATGACTAGAGTGGTTAGGCATGCAGTGTGAAACAGGAGGAAATGTGTTGTCCTGGACATCATTTTAGAGAGGATATGGACATCCCTGGCTTTAATAATCAGTGGTCTGCAGAGCCAGGCTTAGTGGCTTCAACCTTTAGTCCCAACATGAAAGGCAAAGACAGATGTATCTCTGTTGATTTGAGGCCAGACTGGTCTCTGTGTTTAGTTCCAGACACACAGGCCTTCATAGTGAGTAAATAAATAGGGTAAGACAAAATCGCAGTGGTAGTGCACAGGGGCCAGCCAGGCTCCACGTCCACAGTAGGCACAGGAGATAGCACAAACCGGGCTGAGAATATACTTCAGTTGGTAGAAAGCTTTGTCTGGCACACGTGAAGCCCTGGGTTCATTCCCTAGCACCTAAAAGCGGGTGTGGTTCATAGGTTGGGGCCACCCTGGATACACAAGACGATGTCTGGAAATAAGTAAATAAACAAATACCCTAATCACACACACACACACACACACACACACACACACACACACACACACACAACAACACTGAAGGTCTGCAGTTGCCAGCTCCTACGCCATGCTTGTTTCAGTGGCTCACAGAGGCACAGCCGTCCTGTCAGCAGTACAGGATGCTGCAGGGCCACCTTGTGGACCCAGCACTTCCCTCCCCTTTACAGTGAGTGTGTGGTAAATGAGCTCAGGTGGCTGACGCCCCTGTACCCTGTGGTTTTAGTAGCCTGTGCCCTGTGCCCAGTGTTACTTATCTAACCTGTCATTTTTATTAGCTACCCTTGTTTTTCAGTCTTTTTGTTTGGGGTTTTTGTTTTGTTTTTTTGAGACAGAGTCTCTATATAGCCCTGGCTGTCTTGGAACTCAGTATGTAGAACGAGCTAGACTCAAACTCACAGAGATCCACCTACCTCTGCCTCCTAAGGGCTGGGATTAAAGGAGTGTATCATCATGCTTGGCTTTCTTTTTCTATCTTTTTTTTTTCACTCCTTTTTTGAGACAGACTCTTGTTATATAGGTCAGGCTGGCCTTAAATGCATAGTACTCCTTCCCGAGACTTTCAAGTTCTCCCCCGAGAATATTTGATTACAAAAAAAAAAAAAAAAAGAAGAAGAAGAAGAAGAAAAAGGAAAAGAGAACAATTTCTTTTGTTTTGTTTTTTTTGTTGGGGACTCGAACCCTTGGCCTCACGGATACACGGCAAGCCTCACCAGCCTCCGCCCTAACGCTTGTCTTCATGGTGCTGCGCAGCAGCTGCTTCTCCTTCCTTGTGTGCTGCTTTTATTTCCTCCTTTCCCATCG
Organism: Peromyscus leucopus; assembly: GCF_004664715.2. Classification (NCBI taxonomy): domain Eukaryota; kingdom Metazoa; phylum Chordata; class Mammalia; order Rodentia; family Cricetidae; genus Peromyscus; species Peromyscus leucopus. The sequence continues at coordinate 107,496,446 of NC_051067.1, read as the reverse complement.
TCATACCGCGAACACTGGATGTTGACAGCGAGAGAGGACTTTAAGGGCTGGAGAAATGACTCGGCAGTGAAGAGCATGGCTGCTCTCGCAGAGGACCTGGGTTCCCTTCCCAGCGTCCACACGGAGGGTCACGTTGCCTGTAACTCCAATTCCAGGGGATCCAGTGCCCTCTTCTGGCCTCCATGATTTCCTGCACATGTGTAATGCACAGACATATACTCAGGAACACACACACACACACACACACACACACACACACACACACACACACTACTTTTTAAAAGGAGGAAGTTTAAGATGAATCCTTTTTTTTTTTTTTTTTGGTGGTTGAAGCCTTGAAGGCTAAATTACTTGCCCAGGATTATACAGAAACTTTAGCAGAATAAAGATTTGACCACCACTTTTCTTTTGTTTATTTGTTAATTTTCTGTGTCTAACAGGTGACTGTGTGGTATCTTTCAGTGTTCCAGGAACAAGACCCTTCAGCTTTTTATTTTGTAAAAATACTTCATTTGTGCTTTGGGGGCAGAGGACTTGTTGCTTCCAAATTACCCAAGAACGTAGGTTCCACTGAGTGTGATCTCCACCACTAACCAGTTTGTGTCTTACTGTTTTAGGAGCCATGTTTGATCAGGACCATGGGAAGGTCAGCTCCATTCTGGAGACCCTTGTAAGGAGATGAGGTGGTGAACAGAGGCCAGGATGAAGTTGCTGCCCGGAGTGGGCGTGTTTGGGACTGGCAGCTCAGCCCGGGTCCTGGTCCCCCTGCTGAGGGCAGAGGGGTTCACCGTGGAGGCCCTGTGGGGAAAGACCGAGGAGGAAGCCAAGCAGCTGGCCGAGGAGATGAATATCACCTTCTACACCAGCCGGACCGATGACGTCTTGCTGCATCAAGATGTAGACCTGGTGTGCATCAACATCCCACCTCCACTCACCCGGCAGATATCCGTGAAGGCTCTAGGTATGCACCTTCAGGCCCTAGCAGGCGGATTCTGTTCTCTTCTGGGCAGTCCTGCACAGCTCACTGCCCTCTCCTAGGCCTGGGCATTCCTTCTCTGTCTGCATCTGGAAGTAGTAGTACTCTGGGGCAGGGCTGAGGAAGGGAATGTTAGAGATTCCAAAAGCTCTAAAGAGGAGAAAAGGGTTCAGCCTTCTCTACCCTCATTCACTTAGGAGCCCTCTGAGCAGAAACTCAGCCCGTCAAGGAGACGGTTGGACTTCTTGACTCCCAGGTCAGCGTCTGGGAAGTCAGCATTCCCTAGACCCTGCGACGTCAGTCGTGATTGATGTTTGTCCTGCCGTTCTGTAGCACACAGCACCACAGGAAGGAGAGGAGGCTGTCTAGAAGGCTGCTGTTTCCCATGCTTTGTCAGCCCGTGACTGTAGGAGCACCACCCTTCCTGGCAAGCTGCAATCTCCGATTGCCAGACAGCAGGAAGGCTCCCTGTCAGCCCTGGCTTTCCTGACACCAGCCACAGGACCTCTTGCTCACATTTCCACTCTCTTGGGAAACTGGGCTTGGGGCCCTCTGACCCCGGCTGGGTGTGGCCCGACCAACTGATCTTCAATTTCTAGTGACTTCCTCTTGACTGTGAACTATAGACAGATGTTTCCCTCCATCATACATATCTTGAGACAAGATTTTACCTAGGTAGCCCAGGCTGTCCCCCAACTCAAATCCTGCCACCTGAGGGCTGCTCCTGGCTTTTCTTTCTGTTATTTTTATTTATTTTTTTATTTTTTTATTTTTTTTTGGTTTTTCGAGACAGGGTTTCTCTGTGTAGCTTTGCGCCTTTCCTGGAACTTACTTGGTAGCCCAGACTGGCCTCGAACTCACAGAGATCCGCCTGGCTCTGCCTCCCGAGTGCTGGGATTAAAGGCGTGCGCCACCACAGCCCGGCTTCTTTCTGTTATTGATCTATCTCTCCTGCTCTTTTTCTTTGTGTGCCTTTTGTTTTTTGGGTTTTTTTTGTTTTGTTTTGTTTTGTTTTTGTTTTTGTTTTTTGAGACAGGGTTTCTCTGTGTAGTTTTGGTGCCTGTCCTGGATCTCGCTCTGTAGACCAGGCTGGCCTCGAACTCACAGAGATCCGCTGGCTCTGCCTCCTGAGTGCTGGGATTAAAGCCATGCTCCACCACTGCCCGGCCTTTCTTTTGTTTTTAATTACGGTTCCAAGCTTTATAACTGCAGTCTGTTTAGAGGTGGAAGAAGACAAGACAGTCTCTTAGTCAGTAGCTGTTGGAATAGTCTAATTTTAGCTCAGCTCCTTTAAACCTGGACCATGTAAGAAGTTTTCACACATACTTAAAGCTTCCATTTAACTTAGCCTATTTCTTGGGTTGTGTTATAATACGGTAAGCACATAACAGGTACAGAGTGTGAAAAACAGTACAGTACCGTAAGGCACACGACACTGACACAGACTTGCAGATAGAGACACTTTGACACAGACGGATGTCTTCTCAGGCCAGTCGGAACCAGTGAGGCCTGCGGGTGCCCTGAGCAGTGTCTGGTCAGCCCCCATTGTGTGCTCTCACTTTCTTAGTGAGAGTTCTCACAGAACCTTCCAGTTCCCCCCACACTGCAGGAGTCCCCGCACGCACCACCAAAGAAGCGATGTCCTCTAGGACAGTTGTAAGAGCAGAACTGTCAGCCGGGCAGCAATGGCGCACGCCTTTAATCCCAGCACTCGGGTGGCAGAGCCAGGCAGATCTCTGTGAGTTCGAGGCCAGCCTAGTCTACAGAGCGAGATCCAGGACAGACACCAAAACTACACAGAAACTCTGTCTCAGAAAAAAAAAAAAAAAAAAAACCAAACAAACAAAAGAGTAGAACTATCATTTGTCAAGCACCTTAAATGTGCTGTCTCTGGGTGGACCCCACACTGTGGCTGGACGCTTCCTTGGTGGTTCTCATGCACACTGTGGATGAAGGATCACAGACCCATAGTGATGTCTTTGTTGTCAATTAAAGGATGTGGTTCAGCTGGTAATGTCTGCTTAGTGTGTATGAAAACCAGGGTTCAGTCTCCAGAGCCATAAAAGACTAAGTGTGATGGTATGTACATACCTGTTTAAAAAAGAAAAGTAACGCCAGGCGGTGGTGGCACACGCCTTTAGTCCCAGCACTCGGTAGGCAGAGGCACGTGGAACTCTATGAGCTTGAGGCCAGCCTGGTCCACAGAGCGAGTTCCCGGACAGCCAGAGCTGTTACACAGAGAAACCCTGTTTTGAGAAAACAAAACAAAACATACAAACTGAAAAGGAAAGGGCCAGTGAGACAGCGTGGCGGTTAAGGGCACTTGCTGCCAGGGCTGACAACCTGAGTTTGATGCCCTGAACACACAGGGTGGAAGGAGAGACTGAATCCTCAAAGCCTTCCTCTGAATCTGAGCCCCACTAGGACTTGGGGGTATAGCTCAGGTAGTGTGCATGAAGCTTTGGGTTCAATACCCAGTACCCCAAACAAATACAAAGAAGAAAATGCAACTGAGGCCCAGGAATGTTACTTGGATTTTTTTCTAAGTCTTGGTCAGTAGGCAAAATTGCTTTTCCTTCTCATTAGAGTACTTTTTGTTTTGATTTTGTGTTTGTGGTGTCCATGTTACACACTGTGTGTGGGAATGCATGTCCCTTCATGCCACTTATAGAAACTAGAAGTTGATATTGGGTAATTTTATTTTTAATTTACAGGATGGGGGGGGGATGTGAATGCAGGTGCCCAGGGAGGAAGCCCGTCAGATCTTCCTGGAGCTGGAGTTACAGGCAGTTATGAGTGGCCCACATGGGTGCTGGGAATTGAACTTGGGGGCTCTCTAGCCCTATCTACCTTATTTTTTGAGACACTGAACCAGGAGTTCACCATTTCAACTAGACTTGCCAGCCAGTAAGCCCCTGGGGTACATCTTTCTGTGTCCATTCCCTGCATCCTAAGCCCTGGGGTACATCTCTCTGTGTCCACTCTACATCCTAAGCTCTGGGGTACATCTGTCTGTGTCCACTCCCCATCCTAAGCCCTGGGGTACCTCTCTCTGGGTCCACTCCCTGCATCCTAAGCCCTGGGGTACCTCTGTCTGTGTCCACTCTGCATCCTAAGCCCTGAGGTTATTGTACGTGCTACAGGGCCTGGTATTTACATGAATGCTGGGAATTCACTCAGGTCCCCATCCAGCCTGCTCCCCAGTCTGAGTTATGAAAGAGGATAATGAGTGACTTGTTTCCTAGTTCTAATTCTGCCAAGGAGTTTTCATATTTGGTGATGGATAAATGCATAAAAATATATTCCACAGTGAAAGTGTAAAATCCAGTGTGATGCTCCACAGCTTCAGAATGGCGTTATAATTATATAGAAATTCACTGAGATAAGACTTCAGGTCTGGTTGATTTTGGTGTGTTATTTAAAAGGGTTTTGTTGTTGTTGTGAAGTAATAAAGTTTATAAAATTAACTAAAATTAAATATATATGTATGTCTATATGTATTTTACACATACACAGTAAGTTTATTAATTCTTTTCCCATGGGCTGGTATGATAACAAAAGATTGCTCTTCAAGCAGACTGACCCAGATAATTTAATCTCAAGAACTCCAGTTCCTTAGGAAGCTTTCCTGAGCCCAGGCCAGACCAGATTCCTGCTATGTGGTCTATACTATATGTGGTCATATTGCTGTATGGTCATATGAACCCCTAACGTATAATTTTTCAAGTTAAGTCCATGACTGATAGGGTGTTACCCCAGTGCTTGACCCAGGACCTGGCATACCTGGGTAATAAGACATTTAGTTTCCACACCTGTAGTCTACTTTGCTGGTGGCCAAAGAGCTATCAATGGACCTGTGACCAGGAAAAAAATGGAGATTGGCTATAGGCAAGAGTGAGAGCTGGTTTTCAAACTTGTATTTCTAGTAGCTGGGCCAGGTGTGGTGGTGCACACCTTTATTCTCAGCGTTCAGAAGGGAGAGGCTGGCAGATATCTGTGGCCAGCCTGGTCTATATAGTGAGTTCCATGACAGCCAGGACTACATAGAGAGACCTTGTCTCAAAAAAAAAAAAAAAAAAAAAAGTCAAAACAAGGGCTGGAGAGACGACTCAGCAGTTGAGAACACTGGCTGCTCTTCCAGAGGACCTGGGTTCAATTCCCAGCACCTACATGGCAGCTCACACCTGTCTGTAACTCCAGTTCCAGGACTTCTGATACCCTCACACAGATGTACATGCAGGTAAAACACCAATGAACATAAAATAAAAATAAATAATTTTTAAAAATTTACTTTTATTTCATGGGTGTTTGTCTGTGTATATATATGAGCACCACATGCATGCCTGGTGTCTGAGGAGGTCAGAGGAGGGAGTTGACTCCCCTGGAATTGGAGTTACAGATGGTTGTGAGCCACCAGGTAGGTGCTGGGAACTGAACTCGGGTCCTCTGCAAAAGCATCAAGTGCTCTTAACCACTGAGCCATCTCTCCAGCTCCATAAAACCTTTTTTGTTATCCCCCCCCCCCCCAGAGCTGAGGACCGAACCCAGGGCCTTGTGCAGAAAGTGGGGGAGCTGGAGAGGTGGCTCAGTGGTTAAGAGCACTGATTGTTCTTCCAGAGGACCCGGGTTCAATTCTCAGCACCCACATGGCAACTCACACTGTAACTCCAGTTCTAGGGGACCTGACACCCTCACCCTGACATACATGCAGTCAAAATATCAATGCACATAAAATAAAAAATAAAAATAAAAAAGAAAGTGGGAGCCATTGAGATAGGCTAGTGGGTAAAGGTGCTCGCCATGTGGACTTGGCGATCTGAATTTGATCTCCGGAACCCACATAACGGTGAAAGGAGAGAGCCAACTCCACAGCGCTGTCCTCTGGCCAGCATGCACCAATGGCACGTGCACCCACATGCACACTATGAATACACGTGCAAACACAATAATAAGAAAACTGTGTGTGTGTGTGTGTGTATCTCCCTGGATTTTATTAAACATGAGACATGAAAGTGATGTCCTTATTGGGCTCCCTCTCCACCCTGATATATGAATCATTTACTCCCAGGCCTATCTTAGTAAGTATAGGAAGATGCCGGTGTCCTGAGCCCAGCCTGTGAACTTAGTGTGTTACTAAGGGACAAAGAAGTGTTCTCAAGAGGACTGGGGCAGCGCCTGGGGGCCTTGTGAAGGGATCTATAGCTAGAAAGAGGCTTATAGCTTAAAACATGTTTACCCTCGCCGGGCGGTGGTGGCACACGCCTTTAATCCCAGCACTCGGGAGGCAGGGGCAGGTGGATCTCTGTGAGTTCGAGACCAGCCTGGGGTACAAAGTGAGTTCCAGGAAAGGTGCAAAGCTACACAGAGAAACCCTGTCTTGAAACACACACACACACACACACACACACACACACACACACACACACACAAAAAAAAAAAAAAAAAAAAAAAAAAAAACCAAAAAAAAGTTTACCCTCCAGAAAACCTGAGGTAAAAAACAAAAATCCCAAAACAAAAGAAAAAAGAAAGAAAAAGAAAAGTACCCAGGGACTCTGTCTCCTGCTGCCAGGAAGCAAGTGGCAGTTTTCATTCAATAATGTCTCTTTTGACGTCCTGGCAGGAGAGCTGGAAAAACTGAAGCATGTATTTCAAGACACCCCAAGTCTAGGGAAAGTTGAAGTTTGCATGGTTAGCCTGCAGGAGCCCAATCACATCTGAATACTTTGGATTTCCATGCTAAGACTCCTGGGTCCTGTGTCTCAGATCTCTTCTGCTGGGCATGCTGGAAATGGGGTTTTCCCCTCATCCTTCTCCAAACTCACTGCACTCGGTTAGTGTCCATCACAAGCCGAACCGTGTGTTACTGTAATAGGAAGCTTCTAGGAGGTCAGAACTGCACCTGTCAGTGGGCTTTTGTCCCTAAGAGCCTAATTACACCTCACTGGCCAGCCGCATGTTTAACAGCCAAATAGCAATTACTTCTAGCATTGTGATTCTCCTGTCCCTCATCTAGAAATCGTAAATGGGGGGGAGCATTGGAGACCCTCCAGCAGTAACAGCAGCTGGGCCTCCTCCCCTCCTGCAGGGCCGCTATGCAAAAGCCTGGCCAGCCTGCCCTGGGCATTCTGTCCCCTGCCCAGACATGTGACAGTGAGCTAGCTCTTCTCCTTTCATCCTGCCTGCAGCTGTTGAAGCTTCAGTTATTTGGAGAAGAGCAGGAGACTGAAGGGCACCCTAAGTTGCGGTGATGCCATAGGGTGCTGTCTACATGTGCTCTAAGTATAAGTGCTCTTGGTATAGCACTAAGGTTCGTCATCCCAAGAGTTCAGGCCCGAGACCCGCATATGTGTTGATGATAAATGTTCTGTGGACTTCTTGAGGGTCAGGGTGGTTGGGATGGGTGTCGGAAGTAAAGCTGGCAGGATTGCCAAAAATACCTTCTCTGCTGTGGCCTCTGAGGGCGTGAGCTCCCAAAGATCGACACAGAGCCCATTTCTGTGAGAGGCCTAGTGAGCAGTACTAATATATTAAGGAGTATAGTAAGTTTGAAGGTAGCCTGGCTTATAGAATAAGACTCTATCTTAGCCGCTCCCCCAAGAAGAAAAAACATTAGACATGTTAAACACAGAAACTAATTGCCTGGAAATTGTAGCATTTGTGGGCATCTTAAAGTCTGAGTTGTGGGACGGACGCCCTTCTGCTGCGGTGCGCTGTCACCCTCTTCCGTGTTTGGTGGTAACAGTGAGTCACGGACAGTTTGCCAAGCCAGGCGCCTTACCTGGGGTACCTCACTTCATCCAGGTATCCTCCCTGTAAGGTGGATCGACTCAACCCACCGCAATAAACCAAAGCTCTGAGAGGTGGACAGAAAGCAGGTCATTCTTTGTGAAGTGAGAAAATTTTGATGACAGAAATTTCTGGTCCCAGTGTTTTAAGTTTGCTACTAATAGTTGGCACTTTCTTGCTATTTGGCTGACTGGAGGCCCATCCATCATGGGAGACATCAGTCATTTTGATAGTTTCTTTTTCTTTTTCTTTCTTTTTTCTTTTTTTTTTTTTTTTTTTTTGGTATAAGATTTATAGTCAATCCTACATAAATCTAGGATTTATGGTAACCAGTGTTTGTGGTGAAAGGTGGCTAGATGAGTTTCCCTGCTGAGCCTGTAGGAACAGAATCCACCCATCAGGACAGTCCGTGCCCCGGAGTGAGCCACCAGAACTCACCTGCATTCCACCTTTGTCTCATCTGAAAACTCGCAGGGACTGAAGGAGTGAGCACTAGGATGCTTGCAGATGTGCACAGCCAGAAGAGAGGTACAGTGAGGACCCAGGAGAGGGCCCTCAAGGTTTGGGGGGCTGCCCTTCCAACCAGGCAGGCGTACCTGTGGAGCCAGTTAGTACAGACAGCCCTTGTGTGCCCAGGGCACACACTGTTCAAGATGATCTTCCATAAGAACCAGGAATACAGCTGGGCAGAGGCAGGCAGATCTCTGAGTTCGAGGCCAGTCTGGTCTAGAGAGTGTAGTTCCTCTCAAGATTTCCCTTACTTTGATGGTATCCAGTTCTGCTTGTCAGCTTCCTTGGTACCAATAATCACTGCCTCTGCCTAACTGCCAGGCTCTTGAGCAGAACCAAACCATTTTGGATCTCACCTTGAATGTGTTGGGAGTGAGTGATGCCTGTTGTCTGTGAACTTTCCCATACGACTTGAAATACCACATGAACTCTGGTTCTGTGTCCTGGAACGCAGCCAGGATGTTAGCAATTGTAACTCTTGGCCCTTCTCTGCCTTAAAGTCTTGGCATATGTCATACCCCCTCTCTGTGTGCCCTTTGCCCCTGCTCCCTTAACCCCAGTAACTCCCCTGTGAAGCCTCCCTTGGTCCTGGCCATCCCCAGAGCCCTCCACCACTCTAGGAAAGAACTTACTCCTCCAGTCACTGAGACCTTTTCAGTATGTTCTGAGTCTCCTCCCTCCATTCTAGATCACCTGTTTCTATAGGAGATATTCCTGGGCTATCTGCCTTGGAGGTGTGTAGGTGTGTGTGTGTGTGTGTGTGTGTGTGTGTGTGTGTGTGCACTCACAGACTGAATCTTACGTAATCCAGGCTGGCCTCAAACTCCAGATCTTCTTGTCTCCATCCCACCCGCACGCCCAAATGCTGAGATTACAGGTATATTCCACCTTGTCAGGCTTGAGAGTAAAATTGTGTTGTGGTAGCGCACACCTTTAATCCCAGCACCTGGGAGACAGAGGCAGGCAGATCCTTGAGTTGGAGGCCAGCCTGGTCTACAGAATGAGTTCCAGACAGTCAAAGCTACACAGAGAAACTTGTCTCAGGAAAAAAAAAAAAAAAGGTTATTTTTCTCCCTACAAAGCAAATCTTGTGAAACTTTGAAGATTTCCCATTGTCTTTTATTCCTAGGGATTGGGAAGAATGTGGTATGTGAGAAGGCAGCCACATCAGTAGATGCCTTCCGGATGGTGACAGCATCTCGCTACTACCCACAGCTGATGAGCCTGGTGGGGAACGTGCTGCGCTTCTTGCCTGCTTTTGTCCGCATGAAGCAGCTGATTGCAGAGCACTACGTGGGAGCGGTGATGATCTGCGATGCCCGCATCTACTCCGGGAGCCTTCTCAGTCCCAGCTACGGCTGGATATGTGATGAGCTTATGGGTGGCGGGGGCCTGCATACCATGGGTACCTATATTGTGGACCTGTTGACCCACTTGACTGGCCGGAAAGCCGAGAAGGTGCACGGGCTCCTCAAGACCTTTGTGAGGCAGAATGCCAGCATCCGAGGCATCCGGCACGTCACCAGCGACGACTTCTGTTTTTTCCAGATGCTCATGGGTGGGGGGGTGTGCGGCACAGTGACGCTCAACTTCAACATGCCAGGTGCCTTTGTCCATGAGGTCATGGTTGTGGGCTCGGCGGGACGCCTTGTTGCCCGGGGAGCTGACCTCTACGGGCAGAAGAACTCTGCCGCGCAGGAGGAGCTGCTGGTGAGGGACTCGCTGGCTGTGGGTGCTGGGCTCCCCGAGCAGGGTCTCCAGGATGTCCCGCTGCTCTACTTGAAAGGGATGGTCTATATGGTGCAGGCCTTGCGCCAGTCCTTCCAGGGGCAGGGGGATCGCCGCACCTGGGACCGCACCCCAGTCTCTATGGCTGCCTCATTCGAGGATGGACTGTATATGCAGAGCGTGGTGGATGCCATTAAAAGGTCGAGCCGATCTGGGGAATGGGAGACTGTGGAGATGCTGACAGAGGAGCCAGATGCCAACCAGAACCTGTGTGAGGCACTTCAGCGGAACAACCTGTGAGCCCACACATGCTCTTCCTCCCACCGGGCAGAGGGACCAGGGAGGGGACTGGGGAGTGACTGGCTATAGCAGAGACAGTGTCTTTTAATAAATCAGCTTGGGCCAGGGCTAGGAGCCGATTGAAGGTGGCCCGGAAAAAAGCCCATCCGTCCCTTACCGACTCCTCAGACTCGCAAGGCAGCAAGTGCTCCTGCTGCTGCATCCCAGGCTAGCAGTGTACGCAGGATAGGGCTGTGGCCCGGCCCCTTGTGCTTCTACCAGTGAGCAGGGCCAGTTGAAAGATCACTCTGTGGGCTGTTCAGCCTGACTTGTGGTCTGACAGGAGGAGAAAGCCCAATGAAAGGAACCAGCTTGGTTGAGTCCTAAGGGGCGACGGCAAGAAGCCTTGCCCGTATTGGACTGGGGCATCTCAGGACTGGTGAGGACAACAGACCATCCCTTAGGGGCCCACCCTCCCGTGTGATCAGACCCTTACAGCCCCCTGGCAGGCCCTTCCCACAGAGAAGGAGATTTCTGTATTATACATAGGGAGGAGAGTCCCCGACTTGGCAGAGAGGAGACAAAGGGGAACTGTAGAACATCTGAGAAATGTCAGTAAATAAGTCAGAAAAAAATGTGACATCATGGTGTGTGGTCGTTTGTTTGGGGCTGGGTTTCTTTAATAATGGAACGCTTGTTTTTTGTTGTAGATTAGTTGTCCTCTTTTCTCGTGGACTACATAGCAGCTCGAGCTAATGGCTCAGCTCCTGGCTGAGTCCCAAAGTTCTCCAAGTGTCCTTAGTAGACAGGGTGTGAGGCTTCCTTTTAGGCTGATGCCAACCCTGCCATTTCAGATAGGAGGAGAGCCTGGGAACCTTTGGCTGGAGGTCATGGAAAGTTTTTTTTTCTGTTTTTAATTAATTAATTAATTTATTTATTTATGTGTATGTTATGTGTGTCTTTCTCTGTGTGTGTACACATGAGTGCAGATACTCAAAGAGGCCAGAAGATGGCATCATATTTCCTGGAGCAAGAAGTAATGAGCTAGCCAGGCGGTGGTGGTGCACGTCTTTAATCCCAGCACTTGGGAGGCAGAGCCAGGTGGATCTCTGTGAGTTCAAGGCCAGGCTGGGCTACCAAGTGAGTTCCAGGAAAGGCGCAAAGCTAACACAGAGAAACCCTGTCTCGAAAAATCAAAAAAAAAAAAAAAAAAAGTAGTAAACTACCTGATGCGGATGCTGGGAACTGAATCTGGGTCCTCTGTAAGAGCAGTAAGCAGTTTTAACTGCTGAGCATCTCCAGCCCCAGGGTTCTGTTCTTGAAGCCATGTGTGGCTCCTGGAAAGCCCTTGGGGAGGAGCATAAGGAGGAAGGGGCCTGGGCCACCCTCTGGAGCAGGAGCAGGTTTAACTACTTGAGTCAGCTGGCTAGTCACCAGCCATGTTCATTAACTAGCTGTTGCAGACAGGGACTGGTCTGAGCTGGGTGGGGTCTTGAAGGACAAATCTGCCCCTTTGTTTTCTCTGTCCGTCTGCTGGATTGTGACGCCTCTATGAACTCTACTCCTTATCCAGTCTTCCTCCTTCGAATCCTGGGCTCCTTGCCCAAAAGGCCTGGGGAGGCCTTCCTCTTCCTCTTGGCATCGCTTGTGGGAATCACCAGGCCTGTTTCCCTGCCGTGTCCTGATTTCAAACATTGTCCTCATGAAGTAAAATAAGGTTGGAGTGCTGTTGGTGTTCTGGTCCCCTAGAGTAAACCACTCATGCAGATCATTTCATTTCATCTCTAAGCCATTCCGAAAGGTGCTGTTAATATGTCCATTAGAGCTGGGCATGGTGCTGTACATCTGTAATCCCAGCATTTGGGAGGCAGAGGCATAAGGATTGCTGTAAGTTCAAGGCCAGCCTGGTCTACATGGAGAATTCTAGTCAGCCAGAGCTACATAGCAAGAACCTTTCTCAGAATAAAATCCATGCCCATTATTTAGACTAGAAGGCACAGAGGGGCAGTTCCTTGGTGAGGACTCCAGTGGCTGACCTTAAACCACCTTACTCCAACATGTGGGAATCTCCTCTGCAGCAGGGTTCAGCTTGGCCTGAACTAGGAAGGCACTGCACAGTGCCCTCCCTCAGGTAGGAGGTGACAGGAGACAGCCCTGTCTCCAGAACACTCCACTAAGCTCCAGCTGTTCCTGTGTGTCTTACTAATGCCATGTGCTGCGGGCCGCAGGAATATATCATAAGAACTCAGCTGATTATGGCAAAGTCACTACCTGGAGGAATCAGGGAATTCCTCCAGAGGAAGCCAAATCCCAAGGAGTTTTTGGTGTTACTTGGCTTGTTATATATCAGCTGTATTCTGTTATGAAAATCATGTGTGCCTTCATAGTTTTCCCAATTGATTTTTCCCTAAGAAGGGCTAACAATGTGGACTGATCACTCTCTAAACATACACATTCCAGGCATTTGGAGAACAGCCTCAGGAAAGGCTTTCTCTGGAATCAGATATCTTCCCTAGCCACTTTCAAGGACTAAAGGAGACATCACCCAGGTGGTCACCCAATTTCCGAGGATTAACAGTGATAACAACCCACAGGCGAGTCTCCTGACTTAAGGTAAATTCCACAAGGGGACACCGCCTAGGTCAGGTAGACATTAAGTAATAGCTTTACACAATTTAGCTCAGACCCCTCCTTTCTTACAGCCTTACTAACTTTATAGACCTCTAACTACTTACCTAACCACTTCTAGGAATATTTAGGTAACCTTCTGTGCTAACAGCTATGCTCAGCCAGAACTCCCAGTTCAAGCCTCCCTGTAATTATCATTTTTGGTAGCATCCGGCCAGGTCCATCACCGGATGGAGTACCTTATCAGAGATACCTCTACTCTCTAAGAACAGACTTAAGCATCCAGGCTACCTGTTTGAGAAGGCCTGGTGGATGTGCTAATTAAGCTTAACTTCCTCCTTTCCCAAACCTTACCTCCAGTTCCAGATCTCCCTTTAACTATCACCAGAGGCATCTAGCTGTACACAGGTTGCCTAGAGACTGAGCACACTTTCCCCCACCCTGCAGAGAAAACGGCAGACAGCTTGGACAGATAGAAGCCACAGGAAAAAAGAAGACAGTTTTATTTTCTCCCATTGACCTAGCAACTTAGAGATTCTTAACACTTTCTACCAACCATGTTTAAGATTATAGTTGAGCACATAAGAGCCCTCTTCTTAGATATTACCAGAATTTAGCCTTTAGTTAATTCATTTCTCCATTGGTCACTTCCCTTTGGGGTTGCAAGTGATAATTAACGGTTGTTGCCTCCCTATGTGATTCTTATCACCCCTCCATTTGACCCTGGAAGCCTGGCTTTGCACTGCCAAGGGATTACTGCTTGTAAGTGTATATATACCAGAACTCCCAGGGCACAAAAGGACAGAGAAGAGAGAAGAGAATGGAAGAACTAGGTGGGTAAGAACTTGAGAGGAACAAACTGAGATGGGGAAGAAGTAGATTGAAGGGCTACAGGAGAGTACTAGAGGAACGAGATGGAAGATGAGGAAGAGCCAGATGAGAGAGAAGGAGACAGGAGAGGAGATGATATGGGAAGGAACCTAGAAGGGGCAGAACTAGACAAAGGAATTAAGATAGAACTTAGAGGGGATCGCAGACAAGCGTAGAGAGAAATCAGGCTAAAGATGACCTAAATATGAGAGCAGAATATAAGCTTATAACTGTCACAGAATAATAAAGTATATGGACTAAGGAGTTTCGTGTACATAGATTCATTTCTTTTCATCAAAGATTAATTATCAGCTGGTTGTAGATTCTTCCCGGACCCTGGGAGGGGACTATCGAGGGGCTGGACCCCCATAGTCATCGATAGCCATGGTCCTAGTCAGGCATTGGTGGTACATACCTTTAATCCCAACACTTGGGAGGCAGAGGCAGGCAGATCTCTCTCTCTGAATTTGAGGCCAGCCTGGTCTACAAAGCAAGTTCCAAGAGAGCCAGAAATGGTACACAGTAAAACACTGTCGTGAAGAGAAAAAAAAAAAAAAAAAAAAAAAGATGCCAGGGTGCCACCAAAGACTGAAGATGTACTTGTGAAAGAGCCTTTTTGCTGGCCCAGAGTGGGGCTTAGGTTAGAGAACTTTGTGTTTGGAGATAAACTTCCCACTACTGGGGCAAGTATTGAGTGGGCATGAGGCAGGACTACTTTTAGAAGACACAGGCTTGCCAGGCGGTGGTGGTGCATGCCTTTAATCCCAGCGCTCAGGAGGCAGAGCCAGGCAGATCTCTGCGAGTTCGAGGCCAGCCTGGTCTCCAAAGCAAGTTCCAGGAAAGGTGCAAAGCTACACAGAGAAACCCTGTCTCGGAAAAACAAAAACAAAAAACACAAACAAAAAAAAAAACTACACAGAGAAACCCAGTCTCGAAGCAAAAAAAAAAAAAAAAAAAAAGACACAGGCTTTGAGGGCACCTCCCAGACTCCTGACATCTTTCCATCTCTCTGGCACAAGAACTGGCAGTCACTGGGAATAGGGTAATTTGAGCAGTAAATCCAGATGCCTGTGGCTAAGAGAGCCCAGGGATGGCGGAGCCAAACTAGTTCTAGGCCTGTCCTGCAGCGCCCCCTCCTGGAGGAAGGCAACAGCATCTCCCAGCACTATACTTTCAGGTAAAAGTTTCTTCTGAGTTAGTTCTCCCCTTTGATACCCCAACCAGATGAGAACTTCCAGAAACCTGCTAAGCCATCGGCCTAAAAGAAAGTCTAGGCCTTGAACACCCAGATATGATGGCCGCTTCCTGCTGCCCTGACCATCTCACCAATTCTTGTTCTTTGCTTCATAAACAGTTTGCCCACAATTTCAGGCTGTGAGAGGAGCAGACCCCCACCCCAGACACCACCATCTGCACTTGGAGAGATGGAGAACTCAACTTTATTGTATCAGCTGCTGATAACTCAAGCTAATCCTCAGAGTGGTCAGATCCTGATCTGTCGTCTCATACAGTTTCTATTGGCTGTATGTACAGCGCTACCTTTGGGCATTTTCCTGGTTGGTGGGATTTACATTTTAATTTGCATAATTACAGACTTCTAACAATTCGTTTTTCTTAATTTTAAAAAACCAGGATGTTAAGGCCAGTAGTGGTGGTGGTGGTGGCGGCGGCGGCGGCGGCGGCGGCGGCGGCGGCGGCGGCGCACGCCTTTAACCCCAGCACTCGGGAGGCAGAAGCAGGCGGATCTCTGAGTTTGAGGCCAGCCTGGTCTACAGTGTGAGTTCTAGGATGGCCAGGGCTGTTACAGAGAAACTGTCTTGAAAAAACAACAACAAACTCCCCCCCACCACCCCTCCAAAAAAACATAAAGTCAAGCAAGTTTATAGAAATAGCAGGACAAGGCAGTTCTTTTGGAACTATTTCTCAAGGCAACTAAGGTACAGTCCTTGGCATAAAGAATAAGCACAATTTCGAGAGACAGCATGTTTTATCCTTAGGCTAGGCTCCAGCAGGGCTCATCTTCCCACCGCTTCACTCTCTTGCCTGCTTTAGGCTACAATGGACTTACCTCTTTCTTGACACTGAACTCCTCCTCTCTCATGGCTGAGACTCTTGTTTGTTTACGCTCTTCCTCATCACCTTCACACTTGTGCAGCATGCATCCCTGCTCACCACGTCCTCTGCTTCTGCTACACTGAGCGGCCTTCCTGTTGACATCTCCCACACCAGGACAGCGTGTCCCTGGCTTATCTCAGGCCTGAAGGGCTTTCCTCCAGGAACAGCTGTGTTGGCATCGCTTGTCCCCAGGGTAAAGTGGCAGTCACCTCACCTCACCATCTGTGCTCCTACATGAGCGTGAGAGCACAGCAGTGATTTGTTCCTCTGGCTCCCATCATGCACCCTGCTGAGACAAGCCTGCAGGTCTAGGCCTCAGGAATTGTTCTCTAAGCACAAACGTGGACTTCCTTCTCAGTATTAGATCTCTGCATGTCCAGCTCTGGAGACAGAAAGAGCAAGTACTTCCTACCCTTGGCTCATACCACAGTCAGAGTCCCTTGGTCCACAGACGGTGCAGACGGGACCAGCTGGACTGGACCCCAGAGTGTACTGTAAAGCCACGCTGCACGCATCTACTTCCTTCATCATAAAACGAGGTCAAACTCAGTTATCTAGCTCTGAAACATCCTTCATCATCCGTGAGCATCTCATCTCTGTGGGCCAGATTCTGTCTGCATGGCGCCTGTGGACAGTTATCACCTGAGGTGGTGGAATCATTACTCTAGGCAGATGGAGGGAGAAATGTCCTGACCTTATGGCTTGCCAGTGACCTTGCTGTAGGCCAGAAAACATCTAGGTGACCTTCCGATGTGGGGAGCAGCCTGGGAAGATGCTAGGAAAGTGGACCATGCCCATTGTCTCTCTCGTCTGCCCACCTCATTCCTATCCAGTGATCATGTTGGACCATTATTCCAGAGCCCCTGCCGAGGTCGTGGGCGTTGGATGGCTTTAACTGTTCTGTTTCATACCTGTCATCTCTGCAGCCTCCTTCCTGAGGCCTTTGATGGGAACCCTAGGTAGCTGTGACCCAATGATGTGTGATCTAGGGTGCACAGTCTAATGGAGATATACAATTCACAGTATAAAAATGCTACAAATTCAGGACAGCATTAGTGCTTCCTGACTCAGCACAAAGAGGGGGTGTGTGGTATGTATGTATATGGTGTGTGTGGTATGTATGTATGCATGTATGAATGTGTATATGTGGCGTGTATGTATGTGGTGTGTGTGGTATATGTGTAGTGTGTGGTGTATATGTATTTATGTATGTATGTGGTATATATGTATTTGTGTATGTATGTGGTATGTGGTATGTATGCACTTGCCAGGTAGAAGGATGAAGGCACAAAGACATCTTAGAGAAAGCCCCATGTGCAGAATGAAAGCAATAAAAGGCCTGGTTGGTCAGGGACTCACACACAGCCATGCTTGGTCAGGGACTCACACACAGCCATTGAGTTTCAAAGGTAAGACTTGCAAGGCACCAGAGGGACAGTGACATCATCGAGCGTGCAGGTGTATGTGTGCAGTAGGATTACTGCATGTGTCTAAGACCAGAGACCACAGGCAGGGGGCACTTTTGAGGCTCCTACCTGGAGATGTCTGAGGCCCAGGCCCTCGTTCTGACCTTACAATTTAGAGGATAGATTCACTTGTAGGAATAGAGTCAGGAGTGACACCAGGATCTTAGCTTGGTACAGGAAGAAAGGCATTTCCTGTGGAAACCCCATGCCTGAAGTGCTTGAAGGACACCCAGGAAGACCAGCGGCCTTGTCTCCACAACATCCCTCACTCATCTGCTCTCCCCAGAGCTGTCTACAGGACCAGAGGTACCAGTCATCCAGTGAGGGGGCCTTACAGCTCCAAGACATTCATTCACTGTCACCACCACCCAGTACCAGGGACCATCTGTGGGCAACGTGTAGTCTGGTTGCTCTATGACAATGAGTAGGGAGTATTTTCTAGGAGTATTTAATACACACGAGTGCTCTGCCTGCATGTATGTCTGTATACTGCAGTGTGTCTCTAGTACAGGCAGAGGCCTGAAGAGGGTGTCAGATCCCCTGGGACAGGACTTAGACAGGAATAAGGTACTGTGTGGGTGCTGGGAAGTGAACCTGGGTCCTCTGCAAAAGCAGCAAGTGCTTTTACCAAGAGCCATCTCTCCAGCCTCCCTCCCTCTCTCTCCCCTCTCTCTCCCTTCCTTCCTTCCTTCCTTTCTTTCTTTCTTTCTTTTTTTTTTTTTTTTTTTTTGGCTTTTGGCTTTTAGAAATAGTCTAGCCCTGACTTCTGGAACTCACTCTGTAGACCAGGCTGGCCTCAAACTCAGAGATTCCCTTGCCTCTGCCTCCTGAGTGATGGGATTAAAGATGTGTGCCACCACCTTCTGGCTCCTTTCCTTTTTTATTTATTTATTTTTTTAAAGATTTATTTATTTATTATGTATACAGAAGAGGGCGCCAGATCTCATTACAGATGGTTGTGAGCCACCATGTGGGTGCTGGGAATTGAACTCAGGATCGAAGAGCAGTCGGTGCTCTTAACCTCTGAACCATCTCTCCAGCCCATCCTTTCCTTTTTTAAAAGACAGGGTCTCATGCAGTATATCCTGGCCTTGAATTCATTATCTGCCTGCCTCTACTTACCAAATGCAAGGGCACAGCAAGGCCAAAGCCCCACTTACTAGCCACAGGTGTGCATCACCACACCTGGTTAGCAGTAAACTTTCTAAAAGTGCCAGTCTTGGGACAGACAAATGAACTTTGCCACATCAGAGGGAGATCCCAGACTTGACCCCCTTGAAGTCAGGACAAATGTAGGCCCTTCTTCAAGAGACAGGCAATAGGATCAAACACTGGTTCCTAACACTCACTTCCTCTGCCCCAAGTTCCTCTCCTTTACCTCCTACCATTAGCCTCTCGGACCCTCAGGCAGACACCATGCCTACCTACCTCTGCTGTATAACAGTTTCCTCTGAGATCAAAACATTCCATCCTGGAGGAGGCTCCTTAAACAGGAAGGTAAACAACTCAAAATAGCTTCAGGAAGTTCCTGAAATTGACCAGATTCACCAGGCCCCTCCCTGCCTGAGTAAGCAATAAAAACAGAGAGTCCCGCTCAGGAGGAAGGAAGCTGAGCTGCAGGAAAGACTTTCAGACTAGACCAAAGGCCTGGAAAAAGTAGAAACTTGCCGAGCACCTAAGGCACCTAGAAGGAACACTCTCCAACGTGCTGAGCTAGCTGCCTGCAGGCTGTGCAGTGGGCTCCAGGTCCCCAGGCTTGTGAGCCGTCCCCCATGCTGGGGTGGGCCTTGGTGATGCGGGTATCTTTGAGTCATTTCTGCTCCTGTAAGTAACCCCAATAAAACTCATTGGTTCACCAAGTTGGACTTCGGTGGTATCTGTACTTTGGTCTGTCCTGGGCTCCCTATCTGGGGTGAGTAGATGTGTTGTGTCTCCCCAGGAAAAGTTTCGTCACACAACAACCTCATCCACCCTGACACATTCGTCAAGATTCCAGTTGATGAATGGTGTCCATGGGTGAATCCTCCTCCCTTCTCCCCAGACTTTCCCCCAATTTAGGCATCACATGTGAGGAATCAATCTTAAAAGGGGAAGTGTTTATTTTTAGTGAGCTGCAATTCCCAAGTACAGACAAAGACTAAATTCCTTCCTCCACCTGATAGCCTAGGCTTGAGCGTGCAGCCCTAGTCTAGGCGTAGAGGAGAGACATTCTCAGTGGGTAGATGGTCACTTGTACTGAGGGGAGAGTGGGGGCACAAGAGGAGCCGCACAGACACTCAACATCTTGTCAATGTCCACTTGGGTTGTCTTATCCACCTCCGCCTTGAGGCTGCCAATCACCCTTAGACTAGACAACCCCCCAGGGTCCTCTCCAACCTCCTGTCCTAGAGAAGGAAGAGGATGAGTGAGTGGCGCCAGCGTGTTAGGGCAGGGCAAAGCAAGGCCTAGGCCCAGCTCACCTGCCACGGGCAGCAAGGCCTGCAACTGCAGCTGCTCCACACCTGGCTCCTCAGGAGCCAGGGCCAACTCCGACTCAGGCTCCACCTCTGGCTCTCTGTCCCCGTCCCCTGCCTGATTCAGCTCAGGGTTGCAATAGTTGATATATTGGTACAGTGGCCGCAGGCGCTGGACTTTGCCTGCAAGAACCCAAGGCAGGTAAAGGCTGGAGCGCCAGGTGGAGCCTGTCAGACCCAGAGGAGGGAAGAAGGTGACCCTAGGGACTGTCACTCACGCTCCAGCCCCAGTGTCTCTGTGGGTGCCGACGTGCTGGCCACAGCGGGGGGCACAGGAGCCCCTACACTCTTGCGTTTCTTGGCTTTTTTGTGCTGTTTAGCAGACAGTGAAGCCTCGCTGTGGCTTCCCTCCGGCTCCTCCTTCGGCAGCGGCGTCCCTGGTGGCAGGTCAGCTTCAGCCCTAGGATGGGCATGGTAGCTCGGCCCTGGGAGGGCTGGGGTACCCAAGCCTGGGACAAGGCTGAAAGAGGTGGGCTTCAGTCTCTGGTTCCTGTGTCTAGCCCTGCCTGCCCACCAACCCTAGGGCTAGTTAGCTGCCCCTTTCCTGGTCAGTGAAACTCCCAAGACCAATAGAGACCCAGCACTCAAGACAACACAGTCTCCTACAGGACTACAAAATCTGAAAGCTCCAAATCTATTTTTTTTTTTCCCCTCTCTTTCCCCTTAGACTAATCCTGTTCTAGAGAAACAGAAGTTTCTAGTTGGGAGTGAGGGGTAGTAGCAGAAGACAAAGATACCTGCCTCAGAGGAATCAGGACTTAGGAATCTCGGGGTGTCAGACTCCCCTCCCCAGCCCGGCAAGTCCATCCCTCTGCAAGCCTCCTCACTTGATAGGCTTTCTCTTGGGCCCATGACTGGGCCTCACGATGGATGATGTGGGCTTGGGTCCTCTCTCCTCTCCTGCTTCCACCCCTGGAGTGAGCCCTTCCTCTCCCCGGTTTATTCCTTCATCCTGGGGCTCCGGCTCGAAGCTCTGTCCCACTGACCATTTGTTTTCTCCTGGGGTTCTGCAGGTCTCATGTGCGGGCACCGGACTCTTATCTCCTGGTCCTGGACACTAGAAGATACGCATAGTAGCCAATGGCCAGGCAAAGTATTGTAGGGATCAGTCATCCCAAGTCCAGTATTGCCACAAAATTTGACATGAAGGCTACCAGCTCAGGCCCCTCGACTTGCAGGGCTTGGCCGGGCACTTAGGGGGTTGGGTCACCTAGAGTCCCGCCTCTCCTGCCCTACCGCTCCACCTCCCGAGCTTCGAAAATGCCTGAGTCACCTCAGGGATCTCTGCAACCTGGGCTAATCCTACTGCCGCCCCATTCTGGGCTTCTGGTGGCCTCTTGGCCCCTGCTGAGGCCATGGCTGTGCAGAATCAGTGCATTCCTCGACGGTTGCTAGGAGGAGACGGTGGGCTCAGAGGAAGGTTGGACTGGTGTACTCAGTGTTAGTAGGGGAGACCTGCTGGGAGGTGAGGATCCTGTTGAAACCTAAAACTTATACTAGCTCATCTGGAACTACAAACCCCAGAAGGCTTTTCGCCGAAGTCATTTGACCCCTGACCTCAGGAAGCCATTTGTTGCCAAGCAACAGCAACTCCTACCGGCTTGCAACAGTTGGCGGTAAAACTGCTCTAGTGAGAGCCCCCGCTGGGGCGTTCCGGGGGAGGGGTCGCGAACCCCTCAGGGAAGTAGGCTATGATCTTGGTCGCGGGGCGGTGGCGCTGGCTAAGCCTAGGGGCCAGGCGGGAGACCGGGGGTGGGGGTCGGGGATGGGGGGTACGGCGGGGCTGCAGGGCTCGGGTCGAGGGTGGAAGTACCCGACAGGGATTGGGGGCCCGAGTTGCGCCGCGCAGCAGGCTACGGTGCACGGTTGCAGGGCGGCGATAGGATCATGTGCGAGGGCCCGTCCCGCATCTCTGGACCCATCCCCCCAGACCCTACACTCTGCCCGGACTACTACCGGCGGCCGGCCTCGGGTGAGTTGCGGGGTCCCGCGGCGGGGCGGTACCACGCCCCATCACTGAGCACGGCTTTCCGCCGCGTCCTGCTCCTCAGCCCAAGGGCGCCTGGAAGGAAACGCGCTGAAGCTGGACCTGCTGACTTCAGGTCGCGACCTGGACTCCAGTCCTCCTCGTGGTCCCCGCATCAGGCCTGGAGCCCGAGAGATCCTAGAGCGTGGCCAGCGAGGCGTGGGGGACGTGCTGCTGCAACTGGGGGGCATCTCCCTTGGTTCAGGGGTCTCTCCTAAGAGTAAGTCCTTGCCAGAAGGGGTACCGAGGCATTCGGAGGTTAAAAGTAGAGATTAAAATCGGATGCTTAATTGCCTTGAGCCCAGGTAATCAGTGTACTTTTCTGGTCTTAGTTTTTCTAGAAAAAAAAGAAGCTGAAATGCACGACCTCCTGACAGGATCAGAGTTCATCCTTATGTAGGAAATCCTAGCTTCAAGCATTCACACCTTGATGGAACATTGTTTACTTAGCTTACTTTGTGCCAGGCTCTGTAGGTGTTAGGAAAACAAGACATAAAAAGTATGGGCGTCACAATTGGAGGCAATAAACAAGACAGGACAAGGTGATTAATGGTATATTTCACTATCAGAAGATAACCAGGAGTAATACTGTGTAAGAAGAGAATAAGGTGATGTGCTGTGTGTATGGAGTCTAACATACATGAAGAGGTCTTAGTTGTGTTTAAATTTTGTGTGTGTGTGTGTGTGTGTGTGATATTGGAGATTGAACCCAGGGCCTCTCATATACCAGATTGTCTGGGAGAAATTTCTGCAGAGTACAGTGTGAGCCTATGTGTGGTCTGGTCTAAGTTGCATGGCCATTTGTAGGGCTGTCCCTAGCAACAGTTTTTCCCCAGGGAAGGATCCAAAAGACCACGAGAAGGAAAACCTGAGGCGGATCAGAGAGATTCAGAGGCGCTTCCAAGATCAAGAACGCAGCCGGGAGCAGAGCCAGCCTAAGCCCTTGAAGGCACTGTGGCGCTCACCCAAGTATGACAATGTGGAGTCTCGAGTCAAGGCCAGGATGAAGGTATCTTTCCCTGGGAGCCAGACATATTGTCCATCTTGGCCAGCAGACAGTTATACCCTGATGTAACTTACTGAGTGTGTGTGGGGATGGTAAAGGCTAAGACATCTGGGGTAGACCTCTCTGAGGAGCTGATGGCTTCAGGGTTAGTAAGAATTAGGCTAAGGGAAGAGATGAAACCTCAGAAGTCCTGGGATCAGGGCAATGGGGATAGTAGGTAGAATTCAATTTGTAGAAGGTTAGAGCTGAAAGCCAGCTGGACATGTATCTGAAAGAACTACCTAGCCAGGCATCATGGTGCACGCCTTTGATCCCAGCACTTGGAAGGCAGAGGCAGGCAGGTCTCAAGTTTGAGGCCAGCCTGGTCTACAGATCGAGTTCCAGAACAGTCAGAGCTACACAGTGAAACCCTATCTCAGAAAAACAAAACAACAATAACAACAAAAGAACTACCTAAGCTACTTGTCAACATTATTTATTTGTGGTGTTGGAGATTGAATCCAGGGACTTGTGCACCCTAGGCATACACTGTACCACTCGATAAATTATACCCTGGCCTTCCTACTAATTAATTCTCAATTTCTCTGTCTCTGTTTCATGTAGCCCAGGCTGACCTTGTCAAACTCTATATACATGAGATAAAACTGACCTTTGAACTCCTGACTCTCCTTTCTTCACCTCCCAGAATTAAAGGTGGATACTACCACACTACTTTTTCTTTAGTCAATTTTTTTGGATTTAAAGTTGTTTTTTTTTTTTTTTTTTTCAAGATAAGGTTTCTCTGTGTAGTCCTGGCTGTCCTGGAACTCACTCTGTAGACCAGGCTGGCCTCAAACTCACTGAGATCTGCCTGCCACTCTGCCTACCAATTGTTGGGATTAAAGGCGTGCGCCACCACTGCCTGGCTTAAATTTTTTTATGTGTATGGATGTTTTGCCGGCAAGTCTGTGTACCACAGAGGCCAGAAGGCATCGATCGGACCTCCTGGAACGGCACCCAACGCTCTTAACTGCTGAGCCATGTCTCCAGCCCCCAACCCCACGACTTTCTTTTGAGACAGGGTCTTACTATGTAGCCCAATCTAGCCTCAAACTCATTATGTAGCCCAGGCTGGCCTGGAACTTTTTTAACGGGCCTCCTACCTTAACCTCCCAGGTGTTGAGATAATAGATTTGGACCACCACACCCAGCTCATTTCTTTCTGAGACCATAGTTTGCTGTTTAGTCTCAGGCTGTCCATGAATAACCTCGACTGGCCTCAAACTGTCATCCCTCTACCTCAGCCTCCCGAGTCCTGGGACTGTAGGCATGTACCACCATTCCTTGAGACATCGATTTCTGAGGACAGAGGGGAGGGCTAGGGTTGGGTTTTGGTGGTAGTTACCATTGCTCTGTTCAGGGACCCTGAAAGAGACACAGGACTGAGAGAAAAGACAAGGTCACATGAGATTGCATTCAGGCTGAAGCATCTGTGGGACTGCCAGGGGGTAGGACTGTGTCCAGGAAGCAGATGGATACATAGCTCTGGGTCTCAGCAGTGAGGCCAGAGTGTTATTGACAATTAAATTGAGGACAGTGGGTCTAAGGAAGCAGCTCTTGGTTTTGAGGGCTTGGAGGCAACACTCAGTAACTTTGAGGTGCTAGAGCCAGAAACCTTGGTTAAGAACGAGCAAGGAGCCAGGTGGTGGTGGTATACACCTTTAATCCCAGTACTTGGAAGGTAGAGGCAGGCAGATCTCTATGAATTCAAGGCCAGCCTGGTCTACAGAACGAGTTCCAGGACAGCCAGGGCTACACAGAGAAACCCTGTCCTGAAAAACCATAAATAGATAAGTAAATAAATAAATAAAATGGAGAAAAGGATGGTAGCTAAATGAGGGTGAATGTAGACAGCAAAGTAGATGGTTTTCCTAAAGCTTTAAGAGACAAACATATTTAAATGTTGAGACAGGTTCCTTCAAAGAGGAGGCCTATGGAGATGAGCATAGAAAGGTACAGAGGAAGGAGGGATAGAAAGGGATGGTCTTATGGCTTAGGACCCAGTCTTCAGCCACCCTGATTCCTCTGCTGTGCCCGACCTTCCAGGAGCCTGGCCCTGCCTCTGTGACCGAGCCTGCCCACTTCCTTCGGGCACATTCCCGCTGTGGCCCTGGGCTCCCACCATCCCGTGTCTCCAGTCCTCAGCTCACCCTGCCAGGTTCCAAAGCTAAGGTGAGAGGATCTGTGGGGACTAGAAAGGCCGTTGGCCAGCTGTCCTGGGGTGGGGTACAGAGGTACAGCCCAGTGCCACAGGGTCTCCACCATGCTTGCATGTCCCTGCAGGGGCCAGGCCTAGGTGTGGATTTCATTAGTCACAATGCCCGGGCTGCCAAGAGAGCCCCCAGGCGCCGTTCCCGCTCACTGCAAGTCCTCGCACAAGTTCTGGAACAGCAGCAGCAAGCCCAGGAGCACTACAACGCCACACAGAAGGGCCACGTGCCCCATTAGTAGGTCCATGTGCTGACAAGCATGGTTAGGGACCCTTGTGGGGGTGGGAACCAGTCTGCCTTGGTGTCATCAGCCCTGGACTTGTGCATTCACAGCTTGTTGGAGCGCAGGGACCTGTGGCGGAGGGAAGCTGAAGCCCGCCAGCACAGCCAGCCAGACCCTGCCATGCCCCCTGGCCACATACTCATGCCTGAGAATCAGCGGCTAGAGACACTGAACACTCTGCTCCAGAGTGAGGGCTCGGGCAGAGGTGGCGGGAAGGGAGCCCATGGGCACCATGCACCCCTACCCAGCATTCACTGTTTCCATGTCCCCTTGCAGGCCAGAGCCAGCTGCTACGTGAGCTAGTGCTGCTACCTGCTGGGGCAGACTCTCTGAGAGCGCAGGGCCACCGTGCTGAACTGGACCGGAAGTTGGTGCAAATAGAAGAGGCTATCAAGATCTTTTCCCGACCCAAAGTCTTTGTGAAGATGGATACCTAAGCCCTGCCTTTGTGGGTAGAGTGACAGGGAGATCCATGCTGAGCATCATCACCACATGGCTACAAAGGGCAAACTCAAGCCCTGTCATAGTTCCAGAGACAAGGCATTGGGGGTGGGCAGTTTCTCTAAAGTACTTCCGAGTCACTGGTAGCTGCAGAAGGGCCACCAAGCCTTCCGACACCTATGTCAAAATTAAACGTGGTTTTGTACACAGCTGTTTCCATGGGATCTTTTTAGAAATGCCAAGCTTAATGGGCCTCCTGCTGCATGGTTCTAGGAAGGTCTCTGCTGAGCCCTTGTTCCTCCTGCCTCATGTCCAGGGAAGAAGGCCACTTACAGGATCAGGGAAGAGGTTGGGGCTTGGGACACAGAAGGACTGTATCTACATTTGTAGAAAACCTTTAATGTTCACCGGGCTGAGAGGGCTCTGTGAGCAAGCTAATCTTCCCTCCCCAGCCAGCAAGTCCATGCCACATTCCAGCAGCCTAAAGTGACAAGGGCTGCGTCTTTGCCTGTCAGAGGCTGAATCCACTAACCTCACCTCGCATGCCATTCTCCCAGTCAGAGTTGGCTTGCTCTTGGCTATCCAAGGAGGGCAGAGAGCTGCCAGCACCAGGAAGTAAGCAGCCAGGTTGCAGGTCCCAGCACAGGGGCCCCTGAGACAGCCCGTTAGAACAGGGAGGGTGGCGGTTCTCAAGGACCAGATCACCGCTATCATCGTCACTGTCAGGCTCAGTAGGCCCAGGCCCTACAGAGGAAGGCCCTGTCAGACGCCCAGATGCCCCTCGTACCACGTTATTACGCTGGTTGGCAGGCTTGACAGTGACAATGAGATTATGGCTGTTGGCAACCATCATGTCCGTCACTTGGTCCAAGGTCTTCCCAGCCACCTCAATGCCATTGACCTCGAGGATCTCGTCACTGACTGCCAGCAGCCCTGTACTCTCAGCCAGGCCCCCACGTACCAGGCGGGAGATGAAGATTCCTGGAACCCGCTCCAGGCCCTGGGGAGCCACCCGGACACTCATGCCATCTCGAATGTAGAAGCCCAGGGGACGGTCTGAGCCGTGTTTGTGGAGCCTC
Source organism: Peromyscus leucopus (assembly GCF_004664715.2). NCBI lineage: Eukaryota > Metazoa > Chordata > Mammalia > Rodentia > Cricetidae > Peromyscus > Peromyscus leucopus. Next base: position 107,469,491 of record NC_051067.1, on the reverse strand, counting down.
ACACGCCGGTGCGTCTCAGGTAGTAGGTCCACGTCTATGACTGAAGACACCTGGCGGAAATCTTGGGGCAGGCTGATTAACAAGGGCGGTCGGGTGCGCAGAGGTGCTGCTGGTCGAAGCAGGAGCCCTTTCTTGCGCCTCTGCAGAGAGTTGGAGGCAAAAGCCAGGCCACTGGAGTCACCTTCTGCTGCAGGAGAAGGGGGTACTAGGATTAGAGACTGCTCTCCCGTTTTTGGCCCTCGACAGTGACAATGTCAACTGTTTCCCACCACTTGGAGGTCAGACCAAGGGCAGAGACTGCAGAAGGTGGAGTCTGGGAACCCTGGGTATGGACTAACCCTAGTAGACCTGCCCTGCCTGACACCCTGCCCCAAGGAAATTGCCCACTGTACCCCATCCTCACCCCGCTTCTGCACCAATAGGCGCAGCGGCGGGGGCCCGCTGGCCAGGGCCCGGTGCAAACTGTCATCGTTGGTGAGGGGCAGCAAGTCGCCGTGAGCATCCGTATAGCCAAGCAGCACATCCAGGCCAGAGATCTGGTGTACCACACACAGCAACCGCGAGAACTCCTGGAAGCCTCTCACCGAAGCGCGGGGCAGCGCAAAACGTCGGAACTCGGCGTCAAACTGGAGGCGGGAGGGGAAGGGGAGAGGAGTGTCAGGACGGAGCCCAAGCCCCTTTCTCTCTCCAGGTCTGAAGCTGTCAAGTGAGGGAAAGGGGCTGCTGCAAGCGCTGCAGCCTTAAGCTTAAACCTCAGTTCCAATACAAGGGACACTGTCCAAGGTCTTTTCCTACATACCCAGGCCACAGAGGGACTCTGGAGATCCATAGTGGGAAGGAAAATGCGATGAGAGGAGGCAGACAGAAAAGCAGAATAGGATGCGGAGGATGGAGGACAGAAAGAGGTGATGGAGACCAAGGAGCCAGTGAGGGAGAGAAAGGGAATTGGGAGCGTCTAGCGCAGTGGCCAGAACCGAAGCCGGAGGAGCCCTTACTTTGCTCTTCACCTCGACGATGCTATCGGGACTGCGCGCCGGAGTCCTCTGCGGCCTGGCCATTGCGGGACCAGGCGGGCCGGGGACAGTGCCCCAAGGCTGCCCGCCGCCGCCGAGGCGCAGGTGCACAGCCCGGCCCGCTGGTCCGCGCCGCCCCGCCCCTGGCGGTAGCACTCGCCCCGCCCTCCCACCCGAACCATGACGTCAAGGGGGACGCGACACAGGGAAACGCGGAGTCTGCGTTTCCTAGGAAACGGAGACGGAGGTGGCTAGGGCTTCCTCTGCTCTTACGTCATTACGCTATGGTTCGAGCGTCCCTATGAGGACTCGACCAATCCGGGGGCAGAATGAGGGAAATAACATAAGTTGTCTGTACTGTCATTTCCACTGGCCTTACAAGACGCTCATTTTGCAGAGGAGACTTAAGTCAACATTTTGGGAACCTCCTGGGGTCGCGCCGAAGTGGCTTCGAGCCCCATTCTCGGCTGCAGCCTCCTAACCTGGATCGCGCCTATCCAGGCCAGCCCTTGCTCTTTCCTTTCCGGTGCTAGGTAGGACTGAGGAACAGGTCACAGGCTCAGCGAGATGCTTCGGTAAGAACAAGCAGCCTACCTCCAGCTGCCAGGCCAGTCAGCCAAAGACTACGCACGTTATAGCCCAGGAAGGGCTTGCGCAGGCGCAGAAAGCGCGAATGGGCGGGACCTCAAACTTAGGCACCGCCTAGCGGTCACGTGCTTCCTCTCCCGCCGTAGACTGAGCGGCGGCGCTTGCGGGTACCCCTGCCCGGGGGTCTCCTGGGGTGCCGCCGCGCTAATGTTGGACTCGGCGAGTGTGGTCCTGCAGCCCTGGATTCGAGAGCTGGTCCTGGGCTCAGAAACACTGTCAAGTCCACAAGTCGGGCAGCTACTCAAGGTGAGCAGGCCACTCAGCTTCCAGAAACCTGAGCGGAGGCTGAGGAAGTGAGTTGACACCAGCCACTACTGTTAGGTACTGCAGGACTCGGAGACTCCGGGCCCATCTTCCGCCCCTGACACGCCTGACAGCGGGGCCGAGTTGCTTGTGTCAGACGGAACCCACAGTATCCGATGCCTGGTGACGCGCAATGCCATCGACGCCTCCGAGTGGTAAGAGAGGTGCTACTTGTCTGTGGAAGGTGGGAGCGCCAGGTTGAACCCGAGGTGGGTGGGTGCTGGAGAGGTGGGAAACTCGTACCCCAGGCCTATGGGCTGTGTGCCTGGGTTCTGGGCAGTGAGGGCTGTGCTTGTCGCAGGGAGGAGAAGGAGTTCGGATTCCGGGGGTCAGAGGGCCGGCTCCTGCTGCTGCAGGTCTGCGGGGTCCGCGTTCAGGTTGCTCAGGAGCGTGCGGTGAGTGGTAAGACTCCAGCGGGCGGGTTGGTTACTGTGCCTGGCTCTTTGTGACAAGTCCTGAGACACCACTCCTCAACTCCACCAGCCTTCCGAGTTCTACCTCCAGGTGGACGGCTTTGACCTGCTGCCCTCGGAGAAGCCCCGGGTACAGGTGATTGGTTGGTAAGTGATCCCTCCAAGGAAAGGGGATGTAGCTCAGTAGCAGAGCCAGGCCTAGCATGCCTGAGGTCCGGAGTGGTTCATTCCAAGTCTCCCCATATTCCTCCCCCCAAAACAAAACAGGAAATGAAGCTTCCACCCCTTGCCTCTTCACTCTCCCTGGCGTAGGTCTTTGGGTGAGAAGGCTTGGGTGTCAGTCATACTGACTCCCTACCACCCTCCTCTTTCTCCCAGCAATCAGGATCCGGACGTGCAGAGAAAACTCTATCAATGCCTTGAGTGAGTCTGGGGTTGGGCTCTGAGGCTGAGTGTGGTATGGTCAGGCGTGGCAGAGCTGGGTAGACTGGTATCAGGGTTGTTCCTGATAAGTGTTAACTCTGTTTCTCTAGGGACCACCTTTCAGAGTCTGCTTCTTCCAGTGCAGGTACCCTACCTAACTCCCTGTGGAAGTCCTGCTATCATCTTGTGTCTCCTCAGTAAGCAACTGTAATACCTTAACTGTCCTCCTTGTTTCAACTTCACCTCTGGCCCCAGGCCTAACACTGACTCAGCTTCTGGATGAGGTGAAGGAGGACCAGGATCATCGGGGGGCACTGGTGCGTCTAGCGGAGAGCTGCCTGATGCTCTCGGGCCCTTGCACAGCCACCCCCGTCACCCACTGGACTGCCTCTTGCCTCCAGGCCACGGTCAGTGGGGGTCTTTCCGGGGAGGTTTCAGGGTGAGGGCTAGGCAGCTGCCATGCTGAGGTTTCGTGTCCCACAGGAAGAAGCCGTGTTCACTGTTCCTGGCTTATTGCTGCACATCTCCGAGAATGATGAGCAGATTCTGAGTTCTGTTGGCTCAAGTCAGAAGGCACAGGGTAAGGCCAACTGGAGATGTCAAAAAGGGGAGTCTTTGGAGCCCAGGGCCTGCCATGGCATTGATGATTCTCTCCAGGACCTGCCTTTGTTCTTCAGCCAGTTCTGTAGGTTCAAGCCATAAGCACTCAGGACTGTCAGTCAGATTACTGGATTGTGTAGAACGATGTGAAATGTTGTATGCTGGTTTATAGGTACTCAGCCGTCCTGAGCTCACACGCAGTCTTCTCTCCCCAGGAACCTCAGCTTCACTCAGTCACATGCCATCGGAGGAAAATGGTGCCAGTGTTAGCCTTCTGTCAGCCTTGGCTGTATCAGACCCTGGGCAGAAGGACAGCTTCCAGTCTCCACCAGCTGTTTGCTCATCCTCCCTAAGACCTCAGGGCCCCAGTTCCCCACCCCACAGTCCTACACCCAGCTCCCCACTCCTGAGCTGTAGCCCTAGTCTCTTGCCCCCTGGCCGTGCCCCGAGTCCACCCCAGGCCCATGTGACCAGAGCCCAGGCTCATGGCCTGGAGGTCAGGGAGTCCCAGTGGCCCATCGAGAAACGGCAGCTTTTCCCAAGAACCAGAGCCAAGGAAGCCCGGGGACCCTGCTCTCTCTGGGTGAGCACTGCAGCTGGAAGAGAAGATGTGGGCGGGCCTTGGGAGCTTGGAGAGGGCTAAGGGTAGGCTTGGATTGCATTAGGGGTCTTTACTGGACTCTGTCTAGATTCTACACCCCTTTCAGGAACCCCCAAAGAGGCATCATGATGCTTCTGCTTTCCAGTATAAATATGAGACACCCTCTGCCTCCCTCCATGCCCAAGTCCAAACTGCCAGGTGAGTGCTTGGGGCTGTCTCATCTGTGTTGATCACCGGTCTCAGATAACCCTGACCTAACGCCATGCTTTCTTTCCAGGCTTTCTCCTCAGCTTGTAGCTTGGGCCTTGAACTTGGTGATGGAGTCAGAGTCTGAGTTAACGCAGGTATGAGGAGTCACCTGGACATATCAGAGGATGTACCCACAGGTCTACGGACAAACAGTATTCGATACCCTGTTTCATTCAAGTTTTTTAATAAAATAATTTCATGCGGCAGGAGAGGACAGGATCAGGGATTGGGGCCGCCGCCTCTTTGGTCTGTGGCTGGGGAGGGAGGGCTCCGCTCAGGGCTGGAGGATTCTGTTGGGTATGGAGAAAGAGGCGTGGTTCCGAGGCCAGAGCCTGTAAGGAGAGGTGGAGAGAAAGTTCTAGGCTTGTCCTGAGCGATCTTATCATCTTCCCAGTTGGCACTTGTCCCTCTTACCTAAGCTTGGGGACAGGGGTGCCTCGAGCTTCGGCCTGCGCTTGAGGACAGGGGAGCGTTGCAGCCGAAGGGGCCGTTCTAAAAAAGACACAGAAAGACGCACCGTCTGGCTGTCCCCAACCTTCTCCATCTTCAGTGCATGCAAAAACATGCATCTGCTACTCCCATAGAGTCTGAACCAGTGTCCTCCCAGCCCAGCAGAGGTTGTCGTCAGGAGGAGGAGCCTGGCCCAGTAGGAAGGGTTTGTCACTCTTGGACTGGGCCTTTGGGGTTCCCGATGGCTCCAGCACCCACAGCACTGATGGTCCTGTCCGAGGCCCAGCACCAAGCTGGAAGTCAGGAGCCCACCCTCCCCCGTCTCCTGCACTCAAGCACAGACAGAGGTGTCTCCCTCACCCGCAGGGGTCTGGAGCTGGTCCTCATGCACAGACACCGCTCGCCGCCCTGCTGAGAGAGGCCTCGGCCTCAGCTGGCCATCTAGAGGAGGCCAAGATATCAGGGTATGTTCCCAGGAGCTGCCCACACCAGTCTTCGCCTCCCACTTTAGTGTTTCCAGATGAGTCAAGCTCCCAGCAGACACCCCACCAGTCCCAGCCTAGGAGGGAGGTGCCTGCCTACCTTCATTCCGAGGGCCCAAGCAAGGGTCCTCTGGGAGACTCAGGATGTCTGGGGAGGGGCTGGTTCTTCGGGGACTTGGGCTGGGACATGGGGAGGGGGGCCCTGGACCATCCTGTTGTCCCCAGCCGCGGCCTCTGAGCTCTGCATTCAGCTGCTGCCCCAGCGTCTTCCAGGTGGCAGACTCGGGCCCCTGGCCCCCTGGCCCAGGCCTACATGAGGGATCTGGGTGGAGAAACAAGTGTCAGCTATCACCTGAGCCTGGCCTTGGAGATGGTTCTGAGCAGTGATCTGAGCCCCGCCTCACAATCCGTGTACCTCCCTTAACATACACAGTGGCCCTCACTCACCAGCAGACACAGAGTGGGTACGGGACTTGATTGAGATGGGAGGGGTCTCTGTGGAACTGTCCATAATGTCACCTGCAAGGTAGGACTAGAGGCTTAGGGGCCAGACCTTAATGGTAAAAGGAGGAAAAACAGCCTGTCCCTCCCCCAGGAGAGCAAGTACCTTAGGGACTATCTCTAAGGCCACCAACCCCCTAAATACAGTTCCTTGTTCCAGGGTCCGACTTACCATCTGAGCCTGCCTTCTTGATCTCACCGTCTTTGCTCTGTAGGAAACAAATCAGTCAGACGTCCTCAGCCCTGCTGCCCTCACTCTGGCCTGTTTCTGTTCGTTTATGTTCTTAAAGCCTAGCTACAGAATGCATACCATGGGATGGCCAGAACATGGCAAACCTAGTTCCTACCTTCTGACCTTACCATCTAGTGTGACAGAGTTGACACACAAAAAATGTGCATGTTCATCACAAGTAGATAATCTCACTGTACAGCTCAAGCTAGTCTTCCTTGCAGTCCTCCTGCCCCAGCTTCCTGAAGGCTGAGATTACCACTACACCCAGCAGATAATGGGATTTCTTCTATGATTCTGCCCATACTTTAATGTCTCTAAATTCAGGCTAGGTCTCATTACATAGGAGTTTTTCCTGGAAAACTAAGTGGATGGTATACAGGGGTGTGATTCATAATAAAGACCATGACTGGGATGACATTATCAGGGTGACCATGAAAGGGAGCCAGGGAAGGTTCACAAGGGACAGCTGAAAATGAACCTGAATAACCCAGTGCACAGTCAGACACGGGACAGGGTATAGACCGACGGCCATGTGAGGTGCTGAGATGCTCCAAAGGAGAGCAGGGAGGTCTAAGCTGGCCAGGACCAAATCCCATAAGATCTTGCCGCAGGATTAGGAATCTGGATAGAGGAAGTCCTGGAGGACTGTTTTCAGGTATAGCTAACGGTCGGATTTCTGTTAATCTTGGGAGAAAGTTCGCTACACCCTAGGAGGTACCTATCTGGTGAGGCTAGGTCAGAAGCAAGGAGTAAGAAAGATCGATCCAATGACTATTTTTAGGAGTAAGAGTGTAACTGACAACTAGATCTATCTGTGCCGTGTGTTTTCCGCTTCTTGGTCACATGTGTCATCCACAGATTGCCACATGCCACCTGCCCCCTCAGTTCACACACCCCAACTCACTTGCTTCCTCTTGCTTTCGGCACCCCCACTGGCGCGGCTCACTCCGATCCTCTGCAGCATCACTTGAACCCGCTGCTCAAAAGACGGAGCCAGTTCCGTGTCTCCCCGCTCCAGAGGCCGCCTCTGAGGGTGGAGATGCCCGAGTGGAGAGAGAGCCCACTGCTTCCTGTTGCTGAAGAGCCCTCAGCCCCGGACATCAGTCCTTACCTTGTCGGGTCTGGCACCCACTGTTGCCTCCTCCTCCTCCTCAGCAGGTAGCAGTATCATGGAGTAGGCCTTGCTTTCTCGTGTGTACCGAGGTCGGTTTCTGCGAGCAGAGTCAGGGCTGCTAGTGCCTCCTTCTGCCCCTCCAGGCTCCTCACCACGGCCTGGACGGGCTGGTGGTCGAAGCAGGTCCCCGAGTGTGGTTTTCCTGGCACGAGGGGCTGCTCCAGGGCTGGTCTCCAGGTCAGATCTCGGACCCCTCGTCGAACGAGGTTTCTTGAAGGCAAACAGGGTACCCAGCTTCTTTCGAAGTGTGCGGGGGACAGGAGTGTGCCCACCCTCAGTGGCGGGATCCTCCTCTGGGGCCCAGCTGTAGGAACAACCGTCGGTGAGTGAAGAAACTCAAGGATGTCCCCACCCTCTTCCACCCCCAGCAAGTGACCCTCACTCACAGGCGATCCTGCTGGATCAGCCTTTTGGAGAAGAATTCCTCCACACCCTCATCCACGCGAGCGGTGAGCCCATTCCCTTCTTGAAGCAGGGCTGGGGGCACCTGGGAGACATTGGGAAGTTAGGAGTCAGGACTGAGAACTGTGGCTGTCCCCCACCCCCACTTCTTCCCAGTGACCTGGCCTGAGTACATCCCAGAGCTGGGGTGCTGTCTGTACCGTGCTGGGTTTTGTTCCTCACTGCTGCCACAGTGTACACCCGCCCAGTCCACACCCGTTCTTGTTACACAGAGGATGCTATACCCTGAACCACCTGGTTATCTAGCACTAAGCAAACACCTACGGGTCACACATTCCAATATGCCACCCTTTCTACTCCCAACAGCCAATCCCCCTATCTCCCCCCCCCCCCCGCAGTACCCTAACCCTCCACCTCCACCCCACCCCACCCGGCCTATCATCCCGGCTCAGTGGCGCCGCTGCTGCGTCAGACCCTCAGGGGGCCTCAGGCCGGCTCCTCCTCTCCTTCTGCCGGTGCCCACTGCCCCTGCCAATACCCAGCCCACACACACATCCACCCGCTGGTGCACAGCAGACGCAGGAGTGTCCCGCGGCCCAGCTGCCCAGTATTTTTCAGTAACCCCAGGAGAGGGAGGACAAGGCGGACACCCGCTCTCACACGTCCACGCATACAGCAGACCACCCCAAGGCAGGAGTCTAGGCGCTCCGCACAGGAAATCACACCAGTGGCCCGTTATGGGCATGGCCCGAGGTTGAGGGTGACCGGGAAGGTGATAGGGCACGATCGGGTGGCCTTGGGCCTCCACAACCCATCTCCCTGTCTTCCTTAGCAAGTGAGGAGTGAATGGACCACTCATGACCCTTAAGCGGGGCGAGGGGGGAGGGAAGCACTTTACCTGGGGGCCCCCCGGCGGCGGGCGGTGGTGGTGCTGGCGACGTGGCCGCGGCCGGGCCCGGGTCGGATGGCGTAGGGGTTGCCCGGCGGGTGGCAGGTCCATGCGAGGCAGCGGGCCAGCGGGTGGCCCCGGGGCGGCGGGGCTTGGAGAGCCGCGTGCGGACGGCCCAGCCTGCGGCTCTGCATCTTCCCCCGGAGCTGCCAGCTCGGGGTCCCACTCTGCTTCCTCAGCAGCACCTGAGGCGAAAGCACCAGAAGAGCACAGAGCGTCGAACCCGGGGAGGTGGCGGAGGCGCTAGGGCGGGCGGCGGGGGACCCGCCCAGGGCGCGGGGAGGGGCCCGGCTACGCCGCCCGCCCCTCCCCCAGCCGCCGCTGTCCGTGGTGCTGAGCGCGGCCCCGAGTGCGCGGCTCCGAGCAGCCGCCAAGCATGCGCGTCCTGGGGTTAGGGAAAGGTGGGGGGCTGGGGGGGGGAGAGGCAGAGAAGAAGGTATTTTAGTCTTATTCTGTTCAGGTCTCACACCGTTCGGGGAAGAGCTGACGCCGGCTTTCTTTCTGGCCTGGCTCAGGGAGGGGTTAGGGTAGACCAGGGACAGGGCTGAAGGAGTATCTAAGTGCCCAGATTGAACAGAGCTTCAGTCCACTTGGGTAAACTCTCTGCCCTCCGGGGCCTGACTTACCACGAAGGGAGGAGACCAGGTGCAAACAGTAGCTGGGCTCAAGCCATCTCCGTGAAGAACCATTATCCTGGTGGGATGGGCACAGTCTCAGTGTAGGGTTGGGGCAGGGCAAAACCCAGAACTGCTACTCACCTTCAACACCCCAGAGCAAGAAGGGGAGAGTTGGAGTTCTAGGCACGGGATTCTGGAGACGCTCACCTCTCTCTCCTCTTTCTTCTCCATGGGAAAGAAAAGATCTTCCAATCCCTCATGCTCAAGGGGGGTGAGCTCATCTCCATCCAGTGATGGTACAGCAGGGTCCACTGTCACTGGTGCCTGCTGAGCTAGGCTCTCCATCTGCAGTACCAGACCACCCAAAGATAGGCAGATCTAAGATAACCCTAAAGAAGTTATCTTATGACCTCATAAGTCATTACAGGGCTCCCATCAGTGTTTAACAGGTTACTGTGAAATGCATGCAAAGTTTCTCCTCACCAGTCGATCTCGGGCTGCATGAAGACCTTCAAGAGCCTGAGCCACAATGCTCTCTGCTAGGGTCCCTGTGATTGACAGGCGCATGTCCCTGAAGGCAGGAGAGGGTGAGGATTAGTGTGCTGGCTCTGCCCAGCTTTGCCCAGCCCAGTGGAGCTTGCTTACCTCAGTCTATTAAAGGCATCTTGCAGCAGATGTTCTGGAAGCAGTTCTGGAAGGCTCCTGGAGCCCACCAGAACCCCCTCTAGCTGCTCCTTCCAGCTAGGTCTCTGCAACATCTGTGGGCAAAGGCTCCTTGTGGTATCCAGTGTCGTCTGAGTGAAGTCCTGGGCAAAGGTTATAACATGGTAACAGAATGGCTAGAGCCTAGGGCCCCTGGCTTAAGGGTGTGAGCCCCATTAAATCACTGCTGACGAAGGGCATATCACAGACAAGCCTGTGGACTGAGGATCAAGCCTGCAGAGGGAGGTGAGGCTAGGGCAGGGGCAGCACCTTACCTGGAAGTCCTGGCGACAGACCTCGCCCACCTGACCCAAGAGGCCCTCCAGCTTCTGTTGCAGCTGCCAATGATGGCTTGGAGAACTCCCAGCCTCATACAGAATGGGAAGGATCTGAGGGCCAAGGAACAAAACGAGCTGCTGCGAGCTGACATTTGATTAGGAACAGAAAGGCCCTCACAGTGGGGGAGGGAGTGCTCACACTGAGAGAGAAGTTGGCATTCTGGATGGCGTCCTCAGCCTGGTGCACAGCAGCCTCCCCCTGGGGCCCAGCCCCACAGCCCAGAAGCTCCACATGCTCCTGTACCGACTGGCACAGTTCATTCACTTCCTGAGGAGAATCACCGGTTAGTCCCACTTTCATCTCTTAGGAGTCTCCCCATCTTGCCTCCCTTCCAGGGTTTCTGACAGGGAAACCCTATCTGCTCAAGGTAGGATAGCGGGGTCTTTCCCTTTTGGTTGTTCTAGGGACTTGATACTTCCCACAGGCCTAGAACAGGAAGGAAAGCTTTGGACACTGTTTCAAAATCTTCTCAACCATCCTCACCAAAGATAGGGGTGTGTGTGTGTGTAAGAGAGAGAGGGGGGGGAAGGAGGGAGGGAGAGGGAGAGAGAGAAACTGGTGAAGCCCAAGATGGCTGATCTGGGCTAAGGACTGTGTGTTTGAGAGATGGCTCAGAGACAGACCAAGTCTGTGATGGCTCCAGTATGGCCAGGAGGGACCTAGAAGGGCATTTAGTGATATGGGCACCAATGAAATTGGGCCCCATGTTAGAGAGTGAGATTTGTGGATGATAACGCGACCGTCTGAGAGCCAGTGAGATAGCCCAGGAGTAACTGCTTGCCACTGAGCCTGATGACATGAGTCCATCCCTGGGACCCACATTGTGGAAGGAGAGAGCTGGATCCTGCCCGTTATCCTTTGACTTCCACATGTCCCTTCGAGCATGGGCATGTGGGTGCACGTGTGTGCGCACATGTGCGTGCACGCACGTGTGCACACACACACACAGAGTCACACACAATAAATAAGTGCAATAGTTAAACCACTTGAAGGCATGCAGCACATAAAGCCCACCCTCGGGGTGTCTGGATCAAGCTAACTGGGCTTCAGAGCTTGGATGAGGATGGAGACTTGGGAATGCAGAAGTAGGAACAACTCAGAAAGACAGGTTAGTGGAGGGGAATTCATGTCAGAGGTAGGACTGCTGAGCGGAGAGAGGAGAGGAGCCCTTGGATGGGAAGTCGGATGAGACGACAAGGAGCACTTACTCACCTGCTTACCGTGAGGCAGCCAAACGTTCCATGAGGAGTTCTTTCAGGAATGGTGACCAAAGAGGGAAAAATTGTCCAGGACACAGACCATTTGACCGAAGAAAGTCATACTCTCAGACTCAGGTGTCCAGGTACTCAAGATTAAGGGAAGGGACACTGACCTGCTCTGAGTGGTCTGAAATCAGACTCAAGGGCTGAAGGCAGGGCTTGAGGTCAGAAGTAGGGTCTGCCCGGTTGTTCCTCCAGAGACAGGCTTGGATCTGCAGTCACAGGATTGTGAGACGTGCCAGGGGGTGGAGTCTCCACGTACAAAAGGGAGGAGAACAAGAGGGGACCCCTACCTGATGGACTGCTCGCGCTGTTAGTTCTGGGCGGCTGCGATGTGCCTGTGTGACATCATTCAGTGGCAGCGGCATGGACTTCAGGCTGTGGTTCTGTTCCAGGGCTTGGGCCACATCCAGCAGGCCCAGAGCAGATGTGTTGTTCCGGTCCCAGATCACAGACCTGGGCCCCAGCAGGCTTCAGCTGGGGCAGAGCCTCACCCAACCCTCTGGCCTTATCCATCCGTCTACCTCATCGGCCTGCACTCCACAGCCCCCCCCCACCCCTCTGATATATCCCCCTTCCTTCTCTTGTCGGCCCCAGCCCTTGTAAGGACCATGCCCACCGTAGCCTGGTGTTGACTCGTAGAGCCTTGGCTAGCATCTTGGCGCCAGCATCCCCTATGGCATTGCCACTGATATCCAGTGCTGTCAGTTTAGGATTGGTGCCCAAAGCCCGAAGCAGGACGCTGGCACCCTGCTTCAACCGGGACTCAGCCACTGATAGAGACTGCAAAGGCTGCGATTAAAAGAAAAGCATTGATGGATGATTGGAATCAGGTTTGGTCAAGAGGGTCCGAAGAAGCAAAAGTGAGGAGCGTTACAGGAGGCTGGTTGCTTGAGGAGCCCGCAGGGTTCTGTGAACTTACACAGTCATCGTCCTGTATGAGCTGGACGATCCGGTGCAGGACATCGTCCAGGGTCTCCCTGTGGGCAGGGGCCGCTGTTAGGTTAGGGGACGACCTGGCTGGTAGAGTGCTATCTGAGAGGTATAGGGATGGGTTTGGGGCCTACTTGCACCGAACGTTGAAGTTTCTTCCAAGGGCCACGTGTTTCAGAGACCGGCTCCTCCCGATGGCGAGCACCAGAGTCACCATGTCGGAGCCAAAGCCTGAGGGTAACTAGGGTGAGGCACAAGTCGATGCTGCCAGGGCAGGGTCTCCCCCCTAGGAATCGGGTGAATAATGGGAGTGTGGATGGGTTCCCTGGTGGCCTCACCATTGTCCGACAGATCCAAGGAGCTCAATGCACTCGCATCACAGACTAAGTCTTGAATCACCTGGGCACCCGCGGAGCGCAGCTGGAGGTGGAGGTAGGGCGCACTTAGGAAATTTATGCCTGAGTGGGGAAGACCTCCCAGTCCCACTCCCAATGTGTGGACCTGCTCCCGTCTCACAATCAGGACCAGGTGCCTACCTCACATGCGCTGAGGTCCAGGTGCAGGTCGCGGATCTGCGTGTTGAGCGCAAGACCATCTAGAAGGGCCCTGGGAGAGGATGTCACACAGGTGACAAGATCTGGGAAAAGTGGGACTCAGGGTGCTAACGAAAAGCCTGCGCCAGGCAGGTTGGGGTTACGGAAGGCTGTGGGTGGGGTAGAGTGGACGGTGGAGGTCTGGTCAAGGTTGTGAGTGAAGGCATGGGGGCGTGGCCACGGGTAGCAAGCACTGACCTAAGCGCTTCAGGTGGCAGCTTGCAGCCAGCCAGGCCCAGGTGCTGCAGCATCCTGGCACTGCTGAGGAAGCGTTGCAGTGCGGCCGGTGCCGCTCGGGACTTCCTGCGGCGGAGGGTGAGGAGAAGGAGAAGAGGGATTCAGGCTCACAGAGCTGATTTCCCGAAGCCTCTTCCTCCCGAGCCTGCCTGGTGCCCCTTACGCGCGGGAGAAGATATTCCTCGAAGCTTCAAGGTGGGTGAGGCTGGAGCAGCAGCCACCAGATAACGCTGCAAAGAGCTGAGGGAAGACGATATCGGTGATAACCTTCCATTAAACCTGGCCTTCTCTACTCTCACACTACCAAGCCCCACCAAATATCCCCCACGACGACACTCTTACCGTGCCTAGAGCGCTGTCAGTGCCTGCCAGATTCAGAGACACCAGAACGTTAGGACGGCTCAGGAAAGCGTACAGGCCCTGTGTGGAGGAGGTGAAAGAGGGAGTCAGGGATTGCCTAAGGATCCCTGGCACCCCACTGACCGGGCAGCTCAAATTTCTGACTTTAAAAACTGCCACTCACCCCACTATCCTGGGAGGCTCCCAGCGCGCCAGGGTTCCCAGAAAGATCCAGGTGGGTCAGGGTAGAGTCAAATGTGGCATTGGCTGCCAGTGCCCTGCCTAGAGCCCTCATTCCTGGAGGTAGCAGAAGCAGCGGTTCAAAATCAGACAAACGCGCCGCACCTCACCCGCTCCCAACCCTCATCAGCCCCACCCACCTCGAGGCGTCAACCCAGTCTGGGCTAGGCTGAGTCTCCTCAGGGCTCCTGGACAATGCTCCAGGTGTCTGCTGAGTGCAGCCATACCTGTGGGCAGAGCGGCTATGTGAGCCCCAACCTCTCCCAGCGGTCTGCCTTGGGTCTCCCAGGTTCTGCCGTACCTCTGTCGTCCAGCAAGTTCCCAGACAGGCTGAGCTCCCGAAGTCCAGAGTTAGTGTGTCCGGCCAGCGCCTGGGCTAGTCGTCGAACAAAGTCTCTGAGGATCAAGACCCTGGTGTAAGACTGATTCCCGGTCACTGCATAGACTGCTAGTTCCCAAGCCCAAGCCCTGCTCAGGCCTCTCACCCTCGCAGGCCACAGGTCTCCAGTACCAGCTCCTCCAGATGGGACGACTGACTCATCATGTGCAGAATCTGTTCTGAGACCTCCAGGCTCTGAGACCAGAGGGTCATGACTCAGTAGGCTGAACTTAGACTCTTACACCCTTGGTATCCCCTGGTGAGTACCCTCACCAGCTTCATGTCCACGCAGGAGAGGCGACGGAACCACAGGTTGTAAGATAGGGCAGCTACACTCAAGGCCAGGTCTCTGGTGTTGGGAAGAGGAGGTACAGAGCTCAGAGCCTTCTAGATACTAGGCCCGGCCAGCATGCCCTCCACAGAGAGGCTAAAGTCTAGGAATATGGATCCTAGAGTCCTTTCCCCCCAATCTTGGCAGGCCTCATACCTGCTGCCAAGGTGGGCGAAGTCTCCAAGGCAGAAATGGCGGCAGCCTTGACGATGGTAGATAGTGTCCACATCCTGGATGTGAAGAGAAGTATCCACAATTGGCTTGGGGTCACAAAGGGTAGAGGGGTTCAGCACACATGGGAGACATCTCCAGAGCTCTCACCCACTGAATCTCCTCTCGAAAAGGGAAGCCATTGTAGTCACACAGAGCTTCGTAAGTCTCCAAGAAGCCACCTAGGGAGGTGCCAGGGGTATGATGGAGGGAAAAAGAGACAATGAGTCCAAGTGGGGGGAAGATCAGCCCCAGACTAGATGGTGGCCGTGACAAAAGTGGCCCTGTTCACTTTGGGGAGCCTCCAGTACCCAGGTCTAGGGCTGCATGGAGGCACACTGGAAGGTTTACGTGGCTCTGATCTGGCCCTCACCACATGGACTGCTGGGTGCTGCGGACTCTCCGGGACAGCTTCTCTCCAGCCGAACCAGCAGGGACGAGGGTGTGGGCTTCCGGAACAGCTTCCTAGGGAGGGGATAAAGGAAGAGGCAAGGGACTTCTGGCCTCTGAGGGGTGAAAAGCAGCTCACTAATGCCCTCCAGCCCCTTGGATTTCCCAGGCCTCACCCAAGGGTCGAGCGAGGGAAGACCTTTTTGATGGCTGCAGCCACATGCTGGGCCAGCTGCTCTAGGGCAGCCACACCAGGAAACTCCAGAACCAGTTCAGGCAGTGACTCCAGCTCAAAGGTGACCTGGGGGAGGCGAGACTGTTGGGCTTTTTGGATCCATGTTTGGTGTTTTTTCAGAGCTCTATGTGTGGGGGTAAATGACCGAGCAGGGTGTAGGACCAAGTTGGGGGTCCAGCTGTCTCACCTGAGGAGGGGTTTCCTGCAGTACCATGGCCTGGACCTCCAGGTAGCTGAATGTGCAGTCCACCTGGAAAGCGCAGGGATCATCTGGGACTGAGGCCACTCTATGGACCCTAGTTTTTTTGTTTTTAAAATGTTTACATTTTAAAATTATTGGGTGTTTGGTCTGAATGTTTGTCTGGGTGCCACTTGCGTGCCCGGTGCCGGAAGACACCAGAAGGGGGCAGTGGGTCGCCTGAAACTAGAGTCCCAGTCAGTTGTGAGCCGCCGCCTTGTGGTGCTGGGAATGGAAGCCGGTCGGGTCTTCTCTCTCCAGCTCATGATTTTATGGAGTCTAGTCCAGAGCTAGACCTGCCCAGACTCCCCTACATCTGCTGCTGGAAGCCGAGTGCTGTTGGGAAGTAAAAGCCAGCACAGCAAAAAGGACAACTACAAATGCGGTTCCTTGCTGAAGAGGAAAGGAGAGCTGGCCAGGCCCGGGACTCACCCTCAGGGGGAGGCAGGTGTGCAGTAAATACGCTCTCCATCGTAGCAGGGCCTGGGGAGACAAAACACTGACATTCTAGGCACATCAAGCTTCTTTGTACTGGGCCTGGCCACTGTCCTGAACTCCACCCCTGGCCACCATACCAGGATATGACTTTGCTCAGCACCCTCCTGGGGAAGCCAGGTTTTCAACAGCAGCTCCGCCTCTTTGGGCCACAGGAACCTGGTGATCTCGCCTGTGGAAAGACACTCTGGGTGACTTTTGTCCTCCCACCCAGGGCCACTCTGTGCCCAAAGACTGTGCTAGGCTGGGTGCCGGGTTGTTCATCTATGGATCAGCTAGAAAGAAGTGGAGGGGATCTTTAGGTGCTGGCCCATCAGAACAGAACCTCTGGGCAAGTTCCCCGAGGCGCTGAGCGGAGGTCTAGTTTGGGGTCAGGCTACCTCTCCGAGGCCAGCTAGGCTTCCAGGAAGGGCCAGGCAGGGCTTACCTCGCAGTTCACAGGATATGCCATCTGGGGTCTGAGCCATAGGGCCGGGGCGGCCCAATGAGCTCTGGCGGGAAAAAGCAGCCAGCGGGAGCGTACACAGGAAGCTTGGGGCCCCGACAGCACTGTAGCCACCTGCTCCTCCTGCAGCGGAAGGTACGCGCCGCTTCCTGCCAGGCCGCCCCCGACCCGGCCCGGCCCCTCCCCGCCTAGCTTCGCTTGCTGAGTTTGCTTGGGTTGGAGGTTGTGGGAGGAAGGTCGAATCCTGGCTGCTGCTGTCGCTTTTCCGTCCCGGTATTCATGGGTGTGGTGAATGGTGGGTATAGTGAAGGTCTTGCCTGTTGCTTGTGGATCCCTGTGCCCTTCTTTCACCCTGCCCCATAGTGATTGATGCGAACACCAGGGGGCGCCACCCTCCAGGGGATTCCATAGGCCCAACTTGGTCTGTCTCAAGACAGAGGTTGGGTAGGTGGAGTAGGCACTCAAAAGAAGCCAGAGAAGGGTGTCTCTTCAGCAAGATGCGACCAATTACCCAACCCTAAGGCTCTGCTCTGCTCAGACATGACTTCAAAAATCTGCCAACCTATTTGTAATCCTAGCACTGTGAAAGCTCCGCAGGGGGAAAACAGCCTGGGCTGCTGTTTCAGGGATGCCTGGGCTTTATAAAGACAAAAAGCCAGACTCCTTGGCCTGGGGTGTGGGGTGCCTGCTTTTAATCCTAGGAGGTTGAGGTAAGACTCTGAGTTTGGTCAGAGCCTGATCTACAATCAAGACTATATGGAGAGACCCTTGTCTAAAAACAACAACAAAAAACAAAACAAAAAAGACCAAACCTGGGGTTGGGGATTTAGCTCAGTGGTAGAGCGCTTGTCTAGCAAGCACAAGGCCCCGGGTTCGGTCCTCAGCTCTGAAAAAAAAAAAAAAAAAAAAAAGTGTTTGCCGGGCGGTGGTGGCACACGCCTTTAATCCCAGCACTCGGGAGGCAGAGCCAGGCGGATCTCTGTGAGTTCGAGGCCAGCCTGGACTACCAAGTGAGTTCCAGGAAAGGCGCAAAGCTACACAGAGAAACCCTGTCTCGAAAAACAAAAAACAAAAAACAAAAAAAAAAAAAAAGACCAAACCTGGCAGTGGTGGCACACATCTTTAATCCCAGCACTCAGGAGGCAAGTGGATCTCTGTGAGTTGAGGCCAGCCTGGTTTACAGGGTAAGTTTCAGGGCAGCCATAGCTACAAAGTGAAACTTAGTCTAGGGAAAAAAAAAAAAAAAGCCAAAACAACAGACAAACAAAAGCCATACTCCTTTGTAGCAATCCCTTTTCTTCTTCTTCTTCTTCTTCTTCTTCTTCTTTTCTTCTTCTTCTTCTTCCTCCTCCTCCTCCTCCTCTCCTCCTCCTCCTTCTCCTCCTCCTTCTTCTCCTCCTCCTTCTTCGTGTTATTATTATTATTATTATTATTATTATTATTATTATTATTATTATTTTGAGACAGAGTTTCTCTGTAACAGCCCTGGCCATCCTAGAACTCACTCTGTAGACCAGGCTGGCTTGAACCCAGAGATCCGCCTGGCTCTGCCTCCCGAGTGCTGGGATTAAAGGCGTGCGCCACTGCCTGGCAGACTGGGGCTCTTAGGGACAACTCCAGCTAATCATGGCCTGAACCTTAGGGAAGGCTGGAGTGACTCATGAGCAAATACCAGGTACAAGTGTGTCTTCATGTCTGCACTGAAGTGTAGGGAGAATTCACCTGAGAAAAAAGCTAGTCTAGAGCTGGAGATCAAGAAGTCAGTCATAAGGTACGCTAGCCAGAAGCATATGAACCTACAAAAAAAGCCAACAGGCTAGACTCCAGGGTTCACAGATTTCAAACTGTGCCCTGAGATGTCCACTGAATCTCACTTCTATCTACGGTTCAGCCAGAGAGAAATGGAATGTCCTGGAAAGCAGACGAGACTGCGTACTGGGTAGCCCTTCAGCTTCTTTCCCATCTCTACCTACCTTCCCAGACTTGGGAATGAGACTGGATGCATCCTCTAGACAGGATCCTCTTGACCAAGTCCCAGTGATTCTGAATAATCAGGACTTTCTGGACCACACAGAGACCCTGACTCTTCAAAACAAAATGGCCAAGCTCCAGGAGCATTTGCTTCATCTACGTGAAACCCGAGTTCAGTTTCCTGCACTGTGATGAGAACAAACCTCTTAATATGTGTTTGCTGACTTCCAAACAACTTGGGGGAAGACACTGCCATTTAAGCAAGAGGTACACAGTATGACAGCTGAAGGCAGACAAGGAGGGCTTGGCTAGAGCAGATGCCAATGGAACCAAGACGTTCTGAAGCCTCTCAGTCTGAGACTGACATGGAAGACTGTAAGGCCATCTGGAATTCACAAATGGCTTATAGGGTGACAAAATTTAGTTTCATGCACATTATGGCCAAGAATGTGGGTTTTGAAAGGCAAAGTGAATGAGTTTTGACACTTAGCCTCACTAGACTTTTGGAAGCTGTTGACACCTTAGTTATTCTCAGAACTTGATTTTTGTTTTTATGTGTGTCCGCGCACATTGTGTGGGTGCCCACAGAGGCCAGAAGGGCATCAGATCACCTAGTTGTATGTAGTTGCAGCCTGCCTGCAGGGGGTGCCGTCCTCTACAAGAGCAGCACGAGCTCCTAACCACGGAACCTCCACCTCCCTTTTTGTTGGCTCAGGGCCTTGCTATCCTTGGCTGCTCGGTCCTACGTAGTCCATCCTGGCCTTAAGCTTGTGGCAAGCCTGCTTCACTTCCTGGGTGCTAGAATTGCAGGTGTGAGCCACTGAGCCAGCTTTGAACTCCTGCCTCCTCCTCCCAAATGTTGGTATTACAGGGGTGTGCCAGCATGCCTGACTTTAAAGTTTATTTAGAGATGTGTATTTAGTGAGCACTTCCGCTTGCCAAGACTACCATGGCAACTCTGGGACTTCAAAATCAGAGAGAAAAACCTACCCCAAGTGGGATTGTTCTGATTAAAACGAGAAGGGGTGTCTGTCAAAGGACAACAGAAGCACTCTCAGAGCCAAGGCAGCCACAGCCCCTACAGGGTAGTCCCGGGCCCTGGGTGCTTGAGGCAGACAGGGACTCCCAGGAAAACCAGGCTCTGCAGAGGGATGGAGGTCTAGCTACACAGTGCTAGTGGTCAGCACAGTATTAACAAAACAACCCGAGACCCAGAACGCTCAGGCACATCCTACGGGTGACATGGAGTCTCAAGGAGAACAAACTAGTGCACGTGGCTAACTCACCACAGGTGGTTTTACTAGAGGAGAACCTGACTAACGCCATCGAGGGCTCACTCTGAACAGGACAGCTGCGGATAGGCCGAAGCCAGGCCAGGGATGGAAAGACCAGATTACAGACTATAGATTACCGTGGGCTCAGTAACTTGCCTACATTTTCTCAGTAGACAGGGGCGAGCCCAGCTCCTGATGTTGAGGGGTTTAATGGACGCATGTCAGATATAGCATGAGCTGTGCAAAACCGCTGACTTTAGCTCCCTCAGAACTTCACCTTCCTGCCTGACCCTTCCCATCATGTCAGCCAGGACTGATGGACTCTTCAATTTTCAAATTAGAATATACATAAATGCGGGCTGGGCTACTGATGATGTAGGTCAACAGAACTGGCTGACTATTCTGTAAAAGGGACTTTCTATTATAAATAATTCTAGTCCTGACAGTCCCAGGCTACAATATACAATAAAAAGATTCATTTAGGTGAGATGTCTGCCTAGTTTGGAATCTTCTAGACTCAAGAAACCTATTATTCTGTTTTCCTCAGTAAATTGCTTGCACATGTAACATAAGCCAGCTACAATCTACATCAATCTTGCTCTTTGGCTTTTTTTCTCACTGAAAAGCATCTGAAAAACAGTACTGGACTTTCAGTGAAATAACACAGAGAAATCCAGTAAGGAGTATTTTTGGTGAAACACACACACACACACACACACACACACACACGGTTGAAGTTTAAGTTTCCACTACAATTTAAGTCTCTGAATCCTCTTGTGAAGCTAAGGAGCAAGAATTACTGCCCGAGCTGCCCTCAGCCCGTCTTACCTTTCCAATGCTCTTGTCTCTCGCTGGTTGAGCCCAGCTTCTCTCTGCTCCCCAGTGTCTGGCTAAAAACTAGGACTGACCCTAAACCTTCCAGAAGCAGATCTTAAGGACACAGCTCCCCACCAGCATCCTCTGGCAACACCTGCTATGTATGGGACAGACATTTCTCAGGTGTATTATGTGTAGTAGAGTATTATTTAAAGGTGTTACTTTTGCTTATGTTGCATTTGTTTAACTCTGTGAAGCTGTGTTACTGTGCCTGTCTAAAACACTTGATGGTCTAATAAAGAACTGGCCAATAGCAAGGCAGGAGAAAGGGTATGCGGGGCTGGCAGGCAGAGACCATACAGAGGAAGAAAAAAGGTCGAGGAGTGAAAAGAGAGCTAGGAGCCAGAGAAGGAAAAGGACATCAGGCCAGCCACCCAGCTACACAACCAGCTAGCCAGAGTAAGAGTAAGATTTACAGAAGTAAGAGAACGGGAAAAGCCCAGAGGCAAAAGGTAGACGGGATAATTTAAGCTAAGGAAAGTTGGCTAGAAACTAAGCCAAGCTAAGGCTGGGCATTTGTAATTAAGAATAAGCCTCTGTGTGTGAATTTATTTGGGAGCTGGATGGTGGGCCCCTCAAAAAGAGCAAAAACCAACAACAAAATGGCACCCCAATGTGGGGCTCTCGAATATCCATCTAGAACCTGAGAAAGATGAACAAACAAAAGAGTATACGGCTCCTTTTAGAGTTTCAGCTAGACAGTTTCTGCTGGTCAACGCCTGCCACAGTGCAAGCACTGGCATTCTAGAGCTCTAAGAAGGTCGAATGCAGTTCCTGGTCAGACACACCTCCGAATGGTCGTGAGTTTCACACTTGGCTTTCACAACTGAGAAGCAGGCAGCGCCAGCTGTGAGCCGTGCATTCGGAGAATCCAGGTGTACCGTATCAGTTTAAAAGTTTGCTCGTGCAGTCAAAAAAGGCTAAAAGATACAGTAAAAGAGATCCAGAGACAAAAACCTCTAAACAGGTTCCAGTCTGTTTTACAATGTGTGTAGGCTTAAAGAAAAGAAAAAGGGTATGGACAGTGATACAGAGGTTAAAAAGTCTTTAAAGAGTAAAAGAAAAAAGCCATGTAAGATGGGAAATACATAGGCAGTTTGGATCCTGTATATTGTATTTTGAATTTTTTTTAATGGTCATAAGCAAACAACAGCTGCTAAGAGACATGGGATTGAAAGAGGGACTGATGAAATAAATCAGCCTATATACTTTAGGAATGCCTGAACTTTTAAAAAGTCAAAAAATGTATTTGTCAAATGGAAATAAAAAATGCTTTGGAGTTTTTTCCCACAGGAGATGAGAGGCTGTGGATTCCTTCAGGGTTAATATGGGTTGGCCTAACCAGGTGAGACCTGAAACTTTGACAGGTGATAGCAAAAGCTACTGCTGGTCTTCCCCGGGACTTGGTCATTATCTCAAATTTTCCCTCTGGGACCCTAAAGATACTTTGTTCACAGATAGCAGGAAGAAGTATGGAGAAAACTACACCCACATTCCCAAGAGTTAGGGGGTGTGAGTGGTTTTTGGTTATTTAGTGGCTTATAGATGTTTGCTATCATTTAAGACTATAGAATATTGGAAAAAAACTTATTTTTGTTACACTGTATATGTTTCTACTCTTGTTTAAAGGACTTTTGTATATTGATACAAATTTAAGGTAATTTCTGTTACAACATAATGTATGTTTCTACTCTTGTTTAAGATATTGTACTTATGCAGTTTATTTAAAAACGAAAGGTAAAATTCTAGTTTTTGAAAGTGTTATTATAAACTATATAGGATAATCAGGAAACAGGTTAGTGGCTAATCATTTATAACAATCAAGTTTGTAGATTGGTATGTTTCCTAGCTCATACAGAGATATTTTAGATAGATGGTCTTTAAATATTTCAAAGTCCCACATAATATGGCATTTAAAATGTTTTGTTAACTTAGGGTTTTTCATGACAATGAGACACATCTGCTTCTAGCAGCACCAATTTACTTCAGATGATGGGCACTGAAACTCCTTATGGGTTTGTTTTCACTGTGGCAAGGTTAGTCACTGGGCAAAGAAACTGTCTTACCTTCAATTACTGACAATGTTGTGCAAACTGTACATGGAGAACCCAGAAAAAAAGTGACTGTTGAATTTTGCCAAAACAAAGCAGGATAGTCCTTCAAAAGTCCTGCTTCACAGGAGAGTCTGCCAGAAATTCTGCAGGACACACAGAAAAGTGACTGCTAAACTTTGCCAGAGTCCCTCAAAATTCCTGCTTTATACAAGTCTGCCAGATACTCTAGGCCTGTAGGCTGAAGATGAATGCCCCAATGTTGCAGAGGAACTCTGGGTGACTATCCAGGAAGCCAAATGTCTCTGTTGTTAGATAATATTACATCCTTCTGTATCTTTGATGAAGTTGAAGACTATATAGTTACAGTTGCAGTTTCTCTTAGTTATGATAGAAAAGTAAGTTAGGTGTAAAACTTTGGATTCACTAAGACAGGATAGAGAATGCATTATTTTCTTTGAATATGCTAAGTACAAATGGACAGAATATTGTGAATGTAATCCTTACTTAATAATTGTTATTGTATATAGTCTTACTATGTTAAAACCCTTTCATTTTTATTTAGACAAAAAGGGGGAAATGTAGCAGAATATTATTTTAAGATGTTTTACTTTGCTTATGTTGCATTTGTTTAACTCTGTGAAGCTGTGTTACTGTGCCTGTGTAAAACACCTGATGGTCTAATAAAGAACTAGGCCGGGCGGTGGTGGCGCACGCCTTTAATCCCAGCACTTGGGAGGCAGAGCTAGGTGGATCTTTGTGAGTTTCAGGCCAGCCTGGTCTACAGAGAAAGCTCCAGGAAAGGCGCAAAGCTACACAGAGAAACCCTGTATGGCGTGTGTGTGTGTGTGTGTGTGTGTGTGTGTGTGTGTGTGTGTGTGTGTGTGTGTTAAAGAACTGGCCAATAGCAAGGCAGGAGAAAGGGTAGGCGGGGCTGGCAGGCAGAGAGACTATATAGAGGAAGAAAAAAAAAATGGAGTGAAAAGAGAGCTAGGAGCCAGAGAAGGAAGAGGACATCAGGCCAGCCATCCAGCTACAGAACCAGCTAGTCACAAAATAAGATTTACAGAAGAGAGCAGGAAAAGCCCAGAGGCAAAAAGTAGACAGAATAAGATAAGGAAAGTTGGCTAGAAACTAAGCCAAGCTAAGGCTGAGCATTCATAAGTAATAATAAGCCTCCGTGTGTGAATTTATTTGGTCGCTGGGTGGCAGGTTCCCCCCCCCAAAAAAAGAGTAAAAAACCCCAACAACAATCATGGAAGCAGGAGGCTGTGTAGCCACGCACTTCTCTACTCCCACACACTTGGGGCACTACAACTCTTTGAAGCAGGTTGCATTCCATATGCTATCATCGGCCAGGACCATCTATCCAGTGTGTTGCAGAGATGAAGCTGTGCACAGCCCCGAGGGACCCCAGCAAACAGGAATCACGATGGAGGCTGCAGAGTGCCTGTTAATCCGTTATGATTTATTAGCTGTACAGCAGTAGATCCTCCTCCCCAGCTTTCAACCCCATTACATATTTTATTACAGGTCTCATGTTGGCGTCCTAAAATAATGAAAAATATCACACAGTACAGCTAAGTACAAAAATGCATCAACCTAGAGTCTGATAGCTAACTGATGGCTCTCTTAAAAGCAATACACAGAAGAAAAAAAGTGTTTGAAATCAGTCAGACTGAGGCTCTTTAAAAAACACATATCAACATGTGACAATTCATGTGCAAGAATCACTTTTTAAGTTGGTTTGCTTCACATTATTAATTTTTTTTTCAGATCCAAAGTTTAAATTACTGACCTAGTGAAATTTTCTGGCCCAGCTTGCCAGGGCTGCTGTGACCCATTCATAATCAACTCTTCTGGCTTTAACAGAGATTTAAAAAATATAACATTCAGCAACAAACAGAGCAAAGAAAATGTTGATGGGAAATCATAAATGAGAGTTATTTGTTCAAGGTTCAAATGCTGGCTCCATGACCTGGAAATGATGACTTTCCACATGGGTGTCCATCACTAGCAGGCAGCAGGCCCGGTGACCTTCTGCTACATGATTGTGATCCGATTCCACATCTACACACCACCGAGTCCGTGGTACCTTAATTTGCAAGTAATTAAAATGCTGGGTTTTCTCACACTGCACATCTTTTCAACCTCTTAATTAATGGAAAAGATTAAAATGTAAAAAAGGTTATTTACAAGCTTGACCATACCAGAAACTTTGCCAAGAAAGAGGCAAAGCATTCAGGACAGAAACTGATCGTAGCATGCCATCCTACTGGTGTGCAACTGACTCCGAGCAAAGGGAGTCAGGGAAAAGCAAAAGCAAAAACCAGGTTAAAAGTCTAAGTCTTTCCCAAGTCTGCATTTACAATTAAAAACTCTCTTGGGAAGACCATAGTACTCTGGGAAACCCGTGGCCATTCTGGAGTGGTTTACTAAATCAAGAGAGAGGGCTCAATGTCTCTGTTTCCATCTAAGAAAACTAGTTAGGCATCAACACTGTCCTCAGCACTTACAGTAAACCCTCAGAGACTTAGCACATTCCATGATTTGCTAACATCAAACAACAAGTTCTAGGAAATCACATTTTTCTAACATCATCCTTGAAGTTTTCGTTCTCAGTTTGTTTGGTAAAATGGTGTAAAATTATGCCGTTCCCAAAGCCAAAAGAAAGAAAGAGAAAAATTAAGATGTGGGCCGTTTAAACACAGCCCTAATAGTCCTGGTGACGAGCAAGGCCCCGTCATCACCGGTCCATCATGCTGAGGATCATCTCGGGTGTGAGGTCTCCATTGGGGGCATCTGTGGTGGCTGCCTGAGCCTCCTCTTCTTCCCCTTCCACAGGCTCAGCATCTGGCTCTTTTTTGACTTCAACTATAATGTTCTCAATTGCACCTGTATTCTGGTCTTCAACCTGAATGATGGCTGTTGCTGGCAAAGAAGAACAGGAACAAAACAAATGGCACATTAAAGCCCCAGAGTATAGGGATCCTTTCAGATGCTGACAAGTGAGCGGGGTGGCAGCAACATAGAAAGCCTTAGCAGCGATGTGGAAATCAATATCTCAAAAAAAAAAAGCTAATGTTAAGTCATACATAAAAGCCCAATAGGCTACAAATTGTCAAAGTACCAAATACTGACATTCATCTTCATAGGCACTCCAAATTGCACTTTTAAGATGTTTAGTTTCCTTACTTTGTGAATTTAGGATTTATACTAATGTGAGGCAGGGGAGGAAAGTCCAACCCCACATAGCACATGAGTAGGAATACATCAGTGTATGATATGGCTGACATTTCTGATTCTGTAGTGCTCCTGACTGAATGTGTGTGGATGAAATGAGGGGCCTGGTTCGAGATCTAAAGTTAACTTCCTTTTCCGTGATGGACATCTAAACATGGGGTTCAGGGAGAACATTTAATAGATTAAACTGAGTTTAGAGAGAGGAAAGGCTGTTCTAAGGAGATCTAGAGACACATGTGAGTAGATAGTAAGCACCTGTTGCCACCCTGCAGGGTGCCTGAAAGGAAACACACCTCTGGACCAGCCCTTACACCTCCCATTGTTCTTTTCTCTTTCCCTTTCCCTCCTCCCCATGTAGCCCAGGTCAGCCCCATTCCCCCAAGTGTTGGGATTATGGGTGATAATACCACTCACAGTTTTATAGGGCAGAATCTCTCTAGATTGTTGAAGAATATTATTTTTAAGGTGTGTTACTTTTGTTTATGTTGCATTTGTTTTACTCTGTGAAGCTGTGTTACTGTGCCTGTCAAGAACACCTGATGGTCTAATAAAGAGCTGAATGGTCAATAATGAGGCAAGAGAAAGGATAGGCGGGGCTGGCAAGCAGTATATACAGAAGGAGTCAGAGAAGGAAAAGGACTCGAGGGGCCAGCCACCCAGCTACACAGCAGGTCACAGAATAAGAGTAAGATTTACAGAAGTAAGAGAATGGGAAAAGCCCAGAGGCAAAACAAGACAGGATAATTTAAGAAAAGCTGGCAAGAAATAAGCCAAGCTAAGGTTGGACATTTTTAAGTAAGAATAAGCCTCCATGAGTGATTTATTTGGGACCCCCCAAAAGAGAAAAACAACACTAGATGGGCACTTAGCCCACTCCTTGTTTTATCCCTCATGCCTTGAAATCTGGCTCTCTCCCATCTAAAACTGCATCACTCTGCAGGTGATGGTGACTGGTTGTTTTACAAGCCCTCCCACATTAACAGTGCACCCCACTTTAGGACATTAGCACCCTTCTCTGGACTTTTTCTCCTGGAATCTAACAGGCTTTTAGAGAAAACTTCCTGAGTCTGTTTGTCAATGTGACCTTAACTTGTTTTCATGACTTAATTCCCATCTTTACAAGAACACAGACCCATCTGGCTTCCTCAAATGAGGGAGAAGATGCCTACTGAGCCAAGGCAGGCAACTTACGCTGGTTCTGTTTGGGCTGGTTGGTTCTTCCAGGAGGTCGTCCTCTTCTCTTCTTGGCAGGTGGTGGGGCTGGGGCCTGAGGCTGAGGCTGTGGCTGAGGCTCTGGCTCAGGTTCAATTTCTACAGCAGGCTCCTCCTCGTCCTCATTGTCATCCAGATCAGGCTCAGCATTTTCTTCTCAAGAAATCAGAGCACAGGGGACGGGTCAAGCAGAGTGGAAAGACAGCCAACAATCAAATGTTCGGAGAGCACCACTCTACATTTCCTTTACTAAGGAAAGGGCTTAGGCTAGGCATGGTGGTGCACACCTTTGTCCAGCACTTGGGAGGCAGAGGCAGGCGGACTCTGAGTTCAAGGCCAGCTATGGCTATGTAGAGGGGAAAAAAATCCTTTAAAAAAGGCTTTTACCAAAGTTTTTGCTATCTGTAATGATAAGGTAAACTGGTACTGTGCAGAAGTGTTCAACTTATATACTACTTTCACATTTCACATGGGCTGCCCATTACTTTCCCCTTTTAACTTTAGTATAAGAATACTGAGTTTATGCCAGGCAGTGATGGCACTTGCTTTTATTTTAATCTCAGCACTCGAGAGGCAGAGGAAGGCAGATCTCTACAGAGCAAGTTCCAGAACAGCCAGGATCACACAGAGAAGCCCTGTCTCAAAAAACCATTAAAAAAACCACTCACCTTCAAACCATAGAAACACCTTCACCTTATCAGTTATATAAAGAACTACAGAACAGTGCTTAAGCAAATAAACCAAAGACTCCTCCTATTATACAAGAATAGAGCAGGCCCGGGCTCAAGCTCAAGCAGCAGAGATGGAGATGCTGACCTGACTGGACAGAGGTGACTGGGGAGTACCTGTGAGCACACACTCACCTGCACGAGAAGGAAACACAAAGCTGCAGGTACACACAAGGTCCTTTCCCCTGATCCTCCTGCCCCTAACTCCTAAACTGATAGGCGTGAGCCATGATACCTACTTTATGTAGTGCTGGGGACTGAACTCAGGGCTCTGGGCATGTTCTGCAAGTACTGCCAACTGAGCTACATGCCCAGCCTTTCAAACTAAGGAGGTGACTTACTAGAGAGACTACAGATCAGGAGTCAGATAACAAGGCCTGGAAGCCTCAGATCTCTCATTTGGTGTACTGACTTGACATACACCTACCCTCCATTTCCTTGAGTAGTATCTATAGTATCCCAAACCATTTAACAGTGGTTTGAAGATTCAAGAAGGAGACAGTTGCATATGGTAGTATATTTATGCAATTCAGTACCTGAGAAGCTGAGGCAACAGGAGTTTGAGGCCACTCTGGACTATAGTTTATAATAAATATAGCCTTGCTGGGCGGTGGTGGCGCACGCCTTTAATCCCAGCACTCGGGAGGCAGAGCCAGGCAGATCTCTGTGAGTTCGAGGCCAGCCTGATCTACAGAGTGAGATCTAGGAAAGGCGCAAAGCTCCACAGAGAAACCCTGTCTCGAAAAACCAAAAAATAAATAAATAAATAAATAAATACAGCCTTTATTTAGATGTTCATTACAATAT
Source organism: Peromyscus leucopus (assembly GCF_004664715.2). NCBI lineage: Eukaryota > Metazoa > Chordata > Mammalia > Rodentia > Cricetidae > Peromyscus > Peromyscus leucopus. The sequence goes on along the minus strand of NC_051067.1, from coordinate 107,440,907 downwards.
GAAAGTCCCTTTTATTAGGCTTCACCATTTCAGTTAGGAGGTGTTATCCGGAGCTAGGGAGATGGCTCAGCTAGTCAAGTGTTTGGCATGGAAGCACGAGGACCTGAGTTTGATTCTCACCACCCACATTACATTAAAAAAGAAAAAAAAGGGGGGGTTGGTGGCTGGCCCAGTGGTTTAAGGGGACTTCCTGCTTCTGCGGAGTTCAATTCCCAGCACCCACCTCAGGTGGCTCTCAACTACCAGTTACTCCAATTCCAGAGGATTTACTAATTCTGGCTTCCACTGGCATCTGAATTCATGTCACATACCTTATTTCCCCACATATACACAAAATGAAAAGATTAAATACTACTAAATAGAGCCTGGAGAGGTAGTATGTGCACTGGGGAAACAGACAGGAGTACCCTGGTCATGACCTGAGCTCCTGCCGACACCAACACAAGCCCCACCACGATGTGAAAAAGGCCTTTTGGCACTAGGTGGCAGTGGTGGTGGTGCACTCCAGAGGACTGTACCACCATGCCTGGCTTTAGAAAGATCACTATTATAAGAGTGATCTTCTTGCCTCTATATCCTACACATTTTCTGGAAACTGGGCTTCCAAATTTGTCACCTCTAACCAAATCAACAAATGATCCACTTACCACTATCCGAGGAGTCTTCCTTTTTAGAACGCATCTTTCTTTTTCTTCCTCGTTTGCTCTTCTTTGTCTCTCCTCCATTTTCCCCTTCTACGCCATCTGGACCAGCACAGTTATCAGCATGTCTTGCCATTGTATTCTGGCAAAGGAAACAAACCTTGTTTTACACTAATAAAAGAGCTAAGTTCAGACTGGAAATTTCCTTTATTTTAATCAAATTAAAAAAAACTTTAAGGAATCCATAAAGTCCCAAAGTTCTGCTAACTATACTGAACATACTCCTTCCAACTCCATTCAGGGATATGGACGGTATCTTGAGCAGTCAGAGACGGGGGGAGGGGGGGAGAGAGACAGGAATGGAGTGAAGGAAGCACCTGTCAGAAAACAAGGTTGCCTCTGCACCCCCAACCCCGCAGAGGGGTGCTTAGTGCCTGTAGTCATAGTCAGGGGGTTTCAGGACAGCTGGCCAGTGCTTACTTGGCTAAAAAACAGAGAACAGAAGAGATTCAAGCTAGCTAGGGATAGGATGAATTGAAGATTTCAATCTCAACAAGGAAATGCCTTTAAATCATCAGCCTACTCAAAGATACTGCAGTCCCTATCAATAGAAGGCTCCCCTCATGGACAGAAGACCTTGGGAGAGGGATGAATAACTCTTTCCAAATGGCAAAGCATCTCTACATTTATTACTCCAGTGACAAAAACCGCATTCTGCAATGGCAGATCAAGCATGTGATATTAAGAACTATAACGGGAAAACTGATCCTTACCCGGCGTGTGAATGTTTTTCCACACTTGGAACAGACAAAGGCCGCAGGGACAAAGTTGGGGTCATGATAGCGCTTGAAGTGCATGTCAAGGAGCTGTTTCTGGCGGAAGGTCTTGTCGCAGTGGCTGCAGGCATAAGGCTTCTCCCCTGTGTGAGTGCGCTTGTGCATGATCATGTGCCTCTCCTGCAAACAGAACTACTTGTCAGAAAGGCCTCCTGCAAACAGAACTACTTGTCAGAAAGGCCTCAGAGGGTCACAGGACTACTGCCCCAGCTGCTATGCGTGCACACCATAGGCCTTTCATCCTCAAGGAGTTAACACCATCTGTCATAATGGTGACAGTATATTCAGAGGGATGCAGGAGTGCTCCCCTACACCTCACCACCCCTGCTGGTCTGCTTTTCTAACTTCCCTTGAAGAGTCATTCCAGAGCCAGATTTCTTTTCCTTCTCAAGTCTTAGACACAATACTCATGGGTTTTTTTTGTTTTTTCCCAGACATGGTCTCATGTAGTCCAGGCTGGACTCAAATTCACTATATAGTTAAGAATGATTTTGTTTTCTGACTCTCCCAAGTGCTGAGATTACAGCATGTGTGACCACACCAGGAAAAAAGTACCTATATAAAAAATTTAAAACTTTTTATAATATTGGGGATATTACTAGCAAATGAGCCACATACCCCCTCTTCAAAAAAGAAGCTGATAGTGTGCCTAAGATATCAACTGTGATAGAAAGTGCATTAAATGGAGACCCAGATTCCACTAACTGACAAATAGTAGCATCTTTGATTTTGGTAGTATTCCTTATACTGAAATATTCTTCTTAGAAGTAGATACCAGGCAAGGCTTTAATCCCAGTGCTTGGGAGGCAGAGGCAGGCAGATCTCTGTAAATTAGAGGCAGGCTTGGTCTACAAGCAAGTTCCAGGACACAGAGAAACCCTGTCTTGAAAAACCAAAACCAAACAACAACAACAAAAAACCAAAATCAAACCCAAAAAACAACACCTCCCCCGCAAAGCTAAAATACTCAGTATGTAAAAGCCCTCTGACAATACCACACACGGACAGAGTATCAATGGCTTTCTAACTAAGACAACACCTACCTGTCTACAAGCATAATCACACTGGTCACACTTGAAGCGCTTCTCATTTTTGTGGGATTTTTGATGCTGGATGAGAGCATAGCGCTCATGAAATACAGCATCACAGTAGCGACATTTTTTGCCCTGCTCAATATAGGAATGCTGCTTTCGCAAGTGGACACCTGCAAATAAAATATAAAGCCAAGTTGAACTTGTAAAAACAAACATATTTCAACGAGTTAGTAATATATTTTATTTACCTACGAAATGAGATCAGCCCTGAAACACTTGCAGAGCAGGTGTGAGGCCCTGGTCCTGTCCCTAGAGCTGTCACCCCTCAGCCTTCCCCAAGGACCGCACTGCACATGAAAGCCAGCAAGTGACACCATAGGGTAAACCAAAGAAGAGAAAAGTGGATGCTGGAGACAACACCAATGGCACAGCGCCTTACAGAGATGAGGAATGGTGGAAAGGGGTTCAAACCAAGCTATAACACTTGTTATAACCAAGCTATAACACTGCAACAGGGGTGGGGACAGGAAAGGATGGCTTGGTACAGAACTGGAGTGGAACCAAGGGAACTGATGAGGTCACCAAGACCAAAGGGCGAGAGTAAGAACTAGTATGGTCAGCCCTGCCCCCCTTTTTTTAATAGACAGGGTCTCCTAGCTGTCCTCCTATATAGGCCAGGCTGGCCTGGAACTCAAAGAGATATTATGGTCTACCCATATCCTGAGTGCTGGATTAAAGGCCTTCGTTACCATGCCCAGCCTGGGTTAGGCTTTAAATCTAAGAGTTTTAGATTTAACTGGGGGTGGCGGGAGAGGGGGGCATGACAGGATGGGAGGCCAAGGGAAGAAAGTGCTTTAAGAAGAGTGCGGTGTACTATTTGTTGGGGGGGTGCGGAGCGGGGTGTGCTGTAAGGAAACCAACTGAAATGAGCAGACTATTTACTACAGTCCACTTGTGGGTCATTGACCTTAGCAAGCCACTTTACTGGAGTGAAGGTATAGAATGCACATGAAAGGGATCATTAGGGCTGGCCAGGGGGAAATGAGTTAGACCTAGGGTTAGGATAAATCAGTAAAAAATAGCTTAAATAGCTTACCTATCACACAAGATGTCCTGGATTTAACCCCCAGCAATGTGAGATGGTGGAGAGAGAGAGAGAGAGAGAGAGAGAGGAGAGAGAGAGGAGAGAGAGGGGAGGGGGAGGGGGAGAGGGAGAGAGGGGAGAAGGAGAAAGAGAGAAGAGGGAGAGAGAGGGAGGGAGTGTGTGTGTGTGTGTGTGTGTGTGTGTGTGTGTGTGTGTGTGTGTAATGGGGATACAGTTGGAAAAACACATAAAGTCAGGGTACCACACATACTAAGAAAACACTTTACCACTGAGTTTTATCACCAGCCTTCTTAAAAAAACTTGAGACAGGGTCTTACTACATTGCTCACACTGGCCTTGAACTCACAGAGGCCCAAGTAGGCCTTGAAATTGTTATCCTCTTGCCTCAGCTTCTTGAGCAACTAAGATGTCTGATGTTATGTATACCATCAGGCCTTATTCAAAATAACTTTTTTGAGGATAGAAATGAGTACACCAAGTCGAAAAGAAAAATGAAGGGTATGAGTGCAAAGGTGAACATAATAATAAAAAAACTTAAGCAAACAGGAAGTGGGCTTGAGGGTGAAGGGACAAGGCACAGATAGAGCCACACCAACTCCTAAGGACAGAGAGGGAAGGTGAAGGTGAATGTAGATACAATGAGGTTACAGCTGGTTTTATAACAGGAAATTTCACCTTGTTGCCTTTTATCTTAAAAAGAAGGGAAGATTAGGAATTGAAATTAAAGACTTGTCCAACTCTACTGTAGCATGGTGCCTCCTACAGAGCAGAGGCAAAAGATCTGTGGCACAAATGAATGAATTTACTAAGGATGAACGAGAGCAGTTCTAAGAGAATAACTAGTTAGGTTGCTCAGAAGTATGACAGACCAGATTAAGATTATGAATATATGGGGGCTGGAGAGATGGCTCAGAGGTTAAGAGCACTGGTTGTTCTTCCAAAGGTCCTGAGTTCAATTCCCAGCAACCACATGGTGGCTCACTACCATCTGTAATGAGATCTGGTGCCCATTTCTGACCTGGGGGGATGCGTGCAGGCAGAACACTGTATACATAATAAATAAATAAATCTTAAAAAAAAAAAGATTATGAATATATGCTATTCAAAGTCATTGTCTATCAAAATATTACTCAGTCTCCCCTTACAAAACAAACAAAAATCCCAAAAGAGAGGGCCACTTCCATGGACTGGCTTTAATCCCCAGCATAGCAGTGGGGGAGAGAAATACCACAAACTTTATACACTCATCTTTGGGCTCACAAAGCCTGGAGTAGGACATCAGGTGTCCTGCTCTATAACTCTTTACTCTCACGAGATCACCTGGGTTCAAGTCTCGGTATCACCAACAAAACACAACAATCCCTAAAGATCCAAACAAACAACAAACCAACTGAGAGGACTCAAGGACCTCTGGTGTATCTCTACTCTATGAGGTTTAGGCTCACCACTGTCCGAATGACAGAATAAGATATATCTCGCTTACTTCATAGTGTAAACAGATCAAATGTAAACAGGAAAATCTAAACCACAAAAATGTAAGCAAATGTAGAAAATATTTCTAAGAGTATAGCTTAGTGGCAGAGTGCTTGCTTGACTACTAGCATGCATGAGGCCCTGACTTTGACGTTCAACACTTTAAAAAAAAAAGTATAAATAAGTAAAAGAATAAATTACAAATATGTTCAGGAAGCAGTGTACTTTGGGCTGAGAGAGCAGACTGAGTGGTATTTACAATTCTTTTTCATTTATTAAAGCAGGGTTCTACTAATTTGGCTAAGGGTAGGCTTAGACTCCTAGAATCAAAGATTCTCCTGCTTTAGACTTCTGAGTAACTGGGACACCAGGGGTATGTCACTAAAGTCATCTCTTGTCTTCTGTCTGTCTCTGTCTAAGACAGGGTCTCATGTAACCCAGGATAGCCTTGAATTCCTGATTCTTCTGCTCCAACTTCCCAAATGCTGGCACTTAACTACTCCTGGCTTCTATACTTCTTTAGTTATAAAGATTAAGAGAATTCTAGATGATCCCATGTGCAAGCATGGGTTATATTAAAATTCCTACAGATGAATTCTCCCTCTATGCAATTCTGGCTTACCTATGCACAAGAATAGTTACCACCAAACCAATAAAATACTCCAATTATTGAGAGAATATACAAATACTCTTGAAAAACCTGAAGGAAACTGACCTTAATTTGAAACATATGTTACTTTCTGAACATTTAGAGAATGAAAGCTACTATTACAGGTCTGTTTCCCACTACAGTTTCCACTTAACTTATGTATAATCCATATTCAGGATATATTATCTTGTAGTTTGGCTCCAATAAAGAGAAGATATTAGGGAGGGGCAGTGCATGCAGCTAAGCAATGGCTTTCACTAAGTGGTAAGCTATTCACATACACAAAAGTATGAACTGAAGGTGAAATTTTTATACTTTTATTTTCATGAATTCTTTATTTGCCTCTAGTAAATCTACTTACCCAAATCACTTTTTCGGGCTATGACAGTGTCACAGTGGGGACAATGAAATTTGGCCACATTTTCTGTGTGCTTCTGTAAAATGTGCATCTTCATGGTACCACTCTGGGTAAACCGAGCATGACAAATATAACATTCATAAGGTTTTTCCCCTTAAAAGGAAATACAGAATGAACAAATTAAATGAATAAATACTATGGCTTAGTTGGTGAGTAGCTGAGTGGCAGATACATACATTAGGCCACACAGAATCTAAGGTCCTACTTCAGAAGGTAAGGCTTAGTGTAACTGTTCAGCTAATGCCTAGCTTCAGAATTAGCAAACAGATCCTATACCTTTGCTCTGCTCAGCTTTCTATAAAGCCTTCTATTTTAGGATCATAGTTCTTATAGCAAAGATTATCTCAGGGGACTAGAATTATAAATTTTTCGAAGCAGGGTCTTGTCTTGAAGCCTAGGATGGTCTGGCACTAGAGACCCTCTTATCTCAGCCCCAGTGTGAAGATTATAGGCTTTCGCTACCATACTTAGCACAAGACTTACGTTTTACAAAATGATAGTACTCAGGAAGAGTCAGTTATGTTAGATAATCTATCCAGACTAATTTTGCTTTTTGAAACAAGGACTCATTATGTAGCCCTGGCTAGTCTGGAATTTGCCATGTAGACCAAGCTGGCCCCAAACTCAGAAATCTGCCTGCCTTTTCTGGAATTAAATGTGCGTGCCACCACATCAGCTTCTTTGTTTAAAAATAAATACTAGATTTTAATTTCATTTGATGTCTCCCTTAAAAGAACCATTTTCATATTACAAAAAGGCTCAAACTGAATAAAACTGCTCTCTGGTGTATTTTCAGAACCATCAATTCAGAGGATATACCAGAGCTTTTCTTTTCTTTTTGATATTTTTGAGACAGAGTTTTTCTGTGTAAGAATCCTGGCTGTCCTGGAACTCACAGAGATCCACCTGCCTCTGCCACTACCGCCCAGCACCAGAGCTTTTTTTAACAGTCTTCCTTCCATTCAGGTAAGCCCTGGGTATATGTGGCAGTTTACAGGATTCAGTGAAGAACAGCTCATTAGTAGCAGGAGGGAGAAGTCCTACCTGAATGGGTTCTCATATGCCTTTTCAGCTTGTATGTGTCCCTGCTGGCATAACTGCACAAACTGCACTGGAACGGGCGCTCTCCAGTATGAGAGCGAATGTGTCGTTTTAATTTGCTGACCTGCAACATGAAAGCAACCGAAACTTCTTATATTTGTTAACATGGACTGTAATATGAACTCTATGGTTTAGGCACAAAAACTTAGTTTTGGGGCACTAAAGTCAGAAAAAAAAAGTCTAAAAGATAAGTGTTTCTTCATTGTAGCCTTTGCGTACATCTCAGCAATATTTCAATCCAACTAGAGGTAGATAGACGGGTAAGACACAGATCAGACAAATTATCTTCACTCATAATTGAATTGGGTGATAAGGTACACAATGGTGTACTACAGTCTTTACTTCCTAACTGTTTTACACTGTGGTGGTGGTGGTGGTCCTGAAGAATGAACACAGGAACTTGTATTAGGCAACATTTCCACATCTCCAGCCCTTCCTTTCATTTCTTTCTTGTATTTTCAATAATTTATTTATTTTTATTATATGTGAATTACTGTTTTGCCTGCGTGTATGTCTGCGTGAGGGTGTTGGGTCCCCTGGAACTGGAGTTACAGACAGATGTGAACTGCCATGTGGGTTCTAGGAATTGAACCCAGGTCCTCTGGAAGAGTAGTCAGTGCTCTTAACCAGTGAGCCATCATCTCTTCGGCCCCCTTCCTTTTATTTCTATCTTTGAAACTTTTCACAAAACTTTAATAAGTAATCCATGCCTATTTTTATATTAATTTCCTACAAAACTCAGCTCCAAGTTCATGTTTTAATCCCCCCACCCTCTTTCCTCTCAGTATTTCCTAGACAGGCCAAGATCTAAGAGTCTCTCACTTCTCTTCCTTGCTGCTGGCCATGCTTTGTCTCTTGGTAAATACCCTATCCCAAACTATGAGTTTCAAATTTGACTAACAAGTACTTCAAGCATTCATAATTGTCTGTCTGAATCTTCTGGAAAAAAGTTTTCTGATTTTAAGAGGAAAAACTCTCCCACAGCCGTGAGAATTAGACATTAAATTTTCCTATTTGCTCAGTGGTCAAGTAACTGTCTCAGCAGCACTGCTCAATCTCCTTCTTCTGCTCTCACTGCCAGTCATAGCCAGGGCTCCCTACATGCTAGGTGATGCTCTACCATTCACCTTAGCACACCCACCCCACACCTACCTGATCACTACATACTCTCATAATGTTCAACACCACACATCCCTCATTACATTTCAAATTTTTCTTAACTTGTCATTCACATTTATTCTGCTGGTAAAATTTTGGATCAAATTGTAATCTTAATTTATTCATTCCCTTTGGAAAAAATTGTAACCTTTTCTGTCTAAAGATATCACAGAAACGGTTTTTACTGTTACTTAAGTCATTTTACTACTATCAGAATTAGAAGCATTGTAAAGTTTCACAGTTCCTATTATTCTTAGTACAGGATGTCTATTCCCAATTGAAAATAGGAAGTTAAAAAAAAAATACTCAGAGGTCTAAAACTATTATTACTCCCTTCTCTTTTCAACAGTGCTGGGATTGAATACAGGGCCTGATACTCTACCACTGAGCTACACTAAGCCCCCCAAATTAAGAACTGACACAATAGCAAATTTGATACTGATCTCATGTGATGGGTCTCAGTAAAAAACATAGGTACACCATAAGTAACTACATAAAATTACCTTCAGTTCATGTACACAGGCTTATGCTTAGACTTGAGCCCTTTGCCAAGATGTTAATATATTTATGCAAATACTCTAAAATATAAAACAAGGGGGGCTACAGAGATGGCTCAGTGGTTAAGAGTGTGCACCACCCTTCCAAGGACCCACTCTCGGTTCACGGTAACTCACAGCCAACCTCTGCAGCTCTAGCTCCTAGGGATCCAAACTTCTGGCCCCAGCAGGTACCTGCATTCCTGTTTACCCAATCATTACACACATACAGAGTTAAAAATAAACCTTAACCCCCAGACCCGTAACCACCAAAAACAAAACCTGGAAGAACTCTTAAGGCACCTTTAGTGTCAAGGATCACTGATAAGGGATACACAACTTGTACACTAGTACAAGACGTGTGGAGAATGGAGATAGTCCACTAGTCGAGTTCTTGCTTAAGGTTCAACCATTGGTTCATGCACAAAATTTTTTATTTCTGTATACTTTTATATCTGGTCTCTCTTCACTTAATTCTTCCTATTCTAAAGTCTTCAGTTAATACCACTGATATTCTCTAAGGTTTTTTTTTTTTAAAGTCTGTAGGAAATGGTATTTTGGGGGATTGGCAAGATGATTCAGTGGGCAAATGCAATTGCTGATGACCTGAGTTTGACCCTCAAGAGCCACATGATTGAAGGAAAAACTGATTCCTGGAAGTTCTCCTTTGACCCTCACATTTCACAGAAATGGCAGAAATGCTTCCCCACCCCAATAAATAAATAGGAAAGAAAACAAACAAAAAACCAAACAGCTTGGTGTGGAGAACAGGTCTTTAATCCCAACACTCAGGAGGCGGGCAGGCAGATTTCTCTTGAGTTCCAGGCCAGCCTGGTCTACATGAGTAGTTAGACCTGGTCTCAAATAATTAAAAAAGAAAAAGAAAAGAGAGGATGATAACTTTGTCTTCCTATTTATAATATACTTATTTTCCTCAAGCACTAATTCTTTTAAAAAAAGGAAAAAAAAAAAAGATTTATTTATTTATTATGTATACAGTATTCTGCCTGCAGACCAGAAGAGGGCACCAGATCTCATTACAGATGGTTGTGAGCCACCATGTGGTTGCTGGGAATTGAACTCAGGACCTCCGGAAGAACAGCCAGTGCTCTTAACCTCTGAGCCATCTCTCTAGCCCTAATTAGCTATAATTTTTAATACAACAACAAAACAGTAGCATTAAGATGCTAGATTTTTTTTTTTTTTGGACAGGGTCTCACTCTACAGCCTAGGCTGGCTTAAAACTTGCAGCAATCCACCTGTCTCAGTTCCTGAGTGCTGTGATTATAGGCGTGATGGATCACTTTCATGATTCAGAGTTAATTAACACGGATTTACTCTGGCTTTTCCAGTCTTGTTAGAACTTCACACAGTGGTGGGAATTGAATTATACTGTCCCTTTTCCAGCTACCTATAAAGTAACATACACTGCTGAACTATTCTTGTTTTGGACATACTTAACCAATTATTTTTCAATATAATATCAGATTTGGTTGCTTACTAATTTCATGCAACTCCCCCTCCCCCATTTTGGTAGTATCCTTTTCCAGTTTTGGTAATAAGGTAGACTCAATTAATGAAGTCAATAACCATTCCTACCTTCCTTCTTTTCCTCTAAGTGATGGGAATCAAATTCAAAGCCTCATGAATGCTGCTCTTAGCAAGCAGTATACCACTGATCCATAGCTCCAACCCCACACTTCCATCATTGTGATCATTAAACAGGGTCTTAGGTGTATTTCAATACCCAGTCCAAGGCAATGTCAAACTCACACTCCTCAGCCTGCCCAATGTTAGGACTGAAGAGATACACACCAAACCTTCCATTTTTAAATGACTTGGGTACAGTTATTTCTTCAATGTATGGGAGCATCTTCTTGTACTAATATATAGAATCTTTTTTTTTTTTTTTTTTGAGACAGGGTCTCTCTATATAGCCCTGGCTGTCCTGGTACTCACTATGTACATGAGGCTGCCTTGAACTCACAGAGATCTACCTGCCTCTGATTCCCAAGTGCTTGGATTAAAAAGTAAGTAACTAGCACGCCCAGCCCTGAAAAATTGGTATTTTTACACACACACACACACACACACACAAAAAAAGTCTAAGAAATCTCTAAAAAAATAACTAGACACTCACTTCTACACTGGCATAATCACACATGGAACACTTAAATGGTTTCTCATGGGTGTGTTTATAACGACGATGCCGCACCAATTCTCCACTGGTCACAAAGGCCATGTCGCAGTCTGGGCACTTGTGAGGACGAGTACCTAAAAGGAGGGGATAACAGGAAGAAAGAATTAAGGGCACGCAGTAATGACAGGGTTCAATGTGTGACTCAAAGCTGCTGCTTAAGTTGAAAGGAGCTCTACAAGCTACAGGAAGGCTTGAATGAATGTTCAGCACCAGTCCCTAAGATGTAAGAACACATGCTAAACTTAGTTTCTGCTAATTGTTTGAATCCAGTGCCTTTGAATAGAAAAATCCTTCTCAGCTGGGTAGTGGTAATGCATGCCTTCAATCCCAGCACTTGAGAGGCAAAGGAAGATAGATCTCTGAGTTGGAGGCCAGCATGGTCTATAGCAAGAGCTCCAGGAGACACCTGCAGAAATTTTCTTTTTCTTTCTCTCTTTTAAAGATAGGGTCTCAATAAATATATATAACCCAGGCTAGCCCCGAACTCTTAATCCTACTGCCCCAGCCTCCCAAATGCTTAGGATTTACAAGACACCATGCCCAACTACAAAAATGACTTTCTAAAAAGATTAAGTATGAAGAGGGAAGTATCACTGGAAAAATGACAGTAATTAAGAAAACTGAATGGAATGCTTATTTACTCATCAAAGTTGCTTCTTTAGTACCACTGAGCTAGGAGAGAGTGAAGGAATTCTTTCTATGAAGTATATATAATCTGGTGGAGGCCTGGAGAGATGGCTCAGAGGTTAAGAGCAATGACTACTATTCCAGAAGTCCTGAGTTCAATTCTCAGCAACCACAAGGTGGTTCACAACCATCTGTAATGAGATCTGGTGCCCCCTTCTGGCCTGCAGTAGAAGGAAAGCAGCATTCACCTCAGAACAAAGTAGTCAAAACATAACTTCTGTTTTGTATCCTAGTGTTACGGAGGGAAGAAAAGAGCTCTGTCTCTGTGGAAACCATCCTGACAACTATTAAAGGAGCAGACACTGTTGTGGAGCAGGGATGACCATCAGACTGTACAACATGACCACCTATGTCCTTCTGCTCAAGGTCCATGTTCACCAAGTCATTTTTCATTTGCTATAAGTTTATAGGCAAGAGCATCCCTTAGAAGCTGAGCACGGTGTATATGCCTTTAATCACAGCACTAGGGACAGACACTGGTGGATCTCTGTGAGTTCAATGCCAGCCTGGTCTACAGAGTGAATTCCAGGACTATGTAGAGAGACCCTATCTAAATAAAACAAACAAACAACCCAAAGAATGCCTGCTAGAATGCAATATAAGCACATTTAGAAAGTGAAAAGCTCATTCTTGACCATGAAGTAGCACTCTAGAATATATGCATTTGACTTTTGCAGACTTGGATAACTGCATGAATAAGTTTTACCAAATCTGTTCTGGATAACCACAGAACGAACTTTTCAAAGCTGAAGTACAGTGCAAGAAAAAGTACAGTGTACCTAAACATTGACAAATCCTATCAAAGAAGAATACTGTTTCTTCAAAGTACTAGACACATTTATATGTAAGTGTGTGCTAAAACGTGACTAGGTGACAAAGAATATCCTAATATATAGCATACTACTTGTAAAGCAATAGACAATTCATTAATTATCTAATTTATATGACTTGTAAAGAAAGAAAACTGACTAATTTATCTGACAACCAGTGTATCAAATCAAAACCAATAGTCACCACTTAAAGACAAAGGAATACCTACCCTGAATGAAGTAGAGAATATGGAAAAAACACTGTTTGGGTGAGAGGACTTACAACCAAGTACTTAGGCTAAAAAGATAAAGCCTCCAGACAAGAATTGTCTTAGTCTTAGGGTTTCTACTGCTATGATAAAATGCTATGACCAAAATTATTTCAGCTTACAACTCTCAGGTCACAGGAAGTCAGGGCAGGAACTATAATTACTGGATTGCTCCCTCTGGTTTGCTTAGCCTGCTTTCTTCTCTCTCTCTCTCTCAAAAAAAAAAAAAATTATTATGTATACAGTGTTCTGCCTGCATGTATGCCTGCATGACAGAAGAGAGCACCAGATCTCATTACAGATGGTTGTGAACCACCATGTAGTTGCTGGGAATTGAACTCAGGACCTCTGGAAGGGCAGCCTATATGCTCTTAACCTCTGAGCCATCTCTCCAGCCCCTCAGCCTGCTTTCCTACCTGGCTTAGGTGTGGCATCACCCAATGTGCTGGACCCTGCCATATGAATAATTAAGAAAAGGCCTCACATGATAGCATAAGGCCAATCTCCCCCTACCCCCCCTCCTCAAAAAAAAAGGGTTTCTCTCTCTCCATGTAGCTTTGGAGCCTGTCCTGGAACTCACTCGGTAGCCCAGGCTGGCTTCGAACTCACGAGTGCTGGGATTAAAGGCGTGCACCACTGCTGCCCGGCCATAAAGCCAATCTTAATGAAGGCATTTTCTCTTCTCAGATAACTTTACAGTTTGTTTCAAGTTGACATAAAAATTGCCAGCATAAGAGTCTAAGAGAGGTCTAGTATGCAGTCACTTCACTGGAATCTGGTCATACCCAACATGAAGTTAATATCAGAACACTGTATTAAAGACTATTTTATACTTAAACAATAAATGAATTTCCAGAATGATCTTTATACTTCTCTATCCGTAAGTTTCAAACAACTTACCTTCTCTGAGATAAACCAACCAGAAACAAGCAAACAAAAAGAAAGCCAGTTTTAACATAGGTAGGATTTTACTTCTAGAGTTCTTTCTCACTGGTTGCCTTGGACTTTAGGATCTCATTTCTTGTCACTGTTAAATCCTCAGCAACACAATGATAAAAAGTCCTTATGAATTTTGTCATGTAAAAAACCACAGATATTAGCCGGGCGGTGGTGGCGCACGCCTTTAATCCCAGCACTCGGGAGGCAGAGGCAGGCGGATCTCTGTGAGTTTGAGGCCAGCCTGGTTTCCAAAGCGAGTTCCAGGAAAGGCACAAAGCTACACGGAGAAACCCTGTCTCGAAAAAAAACCAAAAAAAAAAAAAAACAAAACAAAAAAAAAAACCACAGATATTATAAGGAGGAACAAAAATAGGCTGGGCGTTGGTGGCGCACTCCTTTAATCCCAGCACTCGGGAGGCAGAGCCAGGCGGATCTCTGTGAGTTCAAGGCCAGCCTGGGCTACCAAGTGAGCTCCAAGAAAGGCGCAAAGCTACACAGAGAAACCCTGTCTCAAAAAACAAAAAAAAAAAAAAAAAAATAGCATTCTGCAATCTCCTCCTCCAGTAAGCCTGGATAGTTTAAAAACCATGTTTTAACCTTTGTTATGCTGTAGCCCCACATTTATATCCAGCACCTGTGTGTGTATTAAGGTGATTCCTCAGGAGGGTTACTGTTCTGAATGCTCTGCCACAGAGATGGCACTTGTGTGGTCTCTCATCAGTGTGGCTTTTCATGTGACGATCCAAATTTGAACGCCGTGGACATGTGTAACTGCAGAGCTCACACTGGAATGTCTTCTTTACACCTATATGCAAAACAAAACATATACTTGTTATAGTGTGCTTCAGTGTATGCCTTTAATCCCAGCACTAGAGACAGACATTAGTGCATCTCTGTTGAGTTCAAAGCCAAACTGGTCTACATTAATCTAGTGCTTTAGATTAATCCCAAACTACAATTATATCCTATCAACCTTTTATAATCCAAGTCAATCTAAGTAATTAACTCACAACATTAATATACTCACTTCTCTTTATGACTTAAAAAACAAAACAAAACCAGTATTCAATATGTAAAAACACAAATAAAACCTTTCTTTTGTACTGATTAAAAGCCCAGGTATCTGCTATATGTTTAAAAAAACAAAAAACAAAAAAAAAAAAAAAGGGCATTTAATCTAACAAAATAGTTTGCATACAGGTTGTTGTATCCTTTAATCCTTTATCCCCAAATGGTTTTATAAGACCATTACAGATAAACTCATTTTACCTTTTTTTTTAATTTTTGTTGGCTTTGGAGGCTTCATATTACCAACCACTTTCTCTGCATTAACCTCAGACAGCAGGCCTTCCTGCTGTTCTTCCTCAAAATCATAGACAGACACATCCACGTCTTTGCCCTCCTCCGTGTAACGCAGTTTGCTCTTTTTGGTTTTCTTTGTTTTTTTGGCTGGTGGCTGATAGTCTGGGTCTTTTTGCCAACTAGGGTCTTCCTGAGGAGGAAGCTCCCCCTGCTCTAGTGTCTCCACTTCTCCATTGGCCCCCACTTTCACCACCTGAAACCCTTCAGGCAAAGGTAAGGTGTGACATATCATCGGTTCACTTTCTGCGAGGCCCTCTTTAGATACTTCATTCTCATAAGCCCCCTGAAGTTCTTCTACTGAAGTGGTAGCAACAGGTACAGTCACAGGAACAGGTACTTGAACAAGCTGAAGCTCTCCTATGTTAATGGGCTGTTCCTCCATATTTACAACCTGCAAGGTTATGATCTGGGTATCGTCCACTGCTGCCTCTGCTTCAGGAGCCACTGTACCCTCCATTACTTCAGTCTTCATTTGAAGAAGGGTAGGATCCAGCTGTTCCATCATCACCATCTGTACACTGCTGTTGACATCCTGGACCACCTCACCCCCATCTGTCTGGTTCTGGGGCAGGTGGCAAGCATCTTCTTCCTGGCCCCCTTCCCGACGTCTCTGGTAAGTCTTTCTTTCCTTTCCTTTAATGAAAGTTTCAGACTCCTCCACAATGGCTTCAACCGCCTCACCTTCCATTTCCCCTTCCTTTATTAAGGAAGAACACAAATTGTTATTTAAGATAATATTTTCCCAAATAAAACAATACACATTTTAAACTAAAAACTCCTTGGTGAATGAATTAGGCATCTATCAATGGTTGTTCAACAGATATCTGACTCTTTGGATGGAAGAAAAAAAAAATCTATCACCTACATTATAAATCTTGCCAATCAAAACAAAACATCTGAAATTGATCAAGACTCTAGATCATACTCCCAATGAACAGAAACCTGGTGGCAGTGGGTGTTAAAATATACGGCAGAAGTGAAGTTCAGTCTAAGAGAAATAATCATTATTAATTCTGGTTTCTTATGAAAATAAATTTTCTTTTTTTTTTTGGTTTTTCGAGACAGGGTTTCTCTGTGTAGCTTTGCGCCTTTCCTGGATCTCGCTCTGTAGACCAGGCTGGGCCTCGAACTCACAGAGATCCACCTGGCTCTGCCTCCCCGAGTGCTGGGATTAAAGGCGTGCGCCACCACCGCCGCCCGGCTGATGAAAATAAATTTTCAAAAGAACAAAATGGGAAAACTGAACCACAACCTATAGACTCAAGTTTTCAATCCAAGGGAACTAAGCCTCCAGAAACAGTTGGCAAGGTCTAGAGATGTTTTAGTTATTACTGGGGTGGGATATCATTAATGGTATCAGATGAAATCATATAAGGCACAAGTCAATCTTCTACCACAAAAAATTGCTAGAGCTAGGTATTGTGGCACACAACTATAAAATTAGCACTTGCAGAGCTGAGGCTGGAGGATCAAGTTTGAGACTAGCTTGGGTCACACAATGAGAATCAATCACAACAAAGAGACACTAGACACTAGAAACTTCAACTCTGGACATTTAATTATATTAAAAATTATCAGTAAAGCTAGTTTAAAACTTACACATCTGGGGCACATTAGTAAAAAAAATAAATTTCAGTCACAAGAAGAAAGTTCAAGATAGCTATTATACAACATACAGAAAATAGTCAACGGACTACTTACTTAAGTGCTCTTACCACAATTAAGTGAGGCAATACATATGCTAATTTGTTTAATTTAAAGAGTTCTCAACACATAGATATTTCAAAATGTTGTACACAACCAATTTTTTTCTGCCAATTAAAAAAATTAATTAAGCTGGGTGGTGGTGTTGCACACCTTTAATGACAGCACTCGGGAGGCAGAGACAGGCAATTCTCTGTGAGTGCAAGCCAGCCTGGTCTACTGAGTTAGTGAGTTCTAGGGCTACACAGAGAAACCCTGTCTCAAAAACAAAACAAAACAAAAACAAAACAAAACAAAACAAAACAAAACAAAACAAAACAAAACAAAACAAAACAAAACGTTACTTAAAAAAAATCATGGGAAGTATGGTGTGGTGGTGCATAGCTTTAATCTCAGCGCTAAAGAGGCAGAGGCAGGCAAATCATTGAGTTAAGGCTAGACCAGAACAGACAGGGATACACAGTGAGACCCTGTCTCCAAAAGGGAAAAAAAAAATCCCAAACAAAGACAAACAAAAAAAGTACATTTTATATCTATTTATAAAGCACCAGAAGAAAAGTTTGCTTGCTTTTATGGTTCTAGGGGTCAAATCCAGGGCCTTGTGCCTTGCTGTTTTTACTAAATTCTCCTTTAGATATCCTACTCTGTCATACTGTTTTTCCAGAAAGCTTTATTGTGTGGGCTAGGGAGATGGCTCAGTTGGTAAAGCGCCACTGAGGACATGAGTTTGATTCCCAGCACCCACATGAAAAGCTGGGCATGGCAGCTTGTACCTGTAATCACACAGTCAGGGAGGCAGACAGGAGGATCCCAGGGTTCACTGGCTAGGTGAACCAAATAGATGACTTCCAGGTGCAGTGAGAGACCCTGTCTCAAAAATAAGGTGGAAAGCAATTGAGTGCTCACTTGCTCACACCTGTGCATACTCTCGGTCTCTCTCTCTCTTTCAAACCTGGTTTTAAATTCCAGCACTCAATAAAAACTGAGGATCATGGTGCATACCTGTAAAATCAGTACTCTGGAGGTGGAGGTAAGAAGATCAAAAGTCCAAGGCCATCTTCAACTACATAACGAGCAAGGACAATCTGGGCAACATGAGACCCAAACACACCACTTTATGTTCAGATATAATGGCTGAGTGTGCAGGCCTACACTTTCATTTTGGAAGCAGAGACTGAAGAATATTTGTGAGTTTGAGGTCAGTCTGGACTATATAGTAAGTTTCAAGACAGCCAGTGCTATACTCGGAGACCATGTCTTAAAAAAAAGAAAATTTTGGCCAGGCGGTGGTGGCGCACGCCTTTAATCCCAGCACTCGGGAGGCAGAGCCAGGCGGATCTCTGTGAGTTTGAGGCCAGCCTGGGCTACCAAGTGAGTTCCAGGAAAGGCGCAAAGCTACACAGAGAAACCCTGTCTCAAAAAACCAAAAAAAAAAAAAAAAAAAAAGTTATGGGTACACTGCTTACTCTATGAGTTTGGACATGCATATATTAGGAAACCATTCCCATAATCAAAGCATTAAATATATCCAAAATGTCCCTGTATTGCTATCATCCTCTTTCTCCTCTTCATTTCGCCCCTGGTGGTAAGAACACTTATTCTTCAGGGGCTGGTGAGCTAGCTTAGTAATTAAGGGCATTGGCTGATCTTCAAGAGAATCCAGGTTCAATTCCCATTGGAAGCTAACAACCATTTCCAACTCCAGTTCCAGGGGATCCAACTATCTTCTAGCCTATAAAGGCATCATGCATTCAAGTTGTGCACAGATGCACATGCAGACAAAACAGCCATATATATAAATTAATAAGATAAAAAATGTTTAGGCATTGGTGGCGCACGCCTTTAATCCCAGCACTTGGGAGGCAGAAGCAGGTGGATCTCAGGGAGTTTGAGGCTACCATGCGAATTCCAGGACAGCCAGGACTCTTACACAGAGAAACTTTTGTCTCCAAAAAAGCAAAACAAAACAACAATAAATAATTTTTAAAAAAAATCTACCCTAACATTTTAAAGTGCACAATACTATATTATTATTAAGTGCATGTATTGTTTTTGTATAGATCTCTAGAGGTACTTAATCCATCTTATATAACTGAAATTTTATATTCATTGAGTAATAATTCCATTTCTCTCTTCCATCATATTTAATTTCTTTTAGTCTGGCCTCAAACTTCATCTTCCTGCCTCACACTTCTGAGTGCTTAGAATTAAAAGGGTCACTGTCAGTCTATGTTGGAGAGGATGGGGAGCAAAGGGAACACTCCTCCACTGTTGGTGGGAATGCAAACTTGTACAGCCACTGTGGAAATCAGTATGGCGGTTTCTTTGAATATTGGGAATCGATCTACCAAAGACCCAGCCATACCACTCTTGGACATATACCCAAGGAATGCTCAATCATACCACAAACATACATGCTCAACTATGTCCATAGCAGCATTATCTGAAATAGCCAGAATCTGGAAACAACCTAGATGCCAGTCAACTGAAGAATGGATTAAGAAAATGTGGTACATATACACAATGGAAAAACAATGACAGCATGAAATTTGCAGGCAAATGGATGGAACTAGAAAATATCATCCTGAGTAAGGTAACCCAAACCCAGAAAGACAACATGGTATGTACTCACTCATAAGTGGATACTAGACATAAAGCAAAGAACAATCAGACTGCAACCCACAGAACCAGGGAGGCTATATAGCAGGGGGGACCCTAGGATGACTGTGGCTTATAATAAGTTTTGGTTTTACTCAATTATTGGGCAAGCCTCAATCAAACATTTCAGTATTAGAATAAGAATTTATACTGTATCAAGCTGATAATAGAAAATTAATTAATTAAAAAAAAGGTCACCATGTTCTATCATAAATTTGCTCATTTTTGAGACAGGGTTTCTCTATATATCCCTAGTTGACCTGGAACTCACCATATAGACCAGGCTGGCCTCAAGTTACAGAGATCTGACTGCCTCCGCCATCATGCCTGTCTCCAGTTTCTATCTCTTAAATTTCGGGAATATCTAGGGTAAAATAATGGGCCAGTGAGATGACTCAGAGGTAAAGGTACTTGCTGTCAGTCCTAATGACCCAAGTCTGATGCCCAGGACCAATGTAGTATCTAGGAGAGAATCAACTCATACAAATTGTCCTCTGGCTTTTCCATGTCCTATGGTATACTCACACATACACACACATACACACACACACACACACACACACACACACACACACACACAGTAAAAGTTAATTTAAAAAATTTTAAGGAGTAAAATGGGGATCTGGAGAGATGGCTCCTTGGTTAGGAGTACTGTTGTTCTTCCAGAGGATCTGGGATCAGTTCCCAACACCCACATGGAGCTTGAAACTGGCTGTAACTCCAGTTCCAGGGTATCTGACTCCCTATTCTAACCTCTTTAGGCACCAAGCTTACATCTAGTATACAAACACACATGCAGGAAAAATACCCACAAACATAAAATAAATCTAAAAATAAACAACTAATAGTAAAATGAATCTGAGAATCATGTAATTTAAAGTAATACTGTTACCTAACAAAAACCACAAGTATATATAAAAGGTTATTGCTAAACAACAATTTAAAGCACTTTTTGTTCTTGCTCTAGTCTTTTGCTATTTTATTAGAGATGTACTTCATCAATTCTCTGTGCAGGCACTGTATCTGTGCTAGCATTGTGGGAAGGGAGTATATAACCTAGAGAAAGAGCCATGACCTGTTTGAGGATGAAGAGTTCAAGGTAAAGTAAGCTAAGCCTGGAGAAAGGTAATGTGACCAGGCTGAAAGTAAATGCTCATGTAAGTTAGAATTGAAGGTTATAAACCCTACCTCAGAAGGAGGAGGAAAAAGAGGACTGAGGACACAGCTCACTGTCAAGGCACCTGGTTAGCACTTATGAAGTCCTAAATTCAATCCCAGTACTGGCCTCCTTCCCACCCGAAGTAAAACATGTGTTGCACAATTTTTTAATCCCAGTCTTGGGAGGCAGGTGGATCTCTGTAAGTTTGAGGTTAGGCTGGTTCACATAGCGAGTTCTAGGCCAGCCAAAGCTACATAGAGAAATCCTGCTTCAAAACAGTAATTCCTCAAAAGCAAAAAAAAACAAAAACAAAAACAACCCAGAAAAACAAACAAACAACAACAAAAAAAAACCTACCAACACAACAAAACTTGTCTTTTCACCCAAACACTATTCTGTCACCTCCCTCCTTGTTCTGTTCCTTGTTGCTTTTCTCATTTCCTTCAGATCCAGTTCATTCATAGGACAGTAAAGTTTCCTGAGGTTCTGAGGCCATCATTTTATTATGTGTCTGCTAATAAAATAAAGCACATGATTTTGTGCTTGATAGTGTTTCAAAATAGTTGGGTATGGTGATGTACATCGTAATCCTGCTATTCAGGAGGAAGAAGCAGGAGGAGTTTGAGGTCAGCCTTGGCTATACAGCAACTTCAAGGCTAGCCTGGGCTATTTGAAAACTTATGTATCTATTTTTTTCAACTGAAGCATCATAGAAATCCATGATGGAGTAGGGAGTCTCAGAAGACAAAGGAAGCTAAGGAAACACAAGACTCAGGAAATTCATGAGATTTAATGGCTCAAGAACCTCAGAAAGTTAAAAGATTTATAAGCTCCCTCTTCAAGGTTCTATAAGTAGTGCATAATTACTGGCAGGGAGAAACTTTTCAGCAGGGCTGCCCTCAAAAGTTGGGCAAGGAACAGGAGTTCTGTGGGGGGCCTTTTGGTCACATAGGTGTCTTTGAGTAACCCATGTTCCTGTAAGTAACCCCAATAAACTCACCAATTGGTTCACAGAACTCAAACTAAGAGGATTAATTTCTATGGATTGTGGTTAGCACCATACCTAAGGTGAATGAACATATTTGTTTACTAAGGTGAATGAACATTTGTTTAAGTTACTTCAGGTAACACCATGCAACACACCCTGTCAAAAAACACAAAACAGAACTAAAGTCTATTTCCTCAAGTTTAAAATAAAAGCAAAAACTGCAAGGCCAGGCCTGAAGCAATCTCAATCAATCCATCAATCACTTGCTTGCTCGCTCACTCACTCATGTTAGTTATTTCATCAGTGGTGCTGGGGACAGAATCTAGGGCTTTCCACACTCTAGGCAAGAATACTACCCCTGACCTATACCTTCAACTTAGCAACCTTTATTTTTGGACCATTCAACAAAGCCCACCACATAAGTGGAATAAAAATAAGAATGATAAAAACCACATTCTTAGGTAGCCAGTTTGATCTGTAATGCTGTTATCTATTTTCATTACCCTTTGCTCTAAATATCTAAGAGCAAAATAATATAATGTTTAATACAAAGATCTCTTATTAGTTGTTTCACCACAGCGGAGAAAAATATAATAAAATGTTACCATAAAGGGTAGGAGTCAAAGGGATATCTGTGGGACTTTATAATTTATCTATAAATTTAACATGTCCAAACACGAGTGTGCCAGCAATCAGTAAAATCTAGTATTCTGACTGAGAAACAATAACCTCTAAGGTCTCAACAGGAACACTATAAGTCATGACTAGACAATTTTATACCTTTGTTGGTATAAAAGGTATTAAGCCTTTTCTCTTCCTTTTTTGTTTTTTATTTCAGATAATTCTGTCTCAGCTTCCATGGTATTGTAATTATCACTATGTAGAGGTTTTTCTGGCCTAGGTTTTGCTAGGTAGACCAGCTTGGCCTGGAGCTCATAGAAATCCACCAGCCTCTGCCTCCCAAGTGCTGCCTTAAAAAAAAAAAAAAAGTTTTCCAAATCACAGAAGCTCCAAAGTTAGTAACCTTGCAAACAAGAGTGATAATCGAAATGCTTGGAGTTAAGAACAAAAAAAGTCCCTATTTATGTTACAGACAGCATTAGAAAAGATAATAATTCCCACGTGGTAAATGTTTAATGGTAGCCCTGTCAGAGAACATCATCCCAGACTATTTAAATATCCCCAGTAAAAATCTAATGAAGGAGTCTCTATGGCAGCACACACATGAAATCCTACCACTTGGTAGGTGGAGAGAAGAGACCAGGAGTTAATGGTAAGCCTTGGTTACAGTGAGTTGGATGCCACTGTTTTGCTTTTTTGTTTTTAATGAAAATAAAATACAATTAAACTCACAGAGGAAATTTTTTCTTCTACAAGCGTCTCCAGCCACCCCCCCTCCTTGGGGTTTTGTAGCACATACTTTGAAGAACACAGAAAAACCAATTGTCTGTTGTGAATCTGAAAACTTCAAACATTAAATATTGCAGTAAAAAGAAAAAGAAAAAGAAATCCAATCTAAAAGAAGTCACTGAATTGTACCCAGGTAGGAAAATAACCAGAATAAAGGAATATAAATTGAAAACAATTGTACTGCCAAGAAATTGAGTTGACAGTACTCAATCAAAGGAACACATGGGACTTACAGCCATGCACATCAGAATCTACTGAAGTCTCAACGAAACAGCTTCTGTTTTTACAGAGAAACAACACATAAAGGAACAAGCAACCAATCTCTGATACTGCTTAGAAATCTCAGTGCGTCTCCTGAAGCAGAGGATTCCTCAGCCTAGCTTTCTCAGAAGTGAATCCCTCCTCTGAATCAATAACTAACCCAATAGTCTAAATCAGCCCTCTCTCCCTTACTCCTCGGGGAACTACACTCCCAACTGCCTTGCCTGTGTTAACTGTTCTAATCCATCTCCTCCCTTCTTGACTCCTGCTTTCAAATACTCAGTTCCCTATTGCTTAAATCTCTCTCCTCTCCTCTTGTTTGTGCCGACCACACCTTCCTAGGTTTTATAAAACCTCTTTTGTGGAATGATACTACTAAAAAGGGTTTACAACATTGCTTTTCATTTTCCTTGACCTAAGCTTCTTTCTTTAGCTGCTTCCTGTCCTTCCCCGTGTCTCTGAGAGCTCTTCCTTCAGCTTCTTGGAGCACACCAAGGTTCTGTAGTCACTCCTGGCACTATCCTTTTAAATCATCTCCACACTTTCAAACCTGTATCCGCAATCTGTTTCAGAGCCTAAAGGCTATCTCTCCACACAGACTACTACCTATTACTTTCTAAACTCAAAGGCACGGATAGAGAATAAAGAAAGGAAGACTGTCATCCTCAATTTATCACTAACCAAGAAAATAATTTAGTAAAACAGTTTTACTCTGGGGACTGCAGTATCACTATAAAAAGATACATTGTTTCTTTGGGGTTTGGTTTTGTTTTTCTTGGGCAATGCTTGCAATAGAATCCAGGGCCTTGTACCTCTATGAGAGGCTCTCTACCACTGAGTTGTAGTCCTATCACTACAACAGTACTCTCAGAACAGATCCCTTGTTGTATCTTCTATCACTACAGAATATCAAAATAAACTAACATTCCATCACTTGCGGGATAGAAGAGGAAGGAGGAGCTTCCTTCAGATTAAGCAAGTGAGATCTAGACAATTGGGAGTTCCCAAGTACTTTCCTGACTTCTTCACAGAGCAGACACAGAGACCTAACTCTGAGACACCTGAGATCCGTTGTGCTCCCATGCCATAACCTAACTATATATCCTCTCAGGCAGCCTGCTAGATCAAGAACATACCAAGCATACTAAAAGTCCTAAATTCGTTCTATCTCTAACATCAGAAAGGAGAGGGAAAAAAATCAGGCATAGATGAGCAGCTTTCAGATCTAAGAGGGACAAAGGCATTATACTTAGAAACAGAAAATATACCAGGCACTGGTGGCGCACACCTTTAGTCTCAGCATTCAGAAGGCAGAGGCAGGTGAATCTCTGTGAGTTCGTGTCCAGCCTGGTCTACAGAGCAAGATCCAGGACAGGCACCAAAACTACACAGAGAACCCGTCTTGAAAAACCCAAAACATACAAACAAAACCAAAAACAAACAAACAAACCAAAAGGGGGAAAAAAAGAAAAAGAAAATATAAGTGATCACCTTAAGCTAAAAAACAAAAACAAAAAAGACAAAAGAAAACTACTAAACAGGAACAGTTTAATGGTAGAACAAATGCCTAGCATGCTCAATTCCTAGCACAGCAAAGAAACAAATAAAACCTACGTTGAACAAAATTAAAAAGAAAATAGCAGGGGAGATATAGCAAAGTTAACAGTGTGTTTACCTAGCATGCACAAGGAAGGCCCTGGGTTCAATCCTCAGCAGTATATAAACTGGGAGTGATATCAAGTACCTATAATCCTAGCAATCCAAAAATGGAGGCAGGACAATCTGAAGAAATTCACGGTCACCTTCACCTACACAGGGAGTTTGAGGGAAGCTTGGGCTGTACAGATCCTGTCTTAAAAAAAAAAAAAAGTGTATTGCAACTTTTATGACAATACATTAACTTTGTTACATAAAAACACAATAAAATTTGTATGAAAAAGGTAAGGGCCAAAAGAGAAAGCTGGGCAAAGAACACAAACAGAAAATTGTGAAGCTAGGAACAGTTTGCTCAAGTCTATAATCTTCTTCCTGAAGTATAGGCAAGGGACCAGGAGTTCAAAGATACCCCGTAGTCTATCAGGCACCCTCCCCTCAAAAAAACCCAACAAAACTCCAACTGGTAGTAACAGCAAAGGATATGTATAGCTCAGTGGCAGAAGGCTTGCTCAGCATGCCTAGACCCTGGGTCCTATCCTGAGCATCCAATCAAATATACGCCTCAAACAAATGGAAGATAAAAGGGGAAAAAACTGAAACTTCATTAATAATGAAAGAAAAACAGTGTGGCAGCATCTTGGCTGTGGCTGTCTGAAAAGTTACTTTCTAATGTTTGTCATGGTGCAGTGAAACTAGTAACTGTTAATGTGAATAAAGAAAAGTATGATCTTGCCAGGCAGCGGTGGCGCACACCTTTGATCCCAGCACTCGGGAGGCAGAGGCAGTACAATCTCTGTGATTTCAAGGTCAGCCTGGTCTACAGATCGAGTTCCAGGACACCCAGAGCTACACAGAGAAACCCTGTCTCAAAAAAACAAAACAAAAACCAACCAACCAACCAAACAAACAAACAAAAAACCACTCAAAACAAAACAAAATAGGACTGAGAGGTATAGCTGAGAGCCTAGTATGTCTGATGTCCAAGGTTTGATCTCTATTACTGCAAAAACAAAGTAACAAACAAAACAGGTTGGGGACATAGCTTGTGTTGTTCACACAAGCATGAGGATCTGAGTCCAATTTCCAGACCCTATCTATGCAAAAAAGCTGGTGGAAGCATGGCCCTATTATCTCAGTACTGGGAAGGTAGAGGCAAGATCTCTAGGGCCTGCATGCCAGTCAATATAGTTAAACTGGTGAGCTCAAGATTTAGTGAGGGACCCTAACTCAAAAAGGCAGAAGACAAACAACACCGACCTCTGGCCTCTACATGCACTTGCACACACGGGTGCACATATGTACAAGGATGTGTCATATGAAAAACAAAATGACCTCTGTGGCTAAAGCTTGTAGATCGTTTTAGTAACTGATTACATCTTTCTAAAATGAGGCTCAATTACTCATGATGAATGAAGGAAGATAGGAGCACATGCCTTAGTCCCAACTACATGACAGACTGAGGCAGGAGGATCACTTGAGTTCAGGAGTTTGGAGGCAGTCTGGGCAACATAGACTTTTAAAACACAAAGCTGGGGGCTGGAGAGATGGCTCAGAGGTTAAGAGCACTAGCTGCTCTTCCAGTCCTGAGTTCGATTCCCAGGAACCATATGGTGGCTCATAACCATCTACAATGAGATCTGGTGCCCTCTTCAGGCCTGCAGGCATACATGCACACAGAACACTGTATACATAACAAATAAATAAATCTTAAAACAAAAACAAAAACAAAAAAACCCACAAAGTTGAGTATGATGGTTCAGCTTATACAACACTCAAGAGGCTGAGACAAGATCTTGAAGTTTGAAGCCAGACTGAGTTACACAGCAAGATTGTCTCTAATACACATGTAATAGAAAACCCTTCATAATGGTTGATGCTTACTGAATCAAGTTCAGACTCTCTGGCTTAGCTCCCAGCTTGTACAGTTTGTTCCCATCCTTGCTATTCATTTGACCTCATCTTTGAGCGCTCCCTGCTTGGCATCTCTACACCAGCGTCTGCTGTCTTGTTCTCTTCTAGCTCAAACATCTCCTACATCAAAATCTTTTCAACCTTGACCAGGGCAGCCTGACTTTTTTTTTTGCTTTAACTATATCTGTATCTTCCTTCAACAAACCATTAATCTTAAAGGCAAGAATTATGTCTTCTGTATTCTCGAAAGCAATAGCTACAAAACAATGTTAGGTAGACAGCAGATACCCACATATTAGTGCACTGTCGTATGAAATATAAATGGTTCTTGCACAAGGCAACTGCAGGAAGAGAAAATGGAAAAACAAAAGACTAATTACATGCTAAGTGAAAGCCTAACAACACGAATTTATTTTCTTCATTGCACTATTTATGTCCTTTTCCTCCCTCCCTTCCATTTTAAGAGACAAAGACTCACTATGTGACCCAGGGTGGCCTTGGAATTCCTAAGCAGATCAGGCTGGCATCAAATTTGCAATCCCATGCCCAGGTATTAATTTTTGACTACATAATTTTAGTAATGTATTATCATATAAGATAATACAGTAAGTGTACTTAATTACTCCTAGAGGAAACTACCCAGATGAGCATGTCATATTCATCATTGCACCATTTAGTCACTTGGAGAAAATAGTTATTGTACTTCAAATAATCTGTTATTGATAATAAGATACTAAAACTGGGTTGGGCTGGATATGGTGGCATTATTCCTTTAATTCTAGCACTCAGCAGACAGAGACAGGAAGATTAAGGAGTTCCAGGAGAGCCAGGACTACACAGAGATACTGTGAACAAAAACCAAAAATTGAGTTTCATGGTACATGTCTATGATTGTACTTGAAAGGCAGAGATAGAAGGGCTGTTGACAACTTGAAGGTCACCCTGGTCTTCATAGTGAGTTCCAGACTAGCCAGGACTATGCAGAGACCTTTGTCTCAAAACAGAAAGTAAGGCCTGTGTGGTGATGCAAGCACTTAGAAGATGAGGGCATGAGTATCAGGAGTTCAAGACTGTGTCAGGGGCTACAGAGCTGGAAGCCTATCTGAGCTTTATGAAATCCTGTCTCAAAAGCCCTACATGAACAAATAAACGAACAAATGAAGGGGGACTGGGAATAAAATATGCCCAGTGACAAAGTACCTGCCTAACATGAGGGAGTGGGGTTAACAAGACAGTTTTCATATCTCTAGGAGACAAGTTAGGGTATTTAGCAATTATCTGCCAACAGTAAGTTTTGGTTTTGTTTGTAAAACAGACTCCTGTAGATTGACTTGAACTTATGATCCTTCTGACTTAGCCTCCCAAGTAGCTCAGATTACAAGCCTGTGGTAGCAAACTAGACATAATATATAACTATGCAGACAAAAAAATAGTAGCTCCAGCTGGGTGTGGTAGTACACACCTTTAATCCCAGAGCTCATGTGGATGAGTTTGAAGCTAGCCTGGTCTACATAGCATATACCAGGCCAACTGGGGCTACATAGTGAGACCCTGTCTCAAAAATAAGAAGTGGCCCCAAGTAGTTCAATTGATCTAGTATACACTAAACAATGGGTTTGAATCCCAGCACCAAATAAACCATGCAAAGTGGCTCATTCCTACAACTTTAGCACTTGGGAAATAGAGGCAGAAAGATCACAGCTCAAAACCAGCCTGGGGCTACAAGAGAACCTATTTTAAAAACAGTAAAGGAGGGAATAGTAGCCCCAAGTTTTAATAGTTTCAAAGAAAATTTTTAAATTAACAATTAATTATCAAAGTCTAACATGAAGGTCACCCAACAAGGGTCAATATGAACCTGACATCAACAGAAGGCAGAGAACAAAGTAAATACTTTGATTTGCAACTCACTATGCAGTTCAGGCTAGTCTTGAAACTTCTGGAATCTTTCTGCCTCTTGCCTCCTGACAGTTTGGATTACACACATGCAACCTAATTTATTTTCCATATCTTTAAAAAAAAAAGATTTATTTTTATTTCTCTCTCTCTCTCTCTCTCTCTCTCTCTCTCTCTCTCTCTCTCTCTCTCTCTCTCTGTGTGTGTGTCAGAGAGGTGCTGGACCCCGGAACTGGAGTCAAAGTTGTGAGCCATATCATGTGGTCCAGTGTTCCTTTTTTAGTTTTTGTTTTTTTTCCAAGATAGGCTTTCTCAGTGAAACAGCCCTGGCAGTCCTGGAACTTGCATTGTAGCCCAAGCTGGCCTTGAACTCAGAGATCTACCTGCCTCCTCCACAAGCAATCTCAATTCTCTCTCTCTCTCTCTCTCTCTCTCTCTCTCTCTCTCTCTCTCTCTCTCTCTCTCTCTCTCTCTCTCTCTCTCTCTCTCTCTCTCTCTCTCTCCACCTCACTGTGACCTAGGCTGATTGTGATCTTCTACCTCAGCCTCCAAAGAGTGCTAGGATTACAAGTGTATGCCCCCACACCAGTTTGTAAACAAACACCAAAAGAGCACTCAGAAGGCAGAGGCAGGGGGATCTCTCTGAGTTTAAGGACAGTTTAGTCTACATATCACATTTCATGACAGCCAAGGTTACACAGTGAGTGAGTGGATTAAAACAAATGAAGGGATTGGAGAGTTGGCTAAAGCACTTGCTGCTCTTGGTTTGTGTTCCAGCAGCTACATGGCAGTTCACCATCACCGTATGTAACTTCAGTTCCAAGGGACCCAATGCCCTCTTCTGTCCTCTGTGGGTACCAAGTATGACTGTGGTACACAGACATAAACACAGAAAAAACACCCATATACATAAAATAAAATCTAAATAAATAACTAAGTAAATAGAGCCAGGCGGTGGCACACGCCTTTAATCCCAGCACTTGGGGGCAGAGCCAGTATAATCTCTTAAATTTGAGGCCAGCCTGATCTACATAGTGAATCCCAGGACAGCCAGAGTCACATAGTGAGACCTTGTCTCTCAAAAAAAAAAACAAACAAAACAAAAAAAATAATAAAGACCCCCCCCAAAAAAGAATTTCAAGAACTGCTTAAAGCTACAATTTCTCTCTCTCTCTTACAAGACTTATTTGTAGTTTATGTGTATGAGTATTTTGCCTGCACAGATGTATGTATGTGCACCACTTGTGTGCTTGGTGCCCAGGGAGGACAGAAGAGGGAGTCAGAATCTCTTAGAACTGGATTTACCTCTATTTGTAAGCTGCCATGTGAATGCTGGGAATAGAAGCTCTGTCTCCCACAAGAGCAGCAAGTGCTCAACTGCTGAGCCTTCTTTCCAGCCCCCAAAAACTAGAAATCCACTTCACCCCTAACCTCATGATGGTAGTGGTGGTGGTCCTGAATACTGAACCTAGGGCCCTGTAGATGCTAAGCAAGTGCTTAACAGAAACCCAATGCTAGAGTGTAAAGCATGTGCTAGGCCTCTGGTTCATTCCTCAGCACCACAAAAAAACAAAAAACTCAAATTTACTATTATAATCTGGTTTCAAAGGCTCTTTATTAAGAGTAGCCTATTTGTTATACTTACTAAAACATTTGCACAGAGAAAAGAAAAGGTTAATAGGGTAGTCAACATTATTGTCACTATCAATGGGAGGCTGGTTCTTGAGCAACATTCTCTACAACAACACTAAGGGTAAAGCTAACACCTTGCTTTTCCTTATTTTCCTAATAGTGACTGTGCCAAGAATCACCACAGCCTCCCTTAACCCTGAGAAGCAGCTCAGTCTGTCTTTGGAACAGTCCTACAAGCTTTTATCAGTTAGAATATTAAAGAAAGTTAGGAGGTGGTGGCATATGCCTTTAATCCCAGCACATGGGAGGCAGAGACAGGTGGACATCCTTGAGTTTGAGGCCAGCCTAGTCTATAGAGTGAGTTCCAGGACAGCCACGACTATTACACAGAGAAACCCTGTCTCAAAACACACACACACACACACACACACACACACACAGAAATATTAAAGAAAGCTGACTCTGTGATAAGCTTATCACTAATAATTACACAAGAGGAATAAATCTCACACACACACAGTAGGATTTATACAGAGCTAACAGGTAAGTTTCTATGTTTGGTGGGGCAACCAGGAGCAGTGGTGCTCACATACACTTTTTTTTGTATCAGAATCACCTGGAGAACTTAAAAAAAAAAAAAATAGAGATTTTGATTCAACGTGAGATGGACAAACCTTATATCCTAAGGGCCCCCATGTCACCAGGCATGACAGCCCATGTTTTTGGGTTTTTTGTTGTTGTTGTTGTTTTGTTTTTTGAGACAGGGTTTCTCTGTAGCTTTGGAGCCTGTCCTGGACTAGCTCTGTAGACCAGGCTGGCCTCGAACTCACAGAGATCCACCTGCCTCTGCCTCCTGAGTGCTGGGATTAAAGGTGTGCTCCACCACCACCCGGGACAGCCCATGTTTATAATCTAAGCACTCAAGGAAATGGAGATTGGCCTCTTTGATAGTCAGACTCCATTCCCAGCATCCTAGAAAAGGAACAGCTGACTTAAGACTGTAGTCATAGCTCATACAGAATCTGTGTTTCATGATCTCAAAGTTGATCTAAAATGTAACACTTTAAATATAGGTTTATTGTTTCCTAATGTGATGTCTGCCCTGCCCCCAAACCCCTTTTGAGACAAGGCTTCACACTGGCCTCAAACTCATTGGAATCCTCTTGCCTTCAATTCTGGAGTGCTAAGAATATAAGTGTGAGCTACAATATCTGGCTTGTTCACTTTTTAGATAAAATCTGCAAAGCTGCTAGGCATGGTGGTACTTGACTTTAATCCCACCACTCAAGAGGCAGAAGCAGGTGAGGTCTCTCTGAGTTCAAGGATTACATAGAGAGACCCTATCTTAAAAAACACAAAAAAAATCTGTAAAGTCATCTCAAACTAATCATATCTCACAGAGGTAAGTCTTCAAGTTTCATCTCTATCCTTGAGTACCACCAATACTGAAAGATAACTTTTTTAGGAGAGAAAGGCAAGCTCATAGTTTTGTAATAATAATGCATCTCCTCAGTATGTGATCAAATTGTACTACCACAATGGCTACTGGATAGAACCAATACCATTTCTAATTGGTTAGGAGGGTTCCTATAAGGTTAACAAGTCAGAAATCTCACAGCGTATATTCAACATACTTATACCTCATAGCATAATGGTAAGAATAAATAGCAACATAATGCTCTTAACACAGATCAAGAGTTGGGAACAATCCCCAATATTCTCAGCGAGTATAACAGTGTCATAGAATAGAATATAGACAATAAAAGAATGAACAGAAAAATCTGAAAAGCAAAGACACACGTATACTATGTAATACTCATAGAAATTTAAAGAACAAAGGAATATTAGATTTCTAAAACAACTTGTCAAACAGGTCACTTTTTAGAAATACTGTGTTCTGTTTAGGAGCACCAAAGAAGTTTCTCGGTATTGTATAGAGACTAACAATGGACATCCAGTAATGAAACCTGACCCTAAAAGTAGTAGCCAATGCTATATATCTATGGAGAAGGTCATACATGTACATGAAAATCCAGGGATCCAGCCAAATGCAAGGAATGTGGATACAAAATAATGTTAGAACTGTGTGGGAGGCCAGCTGGGAGATGGGCTCCCACATTTTACCTCAGGAATGAGGGATAAGAGATTTAGATAGAAGGATAAAGGGAGAGAAACAGAAACACAGATAGCCTTGGGAGGGTCTAGGTTCTTATCCACCAGCTCCTTCTGTCTCTTCTAAAGGGATATTTATAGGAATGCCAAGGAGTACAGCAAAAGACCTCCTCTCAGCACAGGCAAGTGCAGACCCTTTCCAATCACCTAGTAACCATGCACGAGGTCAAGCAATAGTCTTAATGCAGCTCTGCTGGGTAAAGCAAGCTCAGATCTCACTAGGAAACCTTTGTGGGCCTCCACAGAACTGGAGTTACAGATGGCTATGAGCCACCAGATGGGTGCTAGGAATCCAATCCTGGTCCTCTGCAAGAGCAGCAAGCACTGAGATAGCTCTCTAGCTCCATGACAAGTTTTCCCCAGTACTGGGAATTAAACCTGCCTCACACACACTAGGAAAGAGTTCTGCCACAATGCTATATTCTCAACCCTCAAAAATCAATATAAAGTGTTAAATAAAGGTCTAAGCTGGAGCTGGTGAGACGGTTCAGGGCATAAAAACACTTGCAACCAAACCTAATGGCCTGCATTTGATCCCCAGAATTTACTTGGTAGAGAGAATTGACTCATCCAAGTTGTCCTCTGACCTTCCATATGCATAAGAGCACAAGCATGTATATTCCTGTATATGTGTGCATGCATGCTGCATGAGTTAATGGCAGCTAGGCATGGTGGTGTATGCTTAGGTGGTATATGGCTAGGATTCCAGCACATGGGAGGCTGAGGCAGAATTGTTTCGTTTGGTCTACAAAGCCAGAGTCGGTCTCAATAAGCCAGCAACAAAAGTATCACTTCTCTCAAATGTTTCTACTGTGATGCCCATAAAAAACACTTTCCTAGGTCTGGAGAGATAAGCAGTGGCTTCTCTTCCAGAGGACCCAAGTTCAATTCCCAGTACCCACATGGCAGCTCACAACTGTAACTCCAGTTCCTGAGGATTCAACACCTTCACACAGATATATAAACAGACATCACATGCAGGCAAAACACCAATATATATGAAATAAAAAAACAAAAACAAAACAAACCACTTCCCACCAAAGGTACTCATAACTCATTTTGTTGAAGACTTTATTTTTCAGAACAGTAATACAGCTTGCATTCTACTTGAAAAAAATCTGACTTGGCCGGCGGTGGTAGCACACACTTTTATTTAATCCCAGTGCTGGGGAGGCGGAGGCAGGAGGATCAATGTGAGTTCAAGGCTAGCCTGGTCTACAAAGCAGATGCCAGGACAACTAGCATCTGTATAACAACTGTTACACAGAGAAACCCTGTCTCAAAAAACCACAATTAAATTTAATTAAATTTAAAAAAATGTTGACTTATTTAAATATAAATTTTGTTTTGAGACAGGGTCTCAATAAGTAGCCTTGGCTGGCTTGGAACTTTTCATGTAGATCAGGCTAGCCCAGAACTCAGAGATTTGCCTGCCTCTGCCTCTCTAGAACTGGGATTAAAGGCATACACCACCACACTTAGCAAATCTAACAATTTTCTAAAGTTACTTCTAGCTAAATTATTTAACTTGCTATACCCTAAATTAGCATAATTTAAGCTCTAGGAAATGGTCATTTTTATGTTTGGCTTCAAGTACCATAAAATTATATCACCTTGTACTTTGAAGGCATTCATATCCAAATTTGAAAATAGGGATCTAATACAGTTAAGTCAACTAATAACACGTAAAAATAAGCAACATGATCCTATCCCATTCCCTCAAACAGTTCTTCAAATCAGTATTGCCTCTCCTTTCAGCAGCTTATTAGTATGGGATCAGTATCAATCACCATTCCTTAAAGAACCTGCAGGGCATAATTTATGGAGCAGAATACTACTATACAGACCTTGCCTTCCTATTTAAAAACAGGCTTGCAGAATTGACCTTTCATTCCTAGTCCCTTCTCTGTTCCAGACAAGGCTTATAAGAAAAACTCTAGTAACCACTTAGATAATACACTCAAATTCAATTTACTTAAGAGTAGCATTTGAAGTCTCCGTTTTTAAGGTGGGTGAGATGGCAGAGCGGGTAAAGGGGCTTGCCAACAAGCCTGACGAACTGAATTCAACCCCTGGAGCCCTACAGTGATGATGCCCAAAACCTGTCCTCTAACCTCCACACAAGTTGTAGCAGACTCCCACTGACACTGACACACACACAATAAATAAATGTAATT
Organism: Peromyscus leucopus; assembly: GCF_004664715.2. Classification (NCBI taxonomy): domain Eukaryota; kingdom Metazoa; phylum Chordata; class Mammalia; order Rodentia; family Cricetidae; genus Peromyscus; species Peromyscus leucopus. The sequence goes on along the minus strand of NC_051067.1, from coordinate 107,406,066 downwards.
AAAAAAAAAAAAAGAACTTCCAACTCTTAATTCCTTTTTACTATTACACAAATGTAATTATTTTACATTTTCCCCCAGGGGTAAAAAAGATGCTTTTGTTAGCATGAAAGGAAGTAATTTAATCTCAAATCCTACTTAGTTATTTAGAAATCTCAAAGCAGAACAGACCCCAATATTTATAAGGTCTTTTCTAAGTACCCATGCAAAAAGCATAGATTAACAAAAATTGATAATGACTATCACACTACAAGGCAAACACGGGCCAGTTAGACTAACTCCAATTAAGAAAAATTTTATCCCAGACACTGGATTCTCCAAAAAAATCACATCTGTTACATATCAAATTCATAAAACTATAAACTGTCATTTACCATTTCACATCATCTCCTACTGGTCAAAATATATAACCCGAAAGTTTCTACAGAAAAACATAGTTATCTGCCCTGTCAACCACCTAGTATATAGCACTACAGTTTCATACCCAGGATAATATAGCTTACATGCTCTCAATTACCCAATGTGCTATATCTCCTATGCTGAAAATTACCTAGAAAATCCTCTAGACCCAAGAGGGTGGCATCACCTCATACTCTTTCTTTCCCCTGGTACTGGGGAGTGAATCTTGGCTTTAACATTACACCTTTTAGGCTCCTGAGTGCTGGCTGGGATTACAGGCAGATGCCACCATGCCTATCTTTTTAGGTTTTTATCTTCCCCAGGGTGTCCTTCAACTTGTGATTCTACCTATGCTGGAGAAGCAGGAACCACAGGCCTGCACCACTGGGTCCAGCTTGTCCCTTTTAAAGAGCAAACAATGGAGCCAGGCAGTGGTGGCGCACGCCTTTAATTCCAGCACTCGGGAGGCAGAGCCAGGCGGATCTCTGTGAGTTCGAGACCAGCCTGGTCTACAGAGCAAGATCCAGGACAGGCACCAAAGCTACACAGAGAAACCCTGTCTTGAAAAACCAAAAAAAGAGAGCAAACAATGGAAAAAGGCATTTACCTCTCCGTGGCTGCAAAATCAGTTTGAGGAAGGAAAACAGAACCCAGCTCTCCAGTCCCTAGCTCCAAGTCTGTCTGCTAGTGCATCATGTTCTTTGGTTCTAGGTTTGTGGTCATTCTAAAAGAAAAGCAGAAATCATTTAATGAAACAGCAAATTTACATAAACACACCAAACAGCATAAAAAGGGTAGATTGATGTGATTGGGAGGAAAAAACAATAGACCAGCTAGTTGTGATAATGAAGGCCTAAATGTCCGAATCTGGGAAGCAAAGGCAGGAGGATTGTCAACAGTTCAAAGTCATCGGGAGATACAAAGCAAGATCCTATCTCAAAAACAACAAAACCCCCACCACCAGGCAATAAACTGTTCATGTATTAACTGAATCATTCTATGAATACCTATCAGGCCAACAATACAACATTCATTTACTTTTCAGACATTCAATGAATATATACAGATAGATTAAAAGGATTTATGATTGCTAAGACAGTATTCCATTATAATCATGGCACATTACACTCAAACTACCAAAAATTAATTCTTACAGCTGAAATAACAATCCTTTAGCAGTTTCCTTATCTTCAGTAAACAGTGAGTAGTGTTACCGATAAGTTTGCAGCACAAATTGGTAAGCTTAACAAGGGACATAAAGAAGCTTCCGAAGACCTTTGAAAATCCTAGAACAATAATCAAATCCTTGTTTTAAAGAACATTTTTCCTCCCCTAAACTACAAATAAACTGCCGTGCTTCAAATAATGACAGAAAGGAATCTATCTCTATTTAAAAAAAATAAAGAGCCAAGCCTGGTTACCAATGCCTTTAATCCCAGCATTCTAGACTCTAGGTCAGAGGCAGGAAGATCTCTCTGAGTTTGAGGCCAGCCTGGTCTACACAGTAAGCTCCAGGACTGCCTCAACTACTTGAGATCATGCCCTACCACCACCACCCCCCCCCAAAAAAAAACAAGGAAAGAAAGAGAGGAAAAAAGAAACTCCCAAGTGAAGTACTCTCTGAAGAGTTTTCAAAGACAGTGACATATACCCATAGGCCCAGGCTGAAGTAGGATTGAGTTTGAGGTGAGACTACCTCAAAAAAACAACAAAAAAAGGCTGGAGGGATGGCCTAGAGTTAAGAGCACTTGCTCTTGCAGAGGACCCAGGTTCAGTTCCCAGCACCCACGTGTAAGCTCTCAACTGTCTGTAACTCCAGTTCCAGGGAATCTGACCCCCCCTCTGACCTTTGTGGGCACAAGGTATGCACATGGAATACATACATACATGCAGGCAAAAACATTCATACACATAAAATAAAAATCTTTAATGGCGGCCGGGCGGTGGTGGCGCACGCCTTTAATCCCAGCACTCGGAAGGCAGAGCCAGGCGGATCTCTGTGAGTTCGAGCAGCCTGGCTACCAAGTGAGTCCCAGGAAAGGCGCAAAGCTACACAGAGAAACCCTGTCTCGAAAAAACCAAAAAAAAAAAAAAAAAACTTTAATGGCAACAAAAAGTTTTCAAAGAATTCGGTATATAAAGTACAATGAAGAGGAGATCCCTCTCATAATTTAACTAGCTCAATAAAATAAGCTGATATAATACTTTTAAAACTCAAGGGGAAAAAAAAACCCTCAAGATAAAGCGATAGCATGGCTCTTCTGTTATTTTTGTCTAAGAAACAATTTCACATTGAAGTCCATAACACCAAAGGCAATAGAATTTACATCCCTGAAAAATTTAAAGTTATAAATATCAAGTATATGAAAAATATATCACCACTCTTGAGGTGTATATCAATAGACTATATAATGCCACATCTTTGCATTCAAACACTAAACCACTGGGGAAAAAAATGTACCATGATACTGGCCAGGAAGATCTGAAGACAGTGACTAGAAAAAGTCTGTATGGTATTATGGTATTTACCACAACCTCTTAGGATACTATATGCCTGTAATTCCAACACTTGGGAGGCAGGGGCCGGATGATGACTGAGTTTGAGGCCAGCTTAATCTATCTACATCAGTGGTTCTAGGCCAACCAGGGCTACATATATAGCCCTATCCCACAACAAGTTTAAAATTTTGTTTTATAAAATAAGAGATTTATTTTTTATTTTATGCATGAATGTTTTGCTTACATGTACGTAAGTACATGGAGGTCAGAACAGGATGGTGAATAATGCCTAGAACCAGGAGTTAGAGATGGTTGTGAGCCACCATGTGGGTAACAGGAACAGAATCTGGATCCTTGGCAAAAGCAGCAAGTGCTCAACACTACTGAGCCATTTCTCTAGTTCCAGAAGGGTTTTTGTTGTTTTGTTTTGGTATTTTTGAGACAAGGTATCATTACACAGACTTGGTTAGTCTCAAACTCATCCAGCCGCAGCTTCTTGAGTGCTGAGATTATAGGCATATACCTCCATGCTTGGCTTTAAGTGGTCTTGAAAATAAATGTAAAATGACAAAACTACATATCTGAGAACAGCTATCTAAGGCCGGACATTCATAAGTAAGAATACATCTCCATGTATTTATTTGGGAGCTGAGTGGCCCCCAAAAAGTTAAAAACAACACCACCAAAAAAAAAAAAAAAAAAAAAAAAAACACTACATTTTATAATAAAAAAAAAAAAGCTATCTTCAATGTTGCACATATTTGCCTCTATTGTTCTTCCTAAACCTGGAAGTTCCTTTTTAGTCTTGAATCATGACAAATATTAGCTATCTGAAGGGTCATTTTTACCAAGTTTCAAGTCATCTGGAGCTAAGACATGTAAATAGGATATAAAGTTGGACAAATCAGGATTCCTACATTGTGGGATAGCTGTGATGCCAGCAGCAACCCCTAGGTGAAAAAAAGGCTCAAAAGGTAATTTTCTGCCAGTCAGTAAAAGTGTGCAAGATTCTGCCATAGAACTCCTCCCTACAGCATTAGTCAGCCACATGTAGACTTTGCCAAGGAACTCCCAAGACAATCATTAGTCCCAATTCCTTTAATTCTCAATATCCTAAAAAAAGAAAAGAAAAAACAAACAAAAAACCCCCCTAAAACTCTTAGAAAACATCTTAAGGTTAACTTTTGCACTTAAAAAATTTTCTTACAAGGTTGGAGAGACCTCTAACAAGAACTTTCCAATTACTCTTAAATAAACAGGATTTCCTTGTACAGGCAGACAGTCATGTACCTGTGTCATGTTATAGGTTTAAATTAAGTAAGTCCATGGGCTGGGCAAAACGGCTCTGTGGGTACAATCTAACAATCTACTTCCAGGAAAGTCTGAGACTTGAGTTCAGAATCAAGTAAAAGCCCAGGGTAGTAGCCCACACCTTTAATCCCAATACTCAGGAGGCAGAAAGATCAAGTGTGAGTGAGGCCAGCCTGGTCTACATAGTCAGTTCCAGGACAGCCAGGGCTATGAAGAAAAACCCTGTTTCAAACAGAAAACCGGGGGTGGGGGTGGGTGGTGGAGATTGGAGGTCCAAAAGTCAGGTGCAGTAGTCCAGGACTTCAATCCCAGCACTCAGGAGGATCTCTGTGAGTTCAATGCCAGCCTGGTCTACATAGTGAGTTCCAGGACAGCCAGGACTATTACAAAGAGAAACCCTGTTCCAATACACACCCCCAAAAAAATTAAAAATAAGTAGGCCCTTTGGGTTATCTTGCATTAATTCATTCCCATTTATTTCCTTCTCTTTTTTGGGGGGGAGGAGGGGTTTGAGACAGGGTTTCTCTGTGTAGCTTTGCGCCTGTCCTGGAACTCTCCCTGTAGCCCAGGCTGGCCTGAACTCACAGAGATCCATCTGGCTCTGCCTCCTGAGCTCTGGGATTAAAGGTGTGGGCCACCACCACCCAGCTCCATTTATTTTCTTTTAGTGATTTATTTGTTTTCTTTCCATTTTAAAAATCTTGATCGTATAAAATAATGGACTGGATTTCATGACATTTCAAACATACTGTGTCTTGCTAATATTTGCCATTTGTTTGTTGTTGTAGTACTGGAGACTAAACTTTGCCATGAACTCCTGACCAGTCTTACCTTTTAAATGTGTCAGGATTCAAGCTTGTAATCCCAGATATTAGGGAGTTAGAAGGATTTAATGTGGGAGGCCTACCTAAGCTACATAGTAAATTCAAGGCGAACCTGGGCAACTTAATGAGAAACTTCATCCAAAAAAAAAAAGGGGGGCAGGGGGAGCCGGGCGGTGGTGGCACACACCTTTAATCCCAGCACTTGGGAGGCAGAGGCAGGTGGGCCTGTGAGTTCAAAGCCAACCTGGTCTACAAAGTGAATTCCAGGACAGACCCCAAGTTATCATGGAGAAACCCTGCCTGGAAAACCAAAAATTGGAGGCAGAGGCAGGCAGATCTCTGTGAGTTCGAGGCCAGCCTGGGCTACCAAGTGAGTTCCAGGAAAGGCGCAAAGCTACACAGAGAAACCCTTTCTCGAAAAACCAAAAAAAAAAAAAAAGAAAGAAAGAAAGAAAGAAAAAATTAAGAGATAAAAATAAAAAGGGGTTTTGGATGTAGCTGAGGTAGAGAGCAAGCACTCGTTTAGCTTATTCAAGGCCCTGAGTTCAAACCCCAGTACTACAAACACAAATTCCAACTACTCTCTGCTAAGACAGTCTCGGGTACCAAAGGGTTGCCCTATACTTGCTATAAGGTTAAGGATGACCTTGAACTCCCTATCCTCCTGCCTCTACTTCCAAAGTACTGGTATACACCACCACTGGAGTTTGTGCAGCTTATTTTAATAAACAAATATGTCACCTGTCAAACACAAAACTTGACAGTAAAACTTTAAAGAATGTAATAAATTACATAGTTGGATCTAGCGTATTAGAAGAAGAAAAAAGAAATATGGTTCTACTAAAGCCTGGCATTCCATCGACACTACTACATTTAGTTACTCAATGCAATTTTATTGTGGGGGAGGGTGAGGAAGAACATTCTGGAGTTCAAAGAAGGGATGAAATGCTGAATGACTGAGAACATACCTCAAAGGTAGAACACTTGCATGGCATGCACAAGCACCACAAAAAACAAAGTTGCATAGGATTTCAATGTGATTAGTAAGTCCTAACTAGCTGGGAGAATCCTAGGTTATTTAAGGGAGGGGGATGGGATGGCATAAACGTTGGGGAGTGTTGAAATAATTGCATACAATGAGGGTTGCCAGGACCTACCAACTGAGATCACACACAGTGAATAGCAAGTTTTTTTCTTAGTATCAAGATGTTTAAAGCAAGCCGTGCATGACAGCACACCCCTAATCCTAGCACTCGGGAGACAGAGGCAGGTGGATCTCTGAGTAGAGGCCAGCCAGAGAAACTGTCCGGGCATGGGGGAGAGATATGTTTAAAACGCCTCCGGCTAATTGGTAACAAAATATGGGGGGGGGGCCCTCGGGACATAAAGGTTACACCAGCAATTTAACGGAGGAAGCTTTTTAATGCAAAGGACTTAAAGTCAGGGAATATCCTGTTTAATTTCTTTTCCTGCCTATGGAGGCCGTGGAATTTTAGCTTTCTTAGTTGATCTAAACTCCAAAAAAGTATTGTCTCTATGCTGATGTTTACTTAATGCTAAGCTCAATACAGGAAGTCAGCTACTAAAGAGTAGTTACATCAGACACAGACATTTATAAACCATCTGCTGCAAGTGACCCAGGATTCAATTACAACATCAACCCTCAAATTTCATCGAACATTCAAATTACCAGTCTAGTCAAGAATAAGTTCATTCTGCCCTACTGGCGCTTTAGATCGGGTTGCACAATCCCAAAGGGGTTGAACTGTCTTAGCCTAGCTTTAGAGCATCAGGTCCTAAGTGGAGTGCGAAGTTACCGTCAGGACATTTTAAACCGGAGGCAAACTCCAGTGTCGCCCGCACAAACGCAATCAGCCTATACCCCCGAATTCTGGAGTTTAACACATCTCTTGAGATCAGAGTGAAACGAAGTTTCAGTCCCTTTGAGATCTCTGAGCGCACAACGCCTGACTGCTATCATTCCAAGGCGCTCAAGAGTGCGAACCTAGCTTAGGGAAAAACTATTTGGTGCGGAAATTCGTGTCTTTTCCGCCCACCATCGGGGGCCGCGCCGGCCGGGTCCCGAGCGATGCCCTGGCGTGGAGTTTGGGGGCGCAACGGGGCCCGGCGGGGGCGGCGAGCGCGCGTTCCCCCGCCCGCTCGGGCGGCGTCGAGGCGCGAGCAGGCTCAGCCAGCCTTGCAGAGGGAGCTCTCGGCAGTTCAGGGGTCCCTCTCTCTGCTCGCAGCCACAGCAGCGCCGCCTGCGCCACTCGGCGGTGACGGAGACCAGCCGCGGCGTGGAGCGGACTCGGAGAAACTACAGAGAAGCCCAGCTGCTGGAGGAGCACTCAGGGCGGCCGGGTAGGTTCCGGGACCGGGTGGACTGGAAGATGGGCAGTCCGGGGCGCGTCGGTAGGGACCCGACACCCACACGGTTCCGGGACCTGGCTGCGCGCGGGCGGCAGAGGAGGGTTCAAGACCCCTGAGCGAGGCGAGCGCGGAACCCGAGCCTCCGCGCTGCAGCCTCGGTTAGGGGCCACCCGCCGCGGGAGGGGCGGAGGGCAGAGGGCGGGCCGCGGCCCGGAGATCAACCGGGCCAAAAGCCGGCCTCGAGGGTAGAGACAAAGGAAGGAAAATGGAGTCGCCGAGCGCGCAGGCCTCTGTCGCCACCGCCGCCAGAGGCCTACCATGTTGGGAGGAGGGAAAGCTAGCGGGCGGGCGTGGAGGGGGGGGTTGGCCAGGCCCTGGCGGCCGCGCCGGGCAATGGCGGCGGCCGCGCCGCAGCAGGGACGGTAGAGGGAGACAAACACCCCCCGGCGGCGGCGCTGGCGCCGGGCTGCAGCCAGCGCCGACCGGAGCGGCCCCATCGTGACACCTAGAGGCGGCCCGCGAAACCTCCTCCACCCCGGGCCCCCTTACCTTCGCGCCACACCCCCCGCGGCGCCCGCTCCGCCGCCGCTCCACCGCTCCGGCCACCTGGCGTCCCCGGCCAGCTCCGCGTGCCTGCACTGGCTACCGCTGTCGCCGCTGCCGCCAAAGAAGCAGCTCCGCGCACGGTTTAATCGCTCCACAGGCTCGGACACAAAATGGCGGCGGCGCGGTGCAGTGCGCCTGCGTCGGCGCTGCCGGGGCCGCGGGTGCTGATAAGGGAAGAGACGGGTGGGGAGGGGGGGCCGGCCGGCGGCGAGTTGAGGGCGGGGGAGGAAAGGTGAGGGGAGGGGTTGGCGCAGGGCAGCATGGGAGGAGGCCCCGGGCGCCAACTTTCAAAAGCGGGCGCGATGGCGTCACGGGATGCGCCGCGAGTCGCGGCGTCACGCCGCACGCGCCCTTCCGCGCCCTAGCCGGGTCGCGCGTGGGCTCTGCTAAGGCGGAGGCGTCCTGGTTCCCGTTGGGTGGGGCTTCCTGGGCGGAGGTTTGCGGCCTCTGGGCAGTCGCGTCTCCTCCGCCCGGTTGCCGTGATTCTTGAGCTCTTTTCTCTTCCCCCGAAGCCGTGGAGGGCGGGAGGACTGAGGTCAGCCGAACGCAGCGCGCGGGGGCTGGGCCGTGGGGTCGAGGAGACGCCAAGGTTCGGCCCTGCCCAGCCTCCTATGCAGCTGGGCCCAACCCGGGTTGAGCTCTGCAACGGTGTTCCGCTACCGAGTAAGACCCACGAGTTCCCACGCCTTCACACCTCTCCGCCACTGTTCGGTGCTCACGATCGATCGACAGCTAGAAGAGCCGTCTTTCTTTGCCCAGTGGCTTTGGTGAACTAGAAAAGGGCTTTACAAAGCCGGGTGTGAAGTTAAAAGGGCCAGGACGGGGCCTCCTGCATGTCTCGAGGCCACCTTAGCCCGGAGAGACGGCAAACCACAGCAGTCGTCTTCGGCACCGTGAAAAGACGTTATTTCTGTCAGGTTCCCAGTGGGTGAAGTCCTTCAGCCCTTCTCCCCTCTCCCTGGAGGCGCCTGGGGGGCCCTACCCTACCAGTGGTAAACTTGACAAAGGCCCTATTGCCAGATGTTGTAGTGATCACCTCTCCCCCGCACGACCGTGGGATGTGACTTAGGACTGTATTCCCAAACTTCTTGCTTCAGCTGTGTGGATAACAGCAGCTGCACCTCGCATCAAGGGGCTGCTTCTGCTCTGCCCATGTATTTGTGCTGTGTTGTGGGAATTGTTGGCCCATTGTCAACAGATACTTGTTATTTCCCCCCAAAAGAATCAGAAAGTTGGGTTTGGAAGTATGTAAAAATCCAGATGTTCAAATGCCAGCAACTAAATAAGATGTTTTTAAACCTTGAGCCAGTTCAACCACTGTTGTGGGCCTGTCGGCTTATGACCCTTGACTTAGAAGAAAGTACAGAGAGAAATTCCGTGACTAAATCCTGGGAAACTCCAGTATTAGAGAGAGGGTAATAAGGAAGCAGACAGAAGTCAAGTCGAGAGTGTTGAGGTTTGAGGCAGGAAGGGAGGCTTCTGTTTCCAGGTGCTGAATGTTCTGGTATAATTGAGCCAGAAGCTTAGTTATTGAATTTGTTACCTCGGAGATAACTGGAAAATATCATTGGTGACTTTAGCTTGACTAGTATGGACCAACTGAAGATGTTGGCCTGAGTAGAATGGGTTACAAAGTAAACAGGAAAGTAAGGAAATAGAGACAGTACTCCCCAAGGCAACTTGAGAGCTTTGCTGTGGGCGGAACAGACATTTGGGGATAAGTGCAAAGGACGTAAGGTCAAGGGAGTTTTGTTTTATTTCCCGTTTGGTGGTAAGAGTCCAACCCACTTCCATGCACATGGCAAGTGCTCTGCCACTGAGCTTCATCTCAGTCCAGTGAAGATGTTTAAAAAGATGGCACTCTGGAGGTAGAGCCAGACAGATTTCTGAGTTCAAGGCCAGCCTGGTCTACAGAGAGAGTTCGAGGACAGCCAGGGCTACACAGAGAAACCCTGTCTCAAAATAGATTGATAAATAAGATGGTATTATTCCTGAGCTGTTTTGTCTTATCTCAGATCACCTTGAGAGGAATTACAGTGGTATCTTCTAAGGCTGTAGCGTGGACAAATATATGGCAGTGTCTTCGGAAGGGAAAATAATCCCAGCTGTATTTACTATTGTGTGACCTCTGAGGTGTCAGACACCAGGAATAAGGTCCAAGCAACCTTAGGACTGCTTTCTGAAAAAAGGAACCTATGTGCTGTTCTGTCAGCTGGAAACCTAGGAAGGAACAAAAGGATGTTTTCTTCTAGGAAATCCTGATGTGTCCTCCTTTGTGTCCTCATCTCCAAGGAGTAAGGCATGGCAGGCTAGAAAGAGACGTGCTGAGAGGGAAGAGTAATATGGGGTACAGATAGGATGATACGACCAGGGCCCGGGGAACATGACTCAGAGCACCTAGCATGTTTGAGGCCCTGCACTCATCCCCAGCCCTGAAAAATAAGGGCAGGTTTGTTCCCTGAAGTAACAATTGAGGCTACCCTATGCCAAAGATTTATAAAGGAAATGGGTTGTTTTTTGTTGGATTTTTGTATTTATTTACTGGGGGGTGGGCATGTCCATGTTCCATGGCTCAATGTGTGAAGGTCAAAGAACAACTTGCAGAAGTTCTCTCCTTTCACCTGGGGATGGAACTCAAGTTCTCGGGCGTGGTGGCAAGTGGCTTTACCCACTGAGCCATCTTGCTAGCCCCCGTGTTTTATGTATAATTGGGATTTGTGTGACAGGGTCTTGCTATTGCAGTATAGCTTTGGTTAGCCTTGTACCCACTTGTTGCCCAAGGTGGCCTCAGATTTTATTTATAGTAGTATCCCATGTGTCCCCCCTACCTCGTCTTTCTTCCTGAGATTACAGGCATGAGCCACCACCATTCCTGGTTTATAGAGAATAGTTTGAGAGTATCCTAGAATATGATATAGACTGTGTGTGTGTGTGTGTGTGTGTGTGTGTGTGTGTGTGTGATTATTAAGGGTTGTCATTTAGGAAAAATAGGTTTTAAGGGTGCCCCTTACTTTTAAAAAGGTTTTATTACCTTTTATTTTGTGTGAGGTGCATGCACGTGCATGCATGCCAGGGCACACGTGAGGATCAGACCATAACTTGCAGTTGGTTCTCTTCTATGATGTGGGTCCCAGGGATGAAACTCAGATTGTCAAGCATGGTCTCAAGTACTCTTACCTGCTAAGTCATCTCACTATCACCCCCAACACACACACACACACACACACACACACACACACACACACACACACACACCTTATTTTTTGAGAATGTAAGGAAGAGTCCTTCCCATGGACTTTCAGTTAGGTTTGTAGTCCATGGGGAGTGGTCAGGGCCTTTTAGCAGATGGCTGCTCAGTTTATCATATGGCTTTGGTAAAGTCACCATACTTTAGAACCTGTCCCTCAGCCTCTTTGGTGGGGGCAGATTCCTAGAGTAATTTCAAATTCTTAAGGGTTAAGTGCCTGGAAACTTAACAGATAAGGGAAGTGCTGTTTTACTAACTGGCAGATAGAGTAGTATTCATGCTGGCAAAGATGTGTTGTTGTAACTCAGTGGTATTCACTTTATCTAGTATGTGTGAGGCTTTGAGGTCAATCTGTAGTGAGACCAGAAAAAGAAAAAAAATAAAGTCATGTTGTAGCCAAGTGTGGTGGTACACAACTGTAAATCCCAGCATTTGAGAGTCTGAGGTAGAAGGATCATGAATTGGAGGCCAATCTGGGCAATATAGCAAGACCTTGTCCCCCCCAAAAAGGAGGGGAAAGTTACATTGTTTCTCTATAGGAGATCTATAGGAGAGTTGCCAAATTACTAGAGAATTTTTTTGTGTGGGGGGGATGGGGGTGGGGTTTGGTTTTTAGAGACAGGGTTTCTCTGTGTAGTCTTGGTTGTCCTGGAACTCACTCTGTAGATCAGGCTGTCTAGAGAAGTTTTGATAAACAGACCAAGATGCTAGGTGTTAGTTATATAACTTAAATATTTAATACCACCCTGCCTGGATGTGGGAGTCAGACTGTCCTAATGTCTTAGTGAAGGTTTCTATTACTATGATAAAACACCATGACCAAAAAACAACTTGAGGAGGAAAGGATTTATTTACCTTACGCTTCCATGTCACAGCCTGTCGTGGAAAGTCAGGATAGGAATTCAAGGCAGGAACCTGGCTGTCAGGAATTGAAGCAGAAGCCAGAAGCTTACCGGCTTTAAAAAAAAAAAAAAAAAAAAAAAAAAAAGTGTGCTCACACAACCTGTTTTCTTATGCCATCCAGTACTACTTGCCCAAGAGTGACACCACTCACAGTGAGCTGGGCGCCCTCCCCCATCAATCAAGATAACATACCACAAGCTTGCCTATAGATCAGTCTGATGGGGGCATCTTCTCAATTGAAGTTTTCTTTTCTTAGATTTTAACTGGTACCAAATTGACCAAAAGCAACCAACAAACCCTAACCATGTGGTGTGCACAAATGTGGGTTAAAGGTGCCACCAGACTCAGGAAGCAGGGGCAGGCGGATCTCTGTGAGTTCAAGGCCAGCCTGGTCTACAAATGGAGTGCCAGGACAGCCAGTGCTGCTATACAGAGAAACCCTGCCTCAAAAACAAAAACAAAACAAAATGAGGGGCGGGGCTAACCAGGACACTTGGATTCAAGTCTTGTGTTGACTTTTTAAAAACCATTCATTTCTGGGGAGAGGCACATGTGTGCCATGGATATCAGAGGACAACTTGGAGGAGTTAGTTCTTTTAGTTGGGTTCTGAGGATTGAACTCAGGTCATCAGACTTGGTGGCAAGAGCCTTTTTATCTTGGGGGCCCTTGTGTTGATTTCTTAGTGGCTGTGTCATCTCAGGTGAGTGAGTAGCAGCTCATCTATAGATTTCGTCTCTATAAGATTGATTGACATAGTGATAACAGTCTTGAAAAGTAAAGCTTCTGATATAAGTACCAATTATCACCCAGTAAATGTACTTGCCATGCTTTCTGATCTTTTAGTCCCAACCCTCCCTTCCAAACAGCTCCCTCTTTCTAGAGTCGTCAGTAGAATCAGCCACATTTCTAAGTAGGTTTTTCTTGGCCTAGAGTCATTCCTTCTGGGAAAGACATACTTTCTGCAAGAATTCTCAGAGATTATTTGGTTTTGTTTTTTGAGACAGGGTCTCTCTGTAGACCAAACAGGCTGGCCATGAACCAGAGACCTGTCCACCGAGATTCTGTTTCTAAGATCCTCCCTGGCTTCCTTTTTGTTCCGTGTATGGCTTGAAGGAATTGTGAACATTTTATTTCATTTATATAAACTCTTTACACCAGAAAATCAACAAGTGAAAGGGCAGTATGTTAACAGGAGACAAGAGTCTTTACTTTGGTGTAGGTCCTAAGGGTATACATGAATCCTTCTGTCGTCTTTGTACCTATTGAGAACATGTATGAGATACCACATGGTCCATCCAGTTCACCAGATATTATCTCATACTTATTCCTCTCCTCTTTCCCTCCCTCCCTCCCCCCACCTCCTTTTTTTGAATTGAACCAGGGCCTGTGCACACTAGGATGCTAAAGTCACACGGTACCTCTGAGCTACACCCCCAGCTCCAGTTAAGCAAATCTTTTTTGAGTATCTGCACCCTTGCGGCTCCCTATTTTGAGCACTGGATTCAAGAACTGCTTCCTGCCTTTGAACTTAAAAGTTTAAGTGTAAAAAATGCAACAACTGGGCCTGGAGAGCTGGCTTAGCAATTAGGAACACCTGCTGCTCATGCAAGGAACCTGGGTTGGCTCCCAGCACCCACATGGCAGGTCACAACTGTAGCTCCAGTGCCAGGGGATCTGACACCCTTTCCTGGCCTATGAGGGCATCAGGAATGCATGTAGTGGCCATACATACATGTAGGCAAATACTCAAAAACCAAAAATCTTTAGCAAGGCAAGAATGGATTCACCGAAAAAAGAGCGTAAAGAAAAGAATCATCTCGCCGGGCGGTGGTGGCGCACGCCTTTAATCCCAGCACTCGGGAGGCAGAACCAGGCGGATCTCTGAGAGTTCGAGGCCAGCCTGGTCTACAAAGTGAGTTCCAGGAAAGGCGCAAAGCTACACAGAGAAACCCTATCTCGAAAACCAAAAAAACAAAACAAAAACAAGAAAAGAATCATCTCTAGTAGTGTCTCACTTCAGCTGTATCTAAGTGCTGCCAAAGTATTACTAGGTGAGACGAAGGCATGCAAGGTAAAGAACATAAAGTATGTAAGCGTGTTTGAGGACAGTGGGTCGGCCCATGCCACTGGGCTAGAAGGAAATACGATGCTGAACCTATAAAACACTAGGAAAGTTTTCAGTGTCTATCCAAATCAACTGCCAAACCAACTACTTCTTATATTTTATAGACTTCCACACATCTCCTGCCCAGACCCCAAGAATTTTTCCTTATCAATGTCTTCTTTCTTCAAACCCCTGCAAAAACTGTATTTGTTTTATTATCTCCCAGTTCAAATGGTTGTAATTAGTCTTATCAATAAAAACCTGGAGTCAGATCTTAATGTGAAAGCTGAAAAGATCAGAGAAGCAGAGCAGCAGCTACTAGAGATTCTTACCTCCATGAATCCTCAGGCTGAATGAGGGGGCCCGAGATCCTATCTCCACCCACCTCATATTCCTGTCTCCACCTCCTGAGTGCTGGGATTAAAGGTGTGAGTCTCCCAAGTGCAGGGATTAAAGATGTGTAGCACCACCACCTGGCTTCTATGGTTAACTAGTGGCTACCTCCACCCTCTGATCTCCAGGCAAGCTTTATTTGTCAGAACACAAACAAAATACCATACAACAGTTGCCCTTTCAAGTACCTACATCCCATGCTTGGGAAGTAGGTTAATTCTAGGTTTTGCTCTTTGCATTTTCCAGGCATCGATCGATTAGCTTTCTGTAATGCATCGTATCCTTTGTGACTGCCTTTCCAATGTGTTGGGATTACAGGTGTACCTCACCATGCCGAACCTAGTTTTATCTTAAATTCGGGAAATGAGCCAGGTAGAGTGGTGCACACCTGTAATCCCAGCACTCAGGAGCTCAGGCAGAATTGTGGGTTTAAGACCAATTTGGCCAATATAGCGAGTTCTAGGACAGCTGGGGATCTTGTTTCAAAAGAAACAGAAAAGAAAAAAGAAAAAGTTACTCATTCAAAACCATAATGAGCCGGGCGGTGGTGGCGCACACCTTTAATCCCAGCACTCGGGAGGCAGAGCCAGGTGGATCTCTGAGTTCGAGGATCTCTGTGAGCCTGGTCTACAGAGTGAGTTCCAGGAAAGACACAAAGCTACACAGAGAAACCCTGTCTCGAAAAACCAAATCAAAACAAAACAAAAAGACCCATAATGAGACTCATGTCTTTCAGCCACGCTTTTCTCTCTGTTCATGTTCTCTTGTTGGCTGCTTGGGGTTCCTCACTCCCTCCCTTAGACCTCAGATCACATTTCCTTCGTCATTTTTTTTTTTTTTTTTTGAGACAGTTTCTCTGTGTAATACAGCCCTGGCTGTCCTTTGTAGACCAGGCTGGGCTTGAACTCCCAGAGATCTGCCTGCCTCTGTCTCCTGAATTTCAGAGATTAAAGGCCTGCACCACCACCACCCGGCTTTCATAATTTTTTTTTCTTATTTCTTTCCACTTTCTATAATGGGATTGAACCTATGGCCTTGGGCATACTAGGCAGATGCTTTACCACTGAGCTATATCCTTAGCTCTTTTTTGCCACCCCTCCCTTTTTTTTTTTTTTTTTTTTTTTTTTTTGAGACAGGGTTTCTCGGTGTAGCTTTGTGCCTTTCCTGGAACTCACTTGGTAGCCCAGGCTGGCCTCGAACTCACAGAGATCCGCCTGGCTCTGCCTCCCGAGTGCTGGGATTAAAGGCGTGCACCACCACCGCCCGGCCCACCCCCTTTTTTTTAAGGCACGATTTTACTAAGTTGCTGGCCTTAAATTAATTGTATGACCTAGGCTTCCCTTAAACGTTTCAGGCTCTGGAGTAACTAAGATTCTAAGCCTCTGTCACCAGGCCCAATTTCAGACAACTTCCTGCCCGCTCTCCTTCCTTTCCTCTCCTGCCCTTCCCTTTCCACTTACCCTCCCTTCCTTGCCTTGCTATGTTAACCCACCTGATTTTGAAATTCTAGGCTCAACTCATCCCCTTACCTCAGCCTTCCGAGTACTAGAATTACAGGTGTGTACCACAGCACCTAGCTCAACGTTTCTGCTTCTATGGTAGTCCTCTGGAGATGATGCTATAGCTCCAAGGCTACCTAGGAAGGAGAAGGGAGATGATGTCTCTGCCAGGAATTAAGCACAGGACCTTATGCAGGTTAAGCATGTGCTCTTTCACTGAACACTGAGCTCTCATTTCCTTAATTCCACATGATTTGTTTGGGAGGGACAAAAGGATTTCTGACCCCAAGACAAGCTGGCTATTACTGCTTCAACTCAAGGAAGGGCTGTAGTCAAACTCATCAGACTTGAGCAGAAAGCACCTTTAACCTCTGAGCCATCTCAAAAGGGCTTTAATGATGGAAATTTCAGGCAACTTTGGCAGACAGATAGCAGAGGTATTTGGAGCTATGATTTTTAGTCTGTAAGTACGTCCTGAGTAACTGAACCTAGCTTTATGCTCTAGACAGGTAGTGCTGGGGGGAGACTCGTTTTTTGCCCTTTGGGGGGGCCTGCCACCCAGCTCCCAAATTACACACGGAGGCTTATTCTTACTTATAAATGCCTGGCCTTAGCTTGACTTGTTTCTTGCCAGCTTTCCTTAATTTATCACATCTATCCTTTGCCTCTGGGCTTTTCCTTTTCTCTTCGGTAAATCTTACTCTGTTTCTTGCTGTGTAGCTGGGTGGCCCCTGGAGTCCTCCTCCTTCTCTGGCTACTTCTTCCTCTTTTTTTCCTCCTAGATTTCTGCTCTATATATTCTCTCTGCCTGTCAGCCCAGCCTATTTCTCTCTCCTGCCTTGCCATTGGCCGTTCAGTTCTTTATTAGACCATCAGGTGTTTTACACGGGCACAATAACACAGCTTCACAGAGTTAAACAAATGCAGCATAAACAAAAGTAACACACCTTAAAATAATATTCTGCTACAGGAAACAAGTGATACTCCTAAGGGATGTGCTGAATTTTTTTTTTGTTGTTGTTGTTTTTCGAGACAGGGTTTCTCTGTGTAGCTTTGGCACCTTTCCTGGAACTCACTCTGTAGCCCAGGCTGGCCTCAAACTCAGAGATCTGCCTGCCTCTGCCTCCCCAGTGCTGGGATTAAAGGCTTGCGCCACCACCGTCGGGCAATGTGCTGAATTTTAAGACTTCTTGTACACTAAACATGGTACTTTCATCCTCAAAATGTTTAGAAGTTGCATTTGAGATAGAGTAAGACTTAAGTTGGGAAACTGGATATAGGGAGCCCAGAGGTAACAGAGTGCAGAGATACACATCCAAAGGCATTTCTGTTATTGTTGTGTTTAGAGACAGGATCCCACATTGTAGCCTAGCCTGGCCTGGAACTCAAAAAAATCCTTCTGTCTCAGCTCTCAAGTGCTAGGCTTAGAGGTATGAGCTACCCCTCCTGGCCTTATAAGACATTTCTTTAAAAGAATATATATATATATGAACCACATAGTGTGGAGACTACCAATAAAGTATTGTGTGATACACACACACACACACACACACACACACACACACACACACACACACAAATATATACTCATTTATATATGTGCCTGTGTCTGTGCTTGAGAGTGTGGAAATCAGAGGGTAATTTACAGGAGCAGGTTCTTTCCTCCTACCATGTGAATTACAGGGATCCAATTCATATTGCCAGGCTTGTGCAGCACATGCTTTTACCCACTGAATCTTCTCAAGAGCCCTAAAAGACATTTCTTGATCACTTTTTATGTATCTGGCTTTGGGTACTAGAGGTAAAGGGGATATATCTAGCTGGGCATGGTAGTGTATACTTTATAGTTCCAACATTCAGTAAGTGGAAGCAGGAAGATTGCAGGTTCAAGACCAGCTTGGGCTATATAATGAAACCTTGTCTAAAACAAACAAACAAAAACAAGGAAATGCAGGCTGATCAAATAGTAATTGCCAGGCTCCATGGCAGACTCATAATCTTCAGGGAAGTTCTCAGATGGCTCTGAAAACTGGATAAATTGGAAAGACATAATCTGATTCCATTTATGAAAAATAGACAGGATAAGCAAATCTATAGGGCAAAATAGATTTCTAGTTGTCTAGGCCTAGGTGTGTGGGGGAGAATGCAGGAGCCCTGGGAAAGACAACTGAAAGGGAGTAACGTTCCTTATGGGTAGGTAAAAATATTCTAAAACTGTAGTCCTTGGTATAAAACTCTGAATATACCCAAAGCCGTTAGGTTAATAGAGCATTAGATGCTTTATCACAGTACTGGGGGAGAACCGCATCATGCCGGTGTTAGGCAAACACTACCACTGAGCTGCATTCCAAGTTTGCCTGCTTTTTAACTTTGTTCTGACCCTGGTCCTCCTGAGCAGCCCCAGGTGGCCTCCTTGAGCTCACTCTACAGCCCATGCAGTCTGAACCTGTGTGTGGGGGGGTGTTAGACGCTTACACCATCAGGCCTGATTTGAACTGTATGCTTTGTTGTTTAATTTTTAAAAATTGATGTTTTGTCTTGTTTGAGACAGGGTCTCACTATGTAACTGGCTATCCTAGAACTCACTGTGTAGAACAGACTGTCCTTGAACTCATAGAAATCTGCCTGCTTCTGCCTCCTGAGTGCTAGAATTAAAGGTGTGTGTCACCATACCCAGTTTAGAAAGAAAGAAAGAAAGAAAGAAAGAAAGAAAGAAAGAAAGAAAGAAAGAAAGAAAGAAAGAAAGAAGCCAAAACTTTGTTTTGTTTTGTTTTGTGAAAGAACTTCAAGTAGTCTAGGTTGGCCTCAAATTTATTACGTAGCTGAGAATGACCTTAAACTCCTGATCCTCCTGCCTTAGCCTCCCAAGTGCTGGGATTACAGGCTTGCACCACCATGTCCAGCAAATTGTACATTTAAGAGGTTGAACCACATAGTGTGGAGACTACCAATAAAGTATTGTTTAAAGGGGTGGTGCTGGGCAGTGGTGGCGCACGCCTTTAATCCTAGAACTTGAGAGGCAGAGGCAGGTGGATCTCTGAGTTCAAGACCGGCCAGGGTTGCAGAGAGAGACCCTGTCTCAAAAACAAGACTAAAAGAACTTACAAAGCTGGAAAGGACCCATTAGACTCCTGTGGGTCATCCTCAGACTTTTGTGGTGCCAGTTGCTTAGTAGAATCATCAGGGCACTTAGGCATACACCAGAGCAACTGCAGTTGCATGTGATTAATGCATTAGAATGGTAATATAGGCCAGCTAGGCCTCAAAATCACTGTGTTGCCCAGGCTGGCTTTGAATTCACAGCATTTCGAGACAGGGTTTCTCTGTGTAGTTTTGGTGCCTGTCCTGGATCTTGCTCTGTAGACCAGGCTAGCCTCGAACTCACAGAGATCTGCCTGGCTCTGCCTCCCGAGTGTCGGGATTAAAGGCGTGTGCCGCCACTGCCCGGCTGCAATCTTATTACGAGAATTTGTCACTCTACAATAATGAGGTACAACTCTTTTTTCTTTTTCTTTTTCCTTCTTTAGAGAGAGGAGACAGAGAAGAGAGGAGAGAGAGAGAGGAGAGAAAGAGAGGAGAGGTACAATTCTTAAAGAACTATGTAATGTCTAAGTTGAAAGTTTTTAGGGGGTTGGCTTGAGCAAGGCAATGTAGAGGTGAAAATAATGGACCACAGAAGGAGAGGTGCCAGGCTCAGGTGTAGGCAAGCCCTGCAGATAGCTCAGTAAAGCTCTAGGGCAGAGGGGGCAGTTACAGTAGAAATGAGAATCCAGACTGGACTAGACGCAAAGGGTTTTGAGAGCGAGGTTAAGTAGGCTGGGGTTTTCTGTAAAGGGAAGAATGCCTGTAGAGTCTTAGAAACTATTCTAAAGCATGGAGAATAAAGCATCCAAAGGATCCTCATGGAGAGTAAGTCCAAGAGGGACAAAGAGGAGGCTTTGAGTTGTTGAGTTTGAAATGCTTTGGATGTTCAAAAGGAAGTATCCAGTCTGGAGTTGGATTCACAAAGGTCTAGAAATAAAATAAAAACAGAATGACTGACATTAGCCTCAGAATGTAGATGCAAGCCATGCATTTAAAGAGAGTAGAACTCTGTGGAGTGCTGTTTAAGGGGTGCCTGAGGAGGAGGAGGAGGAAGAGGTAGAGGAGTTAGCTAAGAACATAGATAGTTGTTAGCTGTCGCAAAGCAGCTGCTTATTCAGCTGACCTAAGTCAACATTTACTGTATGTCCATGTGCCTGGGATGTGTATCATGAATTAAGAGGCAACTGGGCCTTGAATTTTAGCATCAACTTTAGACTGATGGCTGTCACTGCAGGCCATTGACAACCATATTTTCTAAATGATACATTGTGCTTCCTTAACTTTAAAGGAGGAACTGGAGTCTTTCCAACCTCACCTTCTCATGTTATCCAGGTCCAGAACAGCCTAGCCTGGCATCCAATAACCTTTTTTTTTTTTTTAACCTTTTGAGACAGGGTTTCTCTGTATAACTGCCCTGGCTGTCCTGGAACTCACCCAGTAGACCAGGCTGGCTTCAAATTCATAGAAATCCGCCTGCCTCTGCCTCCTGAGTACTGGGATTAAAAGTGTGCGCCACCACCACCTGTTTTTTTTTTTTTTTTTTTTTGTATCTGTTTTTTATTTGTTTTTGTTTTTTAAGATTTATTTATGTATATGAGGTTTTGCTTGCATGTATGTATGTACCTATAGATGGTTATGAACCACTATGTGGATGCTGGGACCTGAACCCAGGTCCTCTGCAAGAACACTAAGTGTTCTTAACTGCTGAGCTGTCCCTCCAGCCACGCCAAGAGCCTTCTAACCTTGGGGATGCGTGGCCTGAATAGTACACTTCTTTCTGAGGGGATGGTGGGAAAGCAGAGAACATCTCATGTGCTGGTATCCAGCAAATTGTACCCACATACCAGGCTCAGAATCGTACAAGGAAGTTACCCCCCCCCGCTCTGTGGGGGAGACAAAGAAGCAGTCCTCTTCCCATGTGCCAGCCCATCTGCTTCTTTGCCTTCATAAACATGATTTTTCTTTTTGGTTCACTACAGCTTTGGATACATGAGAAAGAAGAGTGAGAGACAAGAAGAAAAGGTAAGGTTGGAAGAGGGCCAGAGGAAAGAGGGATGGAAGGAAACTCCTGCAGCCACCAACACAATAAACTGTATCCTGAACCACCTCAGCCTGGCTCCTTTTTTGCAGCATGCACCTGTCAATTTCCTCTGTGCAGAGTTCTGAAGATGATGAGCAAGACATGGCTGTGACCTGGGTGGTCTTAAATGATGAGACCCATCAGCATGTTATAGGCCTTGGAAGCCCATTTCCACTTGCCCCCTCTGGGCACACACCTTCCTTGCCCTGATAGCTGTGACTCTTGATAATATCACCCATCTCCCCCCAACCTGGGGCAGCAGGCTCCCAACAGTCCTGAATCTGAGCCGGAAGAACAAATGTTTCCCCCGCCTGCAGGAGGCAGGGTAGGAAGTAAGAGTTCTGAGGCAGCTGTCCCCTAAGTACGCCTCCCACCATCCGACAGACCAAGATCCAGCCTGACCTCAGGTTGTGAATTGAGAGGTCAAGTGGTTGTCCTGTGCTTGATCCATGCTGCTTCGAGCCCAGAAGACTTGAGGGGCAAAGGGCTGAGGGGCCTTCCCTGGCCTTGAGTTTTCACTTAGCTGTGCCCCCTGTGCTCTGACTCTAGTTCCTATCCATCCTGTCCTCACCCTGTCTCAGCTAGGACAGAAGCCTAGGACCCTCCTTGTAGAAGACAGAGGGGTCTTGTTCCTTCTGTTTTGGAGGACGGGGATATTCAGTGATGGTCAGAATTGAATGATGACATGCTCCCATCCTGTATTCCTTGCCAGGCACTGTCCTGTGGTTTGTGCTGTGAAGTGGTGGTCACCGTCTTCACTTTCCTAAAGCCTGCTCAGCCAAGGTTTGACTCCACTGTTCCCCACCACTCTGAACAGTCCTGCCCTACCAGTGGGCCTTTTCTGTGGCTTCAGGCCTGCAGATGCTGCTGGTGGTTCTGGGACTTGCCTCCAAACTATGACCAGCTATAGGCAGTGGTGTGGTCTGTCACCTGATTGTTTTGTCTACTCCATTTTACCCCAGCTGACCAACCAAAAAGCTGAACTGCCCTCCATCCTGCCCGGCCATGCCAGTGTGTGAGGGCTGTCTGCCCGCCCTCCCCCTGCCCCCACCAGACTATAGTGAACTGCCAGCATCCACTCACAGGTGTTTCCTGTTGCCGTTTCTTTTGTTCAGCCTGACCTCCCCAGCAGGTGGTGATGGCCCAGCCAAAAACCTCTTCATAGGCAGTTCTGAAACACTGGGGTAAAGCTCCCCCGGGATCTGGGTCACCCCCCACCACATCTGGGCAAACTGTTGACACCTAATTGGCTCTTCTTGAGTGCTCCCCATCTCCCCGCGACAGCTTTGTGCACACAGTGTCTGTCACACTAGTGTGCCCTCTCACCACAGGTATTGGGATAGCAGAGTGCGCTCAAGCTGGGGAGACCTTATGCACGTCCAGTCTCTCCAGACAATGGAAATTCTGACAGGAGGATGGAGGGTTCATCTCTCTAGCCATGGGTGTGGAAATCTCTCGGGACCTTCTTAGAAAAGGCCTGCCATCCCGAAATCCCACCCCACCCTCCAGTCCCTCCCAAAGGTCTCCTAACTTAGGTTAGCCAACTCCTGTGTTGGAGGCAGGGAAGCCGTCTCTGGGGAGTCCTACTTCCTCAACACAGGTCTGCGGGCTGTTGGGGGCCACAGAGTTCACAGGCTTGTTATTGCAGGGAAGGAGGGGCCTCAGGGAGGGAAGGACCTTGCTGTCTTGGTTCATGGACAGCCATCCGGGTCTCCTGTCTCCCAGGCCCCAGCTCCTCCCCTAAGCAAGGGTTCCCACCTCCCCACACAAGTCGCTTCTTGAGCTCCTGGTAGGAAGCTGCCTAGTCAGAGGGGCACAGACAGAAGCCTGCCACCTACGGATGCCGTTCTGCTGCCCCCTGGTGGCGACAGCTCAGGCACCCCGTGCCAGCTTCTTTGGCTTTCTCTTTGCCTGCCAGCCACAGCCAGTCTGGAATAAGCACAGTTCGGGCCTTCTCTGGGCCAGCTGCTTAGATCCACTCAGGGGCTGGAGTTCCCAGCTGGCTGCAGGCTCAGCCGTTCAGCAGCGCTCTCTTCCCTTCTCTGTCTCTTCTCCAAGCACAACCCTGGACTCTGGGCTTCCTTCCACCCGGATTTCCAGGGCAAATGCCCACGATGTTGTCACAGCTGGAGTGTGGGCACAGCAGTGCCAGGAAGAGCACACCAGAAGGTGTCGGAGCAGAGGTTCAGGAGTGCAGCAAGCCATGTAGGAAACGCATTTTGCTTTTTTATTTTCTGTAAAACTCTGTAAATAAAATACAAAACCAAGGGATGTGGTGAGGCAGAGTAAGATATGGCCAGGCCCCTGACACTATTTGTGGCAAAGGATATGCAGAACCAAGGCTGGGAGGCACTTCATTTCAGGCACTCTACCAACCCCAGGGGTAACAGAAGAATATATTAGATTTTCATTGATAGGAATTTGTGGAGAGAGGTGTCTGGAACCAGCCCTCACCCTCCCTGCCAGTGCCTGGTGAGCCCTGAAAATGGGGGAAGGAACACTGGGAGCCGGTGACTGGAGAGTTCAGAATGCTGTACTGGCCATGCTGCTGGGCCCAAAGATTCGAGGCAGAGCATCCAGGGACTCCTCTAGCCGTCGGTGAGCGGACTGTCCTTCCTCCCCTATAATGTGTGAGGATAAGGTCAAGAGTGGCCCTGGCCTCGTCCAGGCCTTCTCACGCCTGGCATTACCTCACCCTACTCCCAGTAGCCAAGCTGTGTCCCCAAATCCCCTTAACTCACGTCTCCCACTTCCCAGCCTTACCACACTGCTGGAGGCTCTGCCGGGCGGCTTCCCTCACAGCTTCTGTGTCTGTTTGGCACAGGTACACCAGGGGTTCAATGCCCTCAGGAGCCTATGGGGACAAAACACGGAGGCAGGGTCAGTGTCACAAGTAGGAACAGCCCTGCAGCGGAAGCGGCGGGTAGGTAGGTGGGCAGGGATCACCTTGATACAGCCCAAAGCCAGGCATCCAGCCACTCGAGTCTGCACATCCTCGTCCTCAAGTTGGTCCAGGAAGCACAAAAGAGCCTGGGCGAGGTGAGAGGGCAGAATCAGACACTGGGAGCCCTCAGCCCTCACCTTATCCACAAGAAAACCCTGCCAAACTCACCCTTTCCCGGAAGACAGGACCGAGCGAGAGGCTCCGAAGCTGGGTGCTGACAGCGGCCATGACTTTGTTGTTGCCGTGGACCAGCAGGGAGCTAAGAGCCCGAAGCCCATCCCTTCGCAGGCGCCCTTCAGGTGCTAGCCTCAGGGCCTTCAGCACAACAGCCTGGTCATCAGAGTTCAAATTCTGGACCAGTAACACTGGAAGAAGTGGGGTGGAGGGGCACGACAAGTTGGCAAAGCTCTTGGGGTGAGAGGCTTTGCCCTCATCTCATCATTCACACCCTCAGGACCACCCACGGGGTCAGCATTCTGTGGCCAGGGCCACCGCCTCACCCTCCTCTGCAGTCTCTGTCACATAGGCATCCATGGAGGGGCTGTCCAAGGCTTCGACATAACTCCAGAACTGGAAGATGGTGAACTGCTCCCCGGGGCCTGGTTGGGGCCTCCTCGGCAGCTTCCGTCCCAGGGCATCTTCCAGGAACTTCACACACACTGCAGGAGACAGTACCACAGCCCTGAGTTGAGACAGACCCAATCCTCTAAGGGGGAAGAGAATGTCCCCGTTCTAGCTCAGGCCCAGGGACTCCTTGTCCACACTCCCCTCTGAGGACAAGCACTCGCTAGTTCTCTTCAGTGTTCAACTTGCCAGTCAGTATGGGGTGACAGGGCCTTCCCCAAGGGAGCTAAGGAAGGAAGAGGGGTAGGTAGGCAGCCCACTCACCAGCCTCGGCTAAGCCCGGCTGGCGCAGGGAAAGACGGGCACCATACTGGCCGCAGAAAGCCAGGAGCACCTGCTCCACGGGGCAAATGAAGGGGCTGAGGCCCTCTGTACACTGGTCCCAAAAGGTCAGGAAGCCGGACCGGGAGGCAGAGAACTGCACCACTGTGAGGAGTGAGGAAGAGCATCAGCAACGGAGCAGCTCAGGCAGGAGGGGCAGGCATGTAAATGGGAGTAGGTTAGGCATGAACTCCACTGGAGGACATCACAGCCCAAGCCCAGGAGGCCTTTACCTTCCTGGGCAGAAGTGACAGAGTTCCCCCACAGCTTGCTGCGCTCACACACTTCCTCAAGCACGCGGGCTTCCCTCAGCAGCCGCTCTAGGGCCCATGCCTCCTGGCAGCGTAGGGGCCCAAATGTGCCCAGTTTCTAGAGGACAGGGGTTGCCAAGTAAGTTAGACCTCATGGTAAGGGTGGCGGGGGATGGGTCAGGGGAGTACAGGTCCCAGCATGCATTGGGAGAGGCTGAAATAGGAAGGGTATAGGAGGTATTATATTCAGTAGAAGCCAAATGCCAGGACCCTGGGGCATTGGTGTGTGGAACTGAGAGGTTTAGAGGGGAGGTTTGGAATGCAGGGATCCCTGGGGCAAGGGGTGGGGGTATTATCCCCTCACCAGCAGGAGGCGGCTGCAGTGATACAGGTGCTGGACCAAGGTAGCATCCAGGGCTGGACACCCTGTGCTTAGGGACTGGGCATTTGATGAGTCTAATCTGTCCTCTGCCACAGCCTCTGGGCTGCTTGTGGGCCTGAGAAGAAAATGGAATCAAACACCCCAACAACACACATCACCTCTGGTCACCAGAGATTATTTTTATTAAGCTCCTCCCACCCAGAATGGCAGAACAACGTGCAGACACAGACAGCAGGTAAGTTCACAGAGGACTTCCAGGAGGATGAGGCTGTAACCAGCAATGAGTAGCATGGGTCTTTATAGTCAACCTTTTGCAACCCTTGCTAAGACCAAAGGGGCTGCCGGGCCCGAGATGGGCGCCAGTAGCATTGCAGGCGGGATGGTCTATAAGATGCGGGCGGCAAGGGACGCAGGGCTTGGGACTGGAACCTAGGAAGTCGTGAAGGAAGGAGGGACCGGGTGCGACTCTCAAATTCGGAAACGGTAAAGTCTGCTCCAGGAATGAGAGCTGAGAGGCCGGGGTCTCCGGGAGAGTCGGGGTCGTGATGGAGGGGGCTGATACCGAGGGACACGGGGTACATGGGGAGGCACTGAAAGAGCTCCTTCACGGGTTGAGTCCAAGATGAGGTCAAGGGAAAGAAGAGAGGCAGGAGGCTCACAAGCTGATGGGGACTTGCAGGGGAGGCAGACATTGCAGAGATGAGCAGGGTGGCCAGAAACACTGGGATGGATGGAGTTGGTGACGTGGGCATCAAAGACACATGAGGTATACAAGGAAAACACACAACTGCACTTGCGCCACAACGCCCATCCTCACGTATTCCACCCGGCCCCACCTCGCCAGTTTCCATCTTGCCTTTCCTCCAGCCAGCCTGCTCCTCCTCTGCCTTACATTGCTTCACCCCCTCCCCTTCATCTCTCCCTGCCCAACTGGTTCCCAGTCTTGCCTTGCCTGGCCCCCTTACCTGGCCCCAGGACCATCATTGTCTTCCTCTTCATCGTCATTGAGGAAACTGAAGCTCTCCAGGGCATGTTCCACAGTGATGCTAAGACTGGAGGCCCGGCTCCTAGTCAGGCCTTGTCTCTGCTGATGGTACAGGGGGTCAGAGCTACTGCCGCTGGCTGGCAGCCCTCCCTGTGCTACCTCAGCCTGGCCTGGCCCAGCCTCCTTACCATGAGCAGACTCTCCAGTCGGGTCACCTCCTGCTCCAGGCCCTGCAGCTCAGGGAACTGACCACGATAGTCATCCAGGGCAGCCATTAGGGTCCCCAGGGCCTCTTCAAGCCTTTTGTCTCCAGCGCCTCCAGCTGCGTCGGGGACTGGGGCTTGAGCAGCTGTGGCCAGGCTAGGTTCCGAATGTTGGGGTGCAGGGACTATGGATGAGGGAGAGGAACTCGGGCTCTTAAGGATTTGTTCTGGGGAGTTTGGGGCAGGGCTCGTGAGGGACTTTGGATCAGAACAAGCCAGACTCTGGTGAGAGGTGCAGGGCGCTGTGGGGTCTGTGTGAGTGGAGGGAGTGGAGGCTGGGTGACCGCAAGGCAGAGGTTCAGTGCCTGGGAGTAGGGGGTCTGCAGAGGAGCTAGAAATTGTAGCAAGGTCTGTAGAAGGGGCAGGGCTTCCGGTGGTAGAAATGGGGCTGGTAGTGGTTTGGACTGGGCCCACGGCGTTAGTGGTGTGACTTGTAGTGGTATGAGTTGTTGACACCCCAGTTTTTCCAGTAGGGCTGGAGGCACTGTGACTGGGGCTTGGAGTGACAGCGGTGGGACCTACAGTGGTGTGCGTGGGGCTTGGGGTCGTGTGCGTGGGGCTTGGAGTGCTGTGTGGAGGGCTCGCAGTAGTGTGGGTGAGGCTTATAGTGGTGTGCGTGAGACTTGGGGTAGCGTGAGTAGGGCTTGGGGTGGCCTGGACTGGGTCTGTAGCACTGGGGACAGAGCCTGTAGTGGTGAGGGTAGAGGGCATGGGTTTGTGGGTGGAATCCGTAGCGGTGGAGGTTAGGCTCGGAACACAGTTGCCAGGGCTTACAGCACTGTAGGTAGAGCTCGCGTGGGTGAGGCTTGGCAACTCAGAAGGGTCCGAGTCTGTGGCTCTGTGAACTAAGTCTAGCTGTGCAGATGACGCAGGGTCTATAAATGTGGGGGCAGGGCCAGCTGTACTTGGGGTGGGTCTTGTGGTGGAACGACCAGTGTCTAGACCAGGAGGAACACTACTGAGGTGCTCCACGTGGGTGGAATCTGGGTATGCAAGTGGACTGGGTCCTGGGGTTAGGCTTTCTGAGCCGACAGCTTCCACAGCCTCAGGCAGGGCAGCATCCACACTGGCCTCGCTGATGTGGCTGAGAGTCCGGCTGTAAGGGGTATGCCCATTGACCAGGGCTGGAGCCACCACGGGCTCTTCATCCACGGAACCGGAGGTGAGAGTCTCTGGCCTTCGGAAGGCAACTTGGATGGGCAGGGGCTCCGGCTGTTGCACCAAGGGCTTGGGAGTTGATGAATGTCGGGCAGTGCCTGAGAGCTGTGGGCTGGATGAGTCATCTGAAGATTCAGATGACAGGGACCACGCTGTCCCATTCTCTAGCTCCTCCTGCCGCCGTAACATGTTCTAAGAGAAAGAGACACTTCGGGGTTACACCAAAAAGACCCCGGGAGGTGGTAAGACCTGGGGCCTGGATTTTGACTCACATAGAAGGCTTGCTCCCGAAGTGAGGGTGTGTCTGGGGGGCTCTGGCTGTATGTGGAAAATCGCTTAGTGACAGTGGAAGCCTTGTTGACTGTAGAAGCAGCTGAGGGCTGGTCATCCTTGTCAAAGGGACTGGGAAGGGAAAAAGACATTAGCCATGCTCCTCAGTGCAGCCTTAGCCTGCCCGACGCCCTTCATTCCTACCAACCTCCATATGACTTCCAGGCTGAGCTTGATGGTGCCAAGGTCGTTGATGTCCACAGCCACAACCTGGGGCAGGGCGGCAAATAGGTCCTTGGTCTCACAGGAGACACTGCCCACAACTACATGGTTAGCCAGGCCCTTCAGTTCTGTCACCTGCAGCCAAGAGTGCACGGAGGGGTCACGTGAGTGAGGGGAGGGGCTGATGAGCTTCAGGGCATTCAGAAATCTGAGTGCGCATACAGGTTATAAGATAGTCACAGGGTCACCAGGCCATGCAGATTACAGGAGGAGAGTTCTAGGGATCACAGGGCCATGGAGGCAATATGGGAGCATGAGCATCATAGAAGTCCACGTTGCTAGCTAGGGTCATCGGAATTATCGGTTCACAGTCTCATGGGATTTCAAAGGAAAGCAAATATCCACAAGTTTGGAAGCTCAAAAGAAGGTCTCAGTATCAAAGTCATGAGGTATAGGAGTTACAAAGATTGTTTTCAAGGTCACACATGGTTATGGGGACCATAGAGGTCAAGGAGTCACATTTACAGGGCCATAGAGTTATAAGGGACCACAGGAATGAGAGAGCCTTAGGAGAAACGGTTACAAGGAATTCACAGGATAACAGGGTTCATAGGGACAAGCTGTCTTATGGATCTGGTCAGAAAAATCACCTTGATAGACAGGAATTCTGTGAGGAGAGGAAGAAAGACGGTTTCTTCACTGTCCCACACCTGCTTTCCACTGCTCTCTATTCGACCTCGTAGTTTCCAGCGCTGACGGCCGTACTTCATGCAGATCTGGAGAAACAGGCAGGATGAAGCAGCTTTTGGGATTGTGACCCTCCCATCCCGGCCTTCTCAAGTACAACCTCATACCTCATACTGATCGCCCACACACAGCCTGGCGAAGCCAGCTAGCCCTGGGCACAAAAAGGAGAAGATGAGCCATGCTGAGGGCCATAAGCATACCCACTCCCGCCTCTCTTCTGCCCCTACCACTCAGTACCTTTCATCCGGAGATGAAACTCGCCCAGCTGCGCCTCTAGCTCATTCTCCAGGAGACACATGCTCTGGGGAAGGAGGGGGAAGAATGTGAGGGAATGAAGAACCGGTCCTCTCTCACCAGCCCGCCCCTCCCTCGCGCCTCTGCCACAGCGGTCCTCAGCTCTCACCTCTGTGTACTCTCGATGCCCTCTAGTGGCCTCAGCCAGGCTATCCCGGGCCTCTCGACTCCCCGGGGACCCTGTGCTATAGGCGCGGACCATGTTGTAGGCACCGTCCCGGAGACGCCGCTGGACACAGTACGCTTCATACAGCTCATCGATCTGGGAAGGTGACGACAGGTGTCGCAGGAGGGGACTGAGACTCACCGCTGGTGCCCACAGGGGGCCTTCCCCCTCCCCCTATGATATCCAACCCCACATCCCACTCTGCATGCATGCTGTGCAAGTACCTTACTGGCATGGAACTCCAGTCGTCGAAGAAAACGTTCAATGGACTTGACTTGCTAAGGGAGAGTTGAGTCAGAAAGAACCTAAGTCCTAGGACTTTCCTCTCCCTATGAGCCAACCCCCTTCCAACACTATTCTATATACACTTACCTTGTCCAAGTCATACAGGAAGCCCTACAGAAGGAGATAAGAAGGGAATCTTAGAAAGCCTCAGAAGGACCCCAGGAGAGTACTTGCCCACCCAGCTATTCTTCAGGATTCAACGCAAACGTTTCCTCCTTCGAAACGGTCTTCTCAGGAAGAACCCTGGCCCTCTCCTGTGCCACCACGACATGATCTCTTGCTGTCATGGGCGAGGCCTGGACTCTCCTACTGGAAGCTTTTGTGATTAGGCACCCGGTCTCAAGCAGAACGTGCACTCAACAAGGTGGGAAAGAATCCTCTACCAACTCACCTCAGAACACAGCTCAATATTCAAACAAGGTCGCTGGGCCCAGCCCCTACACTATACAGGCAAGAGGCATTGGTCCAGGGCATCCCCTATCATTTACTCACTAGGCGGGAGTTCCTCTTGGACTCTTTGATCTGGCGCTGGAGCTTCTCCTGCTCCTGCTGATGCACTTCCAAGTAGGCCCTAGGGGAAAGGCAAGTGACGAGAGTCAACTTATCCAGCCTCAACCTGACAGCGTGCTGGCATAGGAAAAGGGTGCATGCATGGCTGGGGAAGACTTAAACTTGCAGCGAGAAACTTCGGTGGGAACAGAGCACAAGGAGGGCGTTGCTTACGTCAGTCCCCGCTTAAGGGCAGCGTACACCAGGTCCAGCCGCTCTGGCTGTGGCACCTTGGGGGCTGGGTGGGCTACGGAAAACATCCTCGATACTCGGGAGAGCACTAAGGGCTTCCGTGGGGGCCCTGGTGGGCTGAAGACCGTGAAGCTCCTGAAGAAGAGACTGCCTTTAGAAAGGGTCAGCAAGAATCCCCCAAACCCTCCTTACACACCCAGTCCCAACCCCATCTAACTCTCTCAACCCCATTACACCCTTGTCGCGTACCTGGGCCCGCGCTCGTGGCTGCCGAGGACGCCTGCGAAGGACTGGCTCCTACTGACCCGGGCGCTGAGCAGGCGGCGCTGCGGCCGCACCGACAGGGACATCATGGAATGAGTCCGCGCGGGGCTCCCTGGGGGTGGCGGGGGTGTGTGTCCAGCACTAATCGGGTCCCTGAAGAAGCCCCCTTCCCGTGGCCGGGTCCCAGGGCTGGAACAGGCCCTCCCTGGTCACCAAGAACAGCTGCCCCAATGGGCTCCAGCCTTGGCAGTCTTAGCCTCATTGGCCCCCTCGCTAATGACAGGGCAGTGGCAGGCGACTCGGCCTCGGACTCAGCGTGGCCTCCGCTCTGCCCCTACTTCCTGCGGAGGTGAGGGCTCCGCCTGTCGCGGGGCAGGAAGGGGGGGTCGCGCGGGGACCCTCCTCCAGCTGGGAAGAAGCAGGAAAGGGGCGGGGCGCGCGAAGAATGTGCGGAAGCGCCTGTTTACCCGGGGGCGGGGCGGCATCCCCAGCCCTTCCCCTGACCGCCCCCCCCAAGTGGCTGAAAGCTCGGGTGCCACCACCCCGGGAGACCGTGGAAGGTCATGAGGCGGGGCGCGGGTTAGGATCGCAGTAGAGCTGAGAGACAGGCCTGGCCGCAGGTTTGTAACCCACCGCCCAGTGTAAATGGTGCCCCCCAACTCACACCGACTAGCAGGCGCCTTGACGCCAGCGTCCTCCCGGCTGGGCGCCCGGGGATTCCCAGAGTGGGGGGCAGTGCGGAGAGAAGTGCCCCGCCTCCTGCACTTTTCTATATACCCTTCTTGGAAACTGAGTCACGGACGCACGCTTCCCCTGCCGTGGGAGGGAAGGAGTCCCGGCCGAACCCTCCACCCCAACAACTCGAACGAAACACGCACCCTAGGCCCCCAGAATCCCGTCTGCATCCCTTGTGGCCATCTCTGGAGCCTTCGCAACTCCAAGCCGAGTCCTACCTCTCTTCTTGGAGTTCATGGTAGGTTCTGGATGGCCCCCGGCCCGCGCTCACCCACGGTGTCCCGCTGGCCTGGGGCTTTTGGTACTGGCCCCACCGGGCTCCAAGCTCACTGCCAGCGGCTCTGGCCCTGGTTTCGGCTGCTCTCCGCGCCTCCCGCCCGCCCAGTTCCTGCCTCCTGACTCAGCCAGCCGGGATGGGGCGGGACTGGTTCCCGGGACTAGGGGGGCACCTGACCTCAGTCTGCCTGGCCTCTGCAAGGGGTAACTCGGGGCTTTCCTCCGGAGTAGGTTGACACAGGGTTTGGGTTTAGGGGCGCCTGTGAAGGGAGTTGAACCCCAAAATGAATATGGAAGAACAGGTTGAAGAGACTAGTGGGACAGTAATAGAAAGGTGTGCAAGGGGCTGGAGAGATGGCTCAGCGGTTAAGAGCACTTCTCTTCCAGAGGACCCAGGTTCAATTCCTAGCAGCTCACAACTGTAGCTTCAGTTCCAGGGGATCTGGCGCCCTCACACAGACACACACACACACACACACAGAGACACACAGACACACACACATATACATACATACAGGCAAATCACCAATACTTATGAAATAAAAATAAATGTAAAAAAAGAAAGAAAGGTGTTCAGAAGTGGTTGTCAGGCTGCTGAGGAAAGATTCAACATGAAGAAGATTGGGACCAAAAAAAAAAAAAAAAAGGCCGGGCGGTGGTGGCACACCCCTTTAATCCCAGCACTCAGGAGGCAGAGCCAGGCGGATCTCTGTGAGTTCGAACCAAGTGAGTTCCAGGAAAGGCGCAAAGCTGCACAGAGAAACCCTGTCTCGAAAAACCAAATTGGGAATTAGGGGTCTGTGTGTGCGAAGGGGGGAAAGTAGGAAGTTGGGGGGCTGAGTGCAGGGATTGTGCCCATGAAAGACACTGGATAATAAGGACTCTGACGAAGCTGAGGAGAGAGAGAAGCTGAAGGGGTGGGGACTAGATCAACCATATATTATGTGCTGCTCCTGACACTGAGGAGGAGCTGAGTGGAGAGAATTCCAAAGTCCCCTGCAACATCTTTACACCCACAAAGAGGGTGCTCAGTCTGGGTCTCTCCCCTCCCTGGGACCTAGGGAAAAGGATCAGGACCTACCACCCAGCCAGGGCCTATAATGGAAGCTAGGACTGAGACGTTATCCTTCTACCCTTGGCTCTCCCCTCAAGTCTGAATTCCCTTGGTACCAGCTTTCTTGATCCCAGCATCTCCTACATCCAGCATGAACTATGCATTCCTGTGGACTGCCCACCTAATACAAGCCTTTATGTATCTTTCAGTTCCCATACCCAACACCCTAGCCTTATCGTCTGCTCTGGAATTCCCTTTTCCTAAACCACAGCTTCACTGTCCATAATCGTCAGTTTCTCTCCATCACCACTACCACATCTGCTTGTTACCTGAGACCTCTGGTTCCCCAGGACACAACTCATTTATTCAGCTACCCGCTGAGTGGCAAGCATGTGCCAGTCACCGGAGATACACCCCAGAATTTCACAGACACGACTGTGCACAGAGATCACAGTCCGCCTCTGCCTGCTTTCTCTTCCAGCTCCCTCCCACCTTCCTTCCCTTCCCTTCTCTGCACACCCTCTTCCCAGCCTGCGCCCGCAGTCACTCTTCTATCTCCTGCCTGCTGTTATCTTCAGCACTCCACACTCTGTCTTGAGTAGCAGAAACCAACCCTGGCAAACCAGCTCCCTGTCCTTGCAGCTCCTACACTCATCCTGGATTGAGCCAGGAGGTCTTGGCACAGTAGCTGGAATTCTCAACTTCAGATGGTTCTCACTTACTACCTGGGAGATTATCCTCTATGGCACTTCTTTTTTTCTCCCTTCTCAGAGAAGACGGATGTCTCGGACTTTCTCTTCAACTTACCAGTAAATTCAAGACACTCTCACACTAAAAGTGAAAACAAGTCTGAAAACTATTCAAATGCCCATCAATAATAGCAGAATAACTATGTGATAAAAACAATGAAAAATACAAATACATCCAGTAATATGAGTGAATCTTACAGGTATATCAACTAGTGACAGACACAAAACACAAGGCAATATTTATGGTTCCCTTGATAATGAAGTTCAAAAACAGGTGAGAAAGTATATGAGCATGGCAGCCCATCCCTATTATCACTCAGGAGGCAGAGGCAGGAAGATCAGAAGTTCATGGCTAGCCTAGACTACAAGAGACCCTGTTTAAAAAAACAAAAATAGCCGGGCGGTGGTGGCGCACGCCTTTAATCCCAGCACTCGAGAGGCAGAGCCAGGCGGATCTCTGTGAGTTCGAGGCCAGCCTGGGCTACCAAGTGAGTTCCAGGAAAGGCGCAAAGCTACACAGAGAAACCCTGTCTCGAAAAACAAAAAAAAAAAAAAAATAATAATAATAAATAAAATAAAATAAAAATAAAGAAACAAAAATAAAACCAGAACAAACAAAAAGCACACAAAACCAATTTATGATGGCAGAAGTCAGATTAGTAATTGTCCTGGTTGGTTTTTTGTAAACTTGACACAAATCTAGGCTTATCTAGCAAGAGGGAATCTTAATTGAGAAAATGTCTCCATCAGATTGAACTGTAGGCAAGAAGCATTTTCTTTTTCTTTTTCTTCTTTCTTTCTTTTTTTTTTTTTTTTTAATAGGATCTAGCTATGTAGCCTTGCTTGACTGGCCTGAAACTCACTCTGTAGATCAGGCTAACCTTGAACTCACAGAGATCTGCCTGCCTCTGTCTCAGAGTGCTGGGATTAAAGGCGTGTGCTACCACAACTGGCTCAGCATTTTTTTTTTTTTTTTTTTTTTTGGTTAATGATGGATGTGGGAAGAGTCCAACCCAACTGGGAGTGTGCTGCCCTTGAGCAAGTGGTCCTGGGGTGTATAAGAAAGCAAACTGGGGGTTGGGGATTTAGCTCAGTGGTAGAGCGCAAGCACAAGGCCCTGGGCTCGGTCTTCACCTCCAGGAGGGGGGAAAAAAAGAAAGCAAATTGAGCTGGGGGGTGGTGGCGCCTTTAATCCCACACTCAGGAGGCAGAGCCAGGTGGATCTCTGTGAGTTCGAGTCCAGCCTGGTCTACAGAACGAGATCCAGGAAAGACACCAAAACTACACAGAGAAACCCTGTCTCAAAAAACAAAACAAAAGGGGCTGGAGAGATGGCTCAGAGGTTAAGAGCACTGAGTGCTCTTCCATAGGTCCTGAATTCAATTCCCAGCACCCACATAGTGGCTCACAACCATCTGTAATGAGATCTGGCACCCTCTTCTGTATACATAATAAATAAATAAATCTTAAAAAAAAGAGAGAGAGAGAGAGAGAGAGAGAGAAAGAAAGCAAACTGGCCGGGCCGGTGGCGGCGCACGCCTTTAATCCCAGCACTCGAGAGGCAGAGCCAGGCGGATCTCTGTGAGTTCAAGGCCAGCCTGGGTTACCAAGTGAGTTCCAGGAAAGGTGCAAAACTACACAGAGAAACCCTGTGTCTCAAAAAACCAAAAAAAGAAAAAAGAAAGCAAACTGAGTGGGCCATGGGCAGCAAGCCATCAAGCAGCATTCTTTCATGGCTTGTATTTCAGTTCCTGCCTCCAGGTCCCTGCCCTACTTGAGTTCCTGCCCTGACTTTCCTCAGTGATGAACTGTTACCTGGAAGTATAAAATGAAATAAACCATTTCCTCCCCAAGTTGCTTTTGGTCACGGTGTTTACTACAATAATGAAACCCTAATTCAGACAGTAGTTATCCTTGGGCTGTAACTGGGTCTTCCAAAGTGTTAGCAATGTTTTATTTCCTGCTGTGGGTTCTATTTCCCAGTCATATATAGGTGTGTTCCATTACAAAATGTATCACGATGTGCATTTAGGACAGACGTGTGCATGTGTGTGTGGGAATGATGAGGTCTTAGCTATATTCCCCAAGCTAGCTAGCCTCAAAAACTCTTAGGTTCAAGCAATCTTGCTACCATAGCTTCCTGAGAAGCTTGGACCTTAGGTGTATACTACTGTTCCTAGCTACTTGCTGCATACATTAGATTTCTCTATATAGTTGGATTTAAGTAACTACAGGGAATCTAGATGTAGCTCAATGGTAAACAGTATATGCTTAGCGCAAAGCTACACAGAGAAACCCTGTCTTGAAAAAAAAAAAAAAAAGTATATGCTTAGTATGCTCAAAGTTTTGGATTCAGTCCCCAGCAAAACACACACACACACACACACACACACACACACACACAGCACACGCACGCACTCACTCACTCACTCACTCACTCACACAGTGAATGAATAACTATAGAAAATAAATTACATTACAGCCGGGCAGTGGTGGTGCACGCCTTTGATCCCAGCACTCTGGAGGCAGAGGCAGACAGATCTCTGTGAGTTCGAGGCCAGCCTGGTCTACAAAGCAGATGCCAGGACAGCCAGGACTGTTACACAGAGAAACCCTGTCTCGAAAAACCACACACATACAAAATAAATAAATTAAAAAAAAAAATTACATCCTAGTGTGTCCTGTGCCTTTTTCTAGCTACCCCATTTCTCTCCCCAATTGCTCTGAGTCAAGTTTCTGGAAGAATGGTCACCTCCATTTCCTCGCCACACCCACCTACTCCTCTTCCCATGTTGGCTGGCTTTTTGTACCCACCCCTCCTGTGACTAGTCTTGACAAGGTCAACAATGACCTCTCTGTTGCTGAATCAACTCAGTATCTAATGTCTATTCCTTATCCTGCTCGGTTTCAATAAAGTATTAGATTCAGTGGTTCCCTTCCTCTTCATTAAGCCCTTCCTTCCCATGAATTTCAAGAAGCAATGGGGCGGGAGAGATGGCTCAGCAGTTAAGAGCACTGGCTGCTCTTCCAGAGGTCCTGGGTTCAGTTTTCATCACCCACATGGCAGCTCACAACTGTCTGTAACTCCAGGATCCAACACTCTCACAGAGACATATGTTCAGGCAAAACACCAATGCCCACAAAATAAAAATAAATTAACAACAACAACAAAAAAGGAACAACTAAGTGGTGGTGGTGGTGGTGGTGGTGGTGGTGGTGGTGGTGGTGGTGGTGGTGGTGGTGCACACCCTTAATCCCAACACTCAGGAGGCAGAGCCAGGTAGATCTCTGTGAGTTCAAGGCCAGCCTGGTCTACAGAGCGAGATCCAGAACAGGCACCAAAACTACACAGAGAAACCCTGTCTCAGGAAAAAAAAAAAAAAAAAAGAAGCAACATACTTCTGTTTTTCTACCTACTTCTCACAACACATTTTCTTTTCCCACAGAGGGCTTGTTTCTCTCTTTATCCTCAAATGGACTTCATTGTCTCAACCCTTGGGCTATGTACCTCTCTGCATCCTTATCTATCTTTAACCAAACCACTCTTGTAAGCATTAGGCCTGCTTATCCAACTGCCTCCCAGATGTCTGTCCACAGAGTAACTGACAATGTGTAGTGGCTTGTAAAGGGAGGTGAACTGAGTTTGAGGTCACTGGACTGAACTGACCACTTTTCCAAGTTTTAACCATTCTATGACAGTCCTATTACCTATCTGCCCAGTTGTTCAAAACAGAAACTGGGAGTCATCCTTGGTCCTGCCATGAGTTACACCCCACCTCCACTCAGTCACCCACTCTTGGCTGATCAAGCTTTTTTTTTTTTTTTTTTTTTTTTTTTTTTTTTTTTTGGTTTTTCGA